>NC_090444.1:595392426-595702883 GCF_031143425.1 Pleurodeles waltl | reverse complement strand
TCTTGCGACCCTGTTGACTATTTTGAATGAAACGCTTGATTGTTCGATGATCACGCTTCAGAAGCTTTGCAATTTTAAGAGTGCTGCATCCCTCTGCAAGATATCTCACTATTTTTTACTTTTCTGAGCCTGTCAAGTCCTTCTTTTGACCCATTTTGCCCACGGAAAGGAAGTTGCCTAATAATTATGCACACCTGATATAGGGTGTTGATGTCATTAGACCACATCCCTTCTCATTACAGAGATGCACATCACCTAATATGCTTAATTGGTAGTAGGCTTTCGAGCCTATACAGCTTGGAGTAAGACAACATGCATAAAGAGGATGATGTGGTCAAAATACTCATTTGCCTAATAATTCTGCACTCCCTGTATATATATATATATATATATATATGTGTATGTGTATATATATGTGTATGTGTATATATATATATATGTATATATATATATATATATATATATATACATATATATATACATATACATACAGATAGATTTTTCCAACAAGAGACCTTTGGCATAACACAGTGCAGATATATCATACAGGCCAGTACCCCCTTCCTCACTACATTACGCCCCTAGTAGTAACAACTCCCATTAAACACACCTCAGATATTCTATAAAGGTGGGTATCAATGGACTCAAAACAGGACTGATACTTGCATATCTGTGAAAGCAGCCACACCTAGCAGTGATGATCCTCTTTTTTTAATCTGGTATTCAGGTGCATAAGAAACATATTATCTTGGTGGACGTTAATGCATTTATCAGTTTATTAAACTTGAAATACTGTTCAAAAAAATGTTTGGTGATTATTTAACTAAACGAGAAGTGTGAGGAATTGGGTTATTGGTTGAAGGATGCGAAACCTTACTAAAGCAATTACCACAATTCATGTCAGAGTGAACCACAAAAAATCACTAAATTAATTAGTGCTCAACCTCTGGTAGCTTGGCACAAAGCAGGAAGGCTTAACTTATAGACAATGTGTAAAGAAAGTATTACTTTTGCATAAATACTTGCATACTTGCATACATACCTGCATAAATAAAGTGAAAACACAATACAAGCAAAATTTCACCCCAATCTAGAAAAATAGTTTAGATTTTAATAGGTAATTTAAGATCAAAACAACAAAAATCCCATTAGTAGAGGTGGAGATATGCAATTTTAAAGGTTTTGAAGCAAAAGAGCACTTAGAAGCAAGAACTTTCAATTGTGGTTATCTGGACGAGGTGGACCGTCATAAAGTCAGAGTCGGACAGACCACGATGAAGCTTGGGCTGGAAACAGGACTGTGTTTAGTCTGCTGTTAAAGGTACCTTGTGTCCTGTGCTTCCAGATGTGAAGTTCTTGCGTTGGCCTATGGAGTGCCGGCATCGAGAAGCTGTTGACAGGAGCTTGCTGTGTGAGGCACTGCGTCGAGAAACTTTGAATCTGTGCAGTGAAGCAGCTGAGAGGAGCTGTGATGTGGGCGTCGAGGCCGTTGAAGCCACCAGTGCTGTGAAGGCTTGCGTCAAGTCAAGATGCGCCAAGCTGGGCCAGTTGTTGAATCAAGATATTGCACTGGGTCAGTACTTGCGAAGCTGGTGAACAGAACTGCAATATGCTGCCTTGCATCAGGCTGAACTGGTTGTTGGCATAGAGATGCATCAAGCTGGGTCGGTGTATGCGCAGCTGGCTAACAGAATCTGCGATGCGCGGTCCTGCATTGAGTTGTCAGCGTAGAGGACCCTGTTGTGTCCCTGAGGCTCAGAACAGGACAGGCATCTAGCCGTGGGAGTCACTCTGGTGGTCCTGGGTTCAAGGTGCCAATTCAGTCCTCTTTCCTTGGCAGGAGAGCAGTCCTTCTTGGAGGCAGAGCAGCTGGGCAGTACTTGCATAAGAGCAGCCCTTCCTCTGATTCTTCCACAGGTCCAGAAGTCTTCTGAAGAAATAGGTCTGATGGTCCACTATTTATGTTTGGTGCCCACTTTGGAGTGTGAGAAGCTTCTGGAGTTTCCTCCCTACAGAGGTGTCTTGAATGTCCTGACTCCCTCGCCTGGTCCCAGTCTGTCTCAGGGCACTATAGCGCTGGTAAGTCCTAAAAGCCAAGAGGAACTGGTTTGTGGTTAGTCCACTGCCTCTGACCTCAGTTTTTCAGTTAGTGTGCCCTGGGTCCGGGCTGTTTGCCCTCTATGGTCAGCTTGCTACACCTACACCCATCCCCACTGCCTTCCATTCTCCATGTGCATGACCCTGCCCAGCGCCTCCCCCCCCCCCCCCTCCGCTGTCCATTATGCTGACCCTACCCATGCAGGTCTGCTCACTGTGGTCAGGTTGCTGTCCCTGACCCCATTCTGGCTGCCCTCCATTCACAATCTGCATGCCCATCCTGTTAGCCCTCTGTGGACCGCTTATTACCTCTGGCAACTTGTCAAGTGTGGTCTGCCTCTGCTCCCCCCTTCTTCTGACCATCGTTCTTTGTTGTGTGTCGAACCAGCTCCTTCCTGCTGTCCATGGTCCATTGTGCTGCCACTGCAGGCCTTTCCTCTGTGGTCAGCTTGTTGACCTTGCCCGTCTCCTGTCTTCCTTCTGTTGTACGTGTGTTTTTTGTTATGCTGCCACTGCCTCTTGCCCTTCATGCTTAGCATGCTACTCCTAGGTGCCTCCTCTGTGCCTTCTCTTGTCAGAGTCCATGCCTTTGCCCCCTTACACCTGCCCTGCATGGTCCATTGTGCTGCCAGTGCCCCTCCCTACTACTCTTTGTAGTTAGTTTTCCGCCCACTGCCCTCCATTTTGTGTGTGTGTGTGTGTGTGTGTGTGTGTGTGTGCGCATATACTTGCACCCTCCCTCCCGCCTTTCGTGGTATTTTGGGTGACACTACCCCTCCTGCCTGCTCTGCGCAATCCATTGTGCTGCCATTGTCCCTTCTGCCTGCCCCTGTCCATGCTGCCTTCCAACACGAGTCAATGCCCCTCTCCCCTCCCTCCTGCCCTGCATGCTCTGTTGTGCTGCCACTGCTCTTCCTGTCCAACCTGCTTGGTCAGCTTGCTGCCCCTGGCCTCTGTTGTCTGCATCCAGCCCCTTCTCCCTCCCTTTCTGCATGCCCCAGCGTTCTCACTGTTGGTCACCATGGTCATATGTGCTACCACTAACCCTCCTGCATGCCGTACATGGTCCATTGTGCTGCCACTAACTACTTCCCACATTCCCTCCATTGACCGAGTGTGTGCCCCATCGCCCTTCCTCCTGCTCTCCATGATGTGTTGTGCTTCCACTGCCCCTCCCATCATCAGGTTGTTGCTCTTGCCCCTGCTTTCTGTTGTACGTGTCTCTGTCTCTTCCCTCATGTCCTTAATGGTCCATTGAGCTGCCTCTCCTGCCTCCATGTGTGGTCTGTTGCGCCGCCACTGCCCCTCCCGCCTGCCCTGTGTGATCAGCTCGCTACCTCTGCCCTCCATTTCCCGAGTATGTACATCTACCCCTTTCCACCTGCTCTCTGTCTGCAACGGTTGTCTCCATTCCCCTTCCATTTGTGCATGCCCTTAATCCTCTGTCCTGCCCTTAATCCTCTGTCCTGCCCTCCATGGTCTGCTGTGCTGCAACTCCCTCTTCCAACTGTATGGTCTTTTGTGCTGCTGTTGTCCCTTCCACTTGGCAAGTTTAGTCATCTTGGTGCCCCTGCCACCCTCCATCCTGCCATATGTTTTCAGTAGTTGGCCGGTGCGCTCGAGGAGGGCTAAACACTGAAAAAGGCATGACGTATGCATGCTTTTCACTAATTAAATCAAGCTGATTTTAAAAGGCAAGCCCACGAACCAATGAAAGTGACAGGCATGACATGGGTGTGGTTAAAAGCCCAACGAGAGATTACAGCAGGGACGGAGCGCTTGTGCCCTTGACCCTAAAAAGGGGGCAAGTTCTCCACCCACAACCAGAAACATATATATATATATATATATATATATATATTTAGGTAAAGTGCTCTAATGCTCTTGGAGTGAATCAAGCTATATAAAACTGCAAAAGAAAATGTTGGGAGTTGTTCTCTAACGTCAACTTCTTTGCTGTGTTTTGGACCATGTTCAAATATCCTTTATTTTGTTTTGCAATGTGTTTGAGGTTCCATGTATTAAATCATCAGTTTAAGTTTTTGTTTTGCATGGCACTGTTACACCTAGCATACACCTTCAGGAAAAGGTTCTCTTTTTAACCACTTTCTGTTTTTTTTGGCACCGGAGAAGCCTGCAAAACAGTTGATTGTCTAAGCAATGGTCTCTTGTCTGATCACAGTGAAAAACTGATGGCCTCTTAGAATCAAGACGGTGGAGGTGTTAATTCTACTTAGAGAGGGGTGAGGTGGAGCATTGGAGGCTGGCAAGGTTATGGATTGCCTAGTGTAGAAGAGCATAACTACCTTGTTCATTATTGTTCATCTACTTTCTACACTACGAGATTTGATAGAGAAGATGTTTTCTTCTACTGTTAAATAAGAATGTGTGTATTGCACAGACTATTCTAAGTTGTGTAGTCTTGAGTTGGTTATAGTGACATGCTGATGTTTCAGGCTGTAGACTACATTAGTTCAGATGGAAAAGTTAAGTCAGATGCCATTGATCTGGTCTATTTATTAAGAAAAGGCACGATAACGAAAGCAGGCCTGAATTATTTATTGTGAAAATAATTTGTTAAAACAAATAAGCTGGATTGTTATTGCACTGTTAAAGCTTTATGACAAATATTTTTATAATGGATTTCCACACATTACTGTAGTACATACGTGGTTGTGGTTGTCCCTATGACAAACCCTGCATTCCTTTGGAATTTCATTGGTTGTAAGGCCATGCTTGTCAGTGCATTTGTCTGCCAGGGCTGATATAATCACCAGAAAAGAGCTGTAATAAGGAGTGCTAAGAGAGATTCTTGAGCTCTGACTAGATGTTGATTTTTTTATCTACAAGCATTTGATTGACAAATAGTTATGCTGGGTGCAAGAAGGTCCGTTGCTCAAAACGGAGACATTCATTGTTAACACAACCTCCAGGTCATGTCCAGTAGGAAGGGATTTTGCATTATGTAGCCTTGTGATGAATACAGTAGGAAGGGGGAGGGGGGTTTCACATCGTGAACACCTTGCTTGTTAATGAAAAGGCAATCACTTTACACAGTCAACCCACCAACAAATGCAGTCAGGAAGAGTTTTTACATAGCAAATTCTGACAAGTGCAGCACAAAGAGGTTTTATGTTGTGAACTCTCTTAAGAAAAGCCATTGGAATGGATTTTACATTTGTATCATCATGATAAACGCCATTGGAAGGGGATTTATATTTTGGATTTGCCAAATAGAATAGGAAATGGTATTACATTGTGAACTCTTGCAAATCCAGAAGGGGCTTAGTACAGAGGTGCCTTTTTAGGCTTGGCCTCTGTAAATGCTTGGTGTTTTAAAACATATTTAATATCAATATCAGTGTGTACTTGGAGTCTGTCTATAATGTTTGATGGGGCTTTCTAGGCCTAGATCACATGGGCATGTTTATGTTTCGAAATCAGTAGGTTCAATTTATTTTTGTTTTAATGTGGTAACAAAGACAGTAAGCCTTTCATTTTACATCGTGAACAACTTGATACAGCCTGTTAGTTGACATTTTTGATTGTGAAATGCCTCATGTTTTCCAGAAGGGCTGCATACGGCCATTTATGATTTGTACGATTTGAGTCTGTTGAGGGCGGGGTTTGCCACATGGTACCTCACTGATAATAGGAGCAGTTTACATGTACAGTATTAGTTGCTTCTTGTAATATTTAATTAGGGAATGTGATTTACTCCCTAGGTAATCTGCAAGGGCCCTGTATGAGTGGGTTCCCATTTGTAATTGTGCCCCAAATATTGTAAATATTTGTGATTTTGATTATAATATTAGTTGTCTGTATTAAAGCACTGATTAAGCATACATTGAGTGATAAGTATGAGAGGTTCATTCTGAGATCCTAGCTTACAACTACTCCCTGACTCAGCCTTGGACAGCTCTGCCTCATTGCCCAGAGAGTTGAGTTTTACATTGTGTATTCTTTGGCAGATGCTGTAGGAAGGGGATTTACATTGTGCATGGTCTGACAAATGGGATACTAAAGGGTTTTACAATGGGACCACTGTAGCATCAGCAGCAGAAATAATGTATTGTTTTGACTCATTTAGAGACACCATAGGGAGGGGTTATACATTGTTTATCTCTAAAAATACTATCTGCAAAGATCTTTAGTTGAGGCAGTGCTAATGTGGTCTCTTCTTCATTATGTACATTTGTAATTTCATAATCACTGTTTAGTTGTGTGTGAATTAAAGCAGTTTTTTCTTTTTAAAAGTAAAACCAATTGATATTGTCTTTTTAAAGTTTTTTCATGGAGTTTAACATTTATTTAACTCCTTTTAATTGTTTTAATTTGCATGTTTGGTTTAAATTTTTTAGTTACCTAATTTCTGGTACAACAAAGTGGTAGTAATGCCGATCTTCCCACTAAAGCTTGGAAATGTATTTCTTCTATCTCATTTTAGATGCCGTTTAACCTTTTGAAGCTGAATTCAGGTAAAACAGAGATGTTAGACCTGTCAGCTTTTGAAGTGGTTTCCTCTGTCTTTTTGGATTATGACCTCCTGTTTTGATCTTGTGCTGAATTTTATTTTTGCTCGCTTTAGGACTCTGGGCAGTTTACCACTGCTGACCAGTCCTAAAGTGCAAATCTTCTCAGTCTAAATTGTAGGGGTGATTGGTTTATCCATGATTGCATTTCTGATGTACTAGTAAGACTCCCAGTACAGTGCACAGTGTGTGCCTGTAAATCAAATGCTACTAGTTGGACTGCAGCACTGATTGTACCAACCACATGAGTAGCCCTGTAAGCATGTCACAGACCTGGCACCGCAGTGTGTGTGTTGGGGTGTAGGGGGTGCACGCGCCCACTTGCCAGGCCCAAACCCAGTGCTTAATTTTTGCTTGTTGTTTCCGGTGCTGAGCACCGGCACTTATTTTTGAGGGCCGGGGCTTATTCTTCTGCCTCAAGCATTTGCTGCAAGCAAAAGACACACATGGAAAAGACGGATGAAGGGAAAAACGAAAAAGCGTCACAAAGGGAGAAAGTAGAAAGCTGCTAGAGTGAGCTGAAGGGGCAGGGAGTGGCTTTATATGGATTGAAGAGGCACGAGATGGCCTCAGGATTATGCTGCCTCAGTATTCAGTGCTCACAGTGTGTAAAGACTTTCCTTTGAAGTTTGCCTGCTTCAAAGTCAGAAATGAGTATAAGTATTGGACCTCTGAGACCACAACTTTAGAACACTTCTGGACTGAGGACATTCTGCCTGGAAGAAGAGCTAGATGCCAAGGAGGAACTGCAAGTCTGCCTGTTGCTTTGTTGTGCTGGCTACTGCTTGCTGCTTTTGTCCAGGGAGTGAAAGGACTGGACTTTGGTTTCTATCTCCTGCTTCCAAAGGTTCTCCAAGGGCTTGGATTGAGCTTGCCTCCTGTTAAAGTATCATGGACATCAAAGACTTTGTCTACTAGCACCTCCGCTCTCTAGCTGAGAGTCCTCTACACCAAGTGGTGCCAAATCCTGTTCCTGGTCCCTTGAGAGTGAGTTCTGGTGTAACCAAGACGAAACCAAGTACGTAGACCTCAGAACAACTTTGAAACCGGTGCCGCAATCCAACTGCGCCCCTGCCTGTGCTGGAGCTGTGGTCCCCACGGAGTGCAATGACCATGACCAACTCCGCAGGCCTGATGCAGCTGCAACGCCTCCGAAGTCCTGCCACAGTGTGAGTTGTGAGTGCTGTGTCCCTGACACCCGGAACACCTGACTCCGCTGCAGCACCTGTGACACCGTGGTGTGATTGCGACACCAAAAAGTCAACGCCACGCATCTTGACCTGCTGGATTCCTCAATCCTGCTGGATCGTAAGGAGTAGACACTTCGCCACTGACGTCTCATCTCCTCCCCTGCAACCATAAGGAACCGGCGCCTCGCCTCCTCTGCCTCGCAGAAAGGAACCGATGCCTCACCTCCCCGGCAGCAGTAAGGAACCAACACGGCACCGGCTCCAGTGGTGCCTCACGTCCCCGACTCTGTGCAACGTATTTGCATCCTCATCATTTTCAAAGCTACTTTGCCTGGGGTCTGTTCGGGTCCGTGACCAGCCTGCACTCCCTTGCGAGTGGCGTTAGACTGTTGGGAACGACTCCATCAATGATGTCGTTATAGCACCAGTTGGCGCTATTGTGTTTCTAAGCGCATTTCTGAGATTTACTCTTTAAAAATGTGTATCTTTGCTTGTGTATGTTGGATTTCTGTAGTTTTAGTCTTGTTTTACTCAGATAGTTATTGGCTATATTTTTTTAACTGGTGTGGAGTACTTTTGTGGGTGTGTGTGTGTGTGTGTGTGTGTGTGTGTGTGCACACAAATGCTTTACACATTGCCACTGGGATAAGCATGACTCCTCAAGCCAAGGGGGTGAGCAGGGATTGTTTTAGCTGTGTGACTCCCTTACCCTGACTAGAGTGAGGGTCCGACTATCATCCTTACATTTGAACCTCAATTTGGTTGTCAATGACTGTGCTCACCTTTTGCCCCTGCTGCTTTGACGAAATACATTGGCATTACATTGGTTCCGATCTTACTTCTGCCCACTGTCAAGGTCTTGCGTACATGTTACTTACTTTCGAGGACCTTCCTTGCCTTGGAGTTGAAGAGACAAGCTTGGTGACCCAGGTAGTTGGCTCGTCCTTTTTGGATTATTGGAATGCAGTCTTCTTTGGTTTACCTACTATCTTATCTGTCACTTTCAGATTGTGCAAAATGCAGCTGTTGTGTCGGTCACTTAATTTCCCTCCGAAAAAATTCAGTTAAATCCCACTTGAACTTCCTCCACAGGTTACGAGTGACTAATCATATCTTGTTTAAGACACTTTGTGTGATGCACCAGACACGTGCTGGCACTTACCCTGAGTATTTCTACTTTAGGATGCAGTCCTATGTAACCACTTGCATGCTCCTTACCTCTTCTCGTGCACTCTTGTGCCCATATTCCTTTGCAACAGGGAGACAGATGTTCGTTTTTGGTTCTGGCTCCAAGTACTCCAAAGATATAAGACTACCCATGTGAATGGTGTGCCTGTCAGTCAATGTGCAGGTAGCACATTAAAGCCAGACCTATGTGCTTTGTCAATGGTAGTTTCTTTATGTCATGACCACTATTGAAAGTATCTTCTTGTCATTTTAACATTACGATGTAAATCATTTGAAATTTTATTATTTAACAAATTGTGAAATTGTAATGAAACGGTACAAAGGCGCATTGTGAAGACTGGTGACGGGAAACTGCTTTTCCAAGTCTCTTGTGCTGATTAGACTGGCAGGAATATTGGCCTTACCAGAGGATATAACATCAAGCACTAACATGCTTCTGTCATAAATATCTTACCTTGATGAAAATAAACCGCGTGGCTTGTATTTTTTTTATTCGTAAACCTAGATGGTACCTGAGGCTAAATGCAACGTAGACATTTAAACACTATGCTAGTCATGTTAGGAAGCATAGCTCACTCTGATAATGAGCTGCTGTGGATGAGCAGACCACAAAAGGAGGTAGAGCAAGGTATGGTTCATCTTATTTCGTTATTTGTATGTTTTGTATAGGTATTAGTATTTAAATGGTACAAACTTGAGAAGGAACATCAGAGGGCTGACATTCACGTGGGGATTTATATCTTATAGATTACACAATTACATTTCCGATCTTTACTTTTTTGGCACAAGAGGATTACATCAGTTGCCAAGATTCTGTTTTTAGGGTCTAGCCCGCAAGCGCTCTGGCCTCTGTTGTAATCTCTCTGTGGGC
This sequence comes from Pleurodeles waltl, assembly GCF_031143425.1. Taxonomy (NCBI): domain Eukaryota; kingdom Metazoa; phylum Chordata; class Amphibia; order Caudata; family Salamandridae; genus Pleurodeles; species Pleurodeles waltl. The sequence goes on along the minus strand of NC_090444.1, from coordinate 595,693,005 downwards.
TTTTAACCACACCCATGTCATGCCTGTCACTTTCATTGGTTCGGGGGCTTTCATTTGTGAAAGGCATGCCTACGTCATGCCTTTTCCAGTGTTTAGCCCTCCTGGAGCGCACCGGCCAACTACTGAAAACATACGAGGCTCCATGTTTTCCGCATGGTTTCTGGACTACTTTTTCTTTTTATTTCCTGCACAGCGCGGTCTCACTGGGTTTTACACAGCGCTATCAAGTTTGGTGTATATATGTGTGTGTGTGTGTGTATATATGTATATATATATCAAACCAAAACCCTTTCAGGGATAGAGCAACGCATAAATTATGCAAAAAACAAATGAGAACTCTGGGAAGTTCCCAATTTTAGGTGGAGAGCTGCTCTAGTAAGGAGCACCCTGCAACACCAGCGACACTCAAGATTTGCTCACCTCAAATGTCTGCTTATCTAGCAAAGTCTTTAAGCATAGGATTAGCACAGTGCTATCCTCGCCGACCTAGACAGTGACAAAGTCTTTTGCCATTTGTACAGCAAAATCTTTAAGCACAGGATTGACATAGTGTCATCCTTGCTGAGCTGTAAAATGACAAAAGCCATTTACCACTCCAGGCACAGTATTACAGCTTTGGACTGGTCAAATACCATCCAAGCCAACCTGGAATGAGTAAAGCAACCCCTGACACGTGTTTCGCTCTCATTAGAGCTCTTCAGAGGAGTATAGCTTTGTCCAGACACAAGGGAGCACCCAGTATAAGTCAAACCAAAACCCTTTCAGGGATAGAGCGACGCATAAATTATGCAAAAAACAAAGGAGAACTCTGGGAAGTTCCCAATTTTAGGTGGAGAGCTGCTCTAGTAAGGAGCACCCTGCAACACCAGTGACACTCTAGATTTGCTCAACTCAAATGTCCGCTTATCTAGCAAAGTGCTATCCTCGCCGAGCTAGACAGTGACAAAGTCTTTTGCCATTTGTACAGCACTTTGCTAATCCTATGCTTAAAGACTTTGCTAGATAAGCGGACATTTGAGGTGAGCAAATCTAGAGTGTCGCTGGTGTTGCAGGGTGCTCCTTACTAGAGCAGCTCTCCACCTAAAATTGGGAACTTCCCAGAGTTCTCCTTTGTTTTTTGCATGTATATATATATATTTATATATATATATATATTTTTTTTTTTTAATTTCCCCGGTCCCGATCCATGCCATCCCCTTGAGTTTTGCAGCAGCCACTGCTGTACCTAAGCATTGCCATGCGTCCTCTAGTTTACAACGCTAATAGCTCTAACTCGGGCAAACGTGAGACCCCTTGCATTGCAAATGCTTGTTATTTCATTGGGGTGCCGAGGTCAAGAATAGAACCGAAGTCCCTGCGTTCCAAAGACACTAGCTTGGCCACTAGGTTACATCTCCTCCTTTTGTTCATCAGTTTCTTTATACATGTTAATGTAAAGGTTAATTAAAAGCAAGTTCAGTACAAAAACGCACAAACAACTATTTACGATATACCCAGGTATGCAACAAACTAGTTGAAATGTCATGAAGAGCACATAACGTTGGACACTGGCATTACCCTTGCAAAAAGTGAAAGTGTCGTTAATGACAGATGTCGATGCCTTATCACCGATTCGCACATTTATTTTAAAAAATCTGCCGGGTATCATACAACAGAAATGTCAAGGCTTAGTGTCTATTTTGCATATAGTGTTCCATTAATAATAATTTAATTTAGTTCACTCTTAGAAAGAGACGCAAACAATATTCATTAGCATTTTCTACTGGTCGCCTGCAGGCTGAATAAGTCTGTTGGTCACAAACCTAATGTCAAGAAATGTGGTTCTGAATCTCGGTTTATTACCCATTTCAAGTAACCTTGCAAACTGAAAAGATCACTATCTTATAAATGACATTATCAATGTAGCAGATTTGATATGTCTTGAAACGTCTTGTGCTGACTCATGTGACTGAAAGTTTGATATAAAATGGTTAAATATGGCTAAAGACAAAGTGTAACCATATTCTGTTTTTCACATCTGAATTCTAAGCAAGTGCGAGATTTAGCAGGAACTGCAACATTAATATTTTGTCAAGCGATGACTAGTAAAATAATTCTTCTGTTCTAGAGGCAATTACGTTTACAGTAATACGCTAAACCGTAAATGCCGCCATTCCTGTAGTGACACATAATTAATTTACAATAACTTGTTTTACTGCTCATCTGCAGTTTAAAAGTACTAAAACTAACACCTGTTGCCGGTAATACCCAATTTAATTATGTTCCTGTTACCGAGTTTGAAAGGCTGAATCTGCCTCCGCTCACGCGACCCAGAGCTCACTTCATTTTGCAGTCGTCTGAGTGATCTTACCTCCTGTTGACAGCTCATACCTTAGATCTTTTTTTCTCAAAAGAGAAATAAAAAACTCAATGCTGTTAAATATTGTCCGGTCGGCGTTACAGCGGCAGCAAGAACCTATTAGTTTGTGTTTGCATGCTGTAGAGCCTGCCAGTACGGGCATCTCTCTGCCGATTGTTCATTTCAGCCTTTATCTCTGCCTCCGTGTGAAGGCCTTGTTTTGTGCTGGCTTTTAGTTTCTACTCCAATATAAATTGTGTCCGTCGTCTTGTCTTCAATAGGCATATCGTCGCAGTTTGTGTATATTGTATATATTTTGTAGCTTTCTGGTGGACACAGTTGGAATGAACTCTTTCACATAGCACCAGTTTCCCTGATATCCACTGAGCCCCAAAAGTCTCTGTTCTCGTTAATAATTATAACTGCTGGTTTCTCATCTTTAAAATTTCCTCAGGCGTCAGAATGGATCCAGAACATTCCAAGAGGAGTGTTTGTGAAGTGACATTGTGTGACAACGAGTTGCCTTCGTACCTGTCTAGAGCACTTATGCCCGGTTCTAGTCTCCTTCCCTTTCCGTTCTAGTAGACACGGAGCATAAAACGAGTGCTTGTGACATTGTGCCAATGTCTACTTGTGACCTTTTCAGATGTAAAGAGGTGGAAGGGCAAAGAGCAATCTGGAGTTACCAAAGGTAAGTGACTTGTCTTTCCTGCTGAAGGAGGCTGACTGGATTCCGCACATTATCTTGGCTCAGTATGACTGACCAGTCTGAACTCTGCCCTCCTCTTTCTCAGCTTTCCCAGTGACAGGACAAACCCCAATGATGCTGCCCCCACCCTCCTACTTCTCAGTTGGCTGAACATTGTAACTCTGTTTGGCTCCTCTGGTTTGCTGCTATTGCCAAAAAAGTGGTATAAGTACTTGCCCACTAGGACAGCAAAACAAGTATTCATGTGTATTTTGAGAAGATCCAGCACATCAGTGTATTATTATATTTGATTAAACGATCTCTTTCTGGTGGCTACCTAACAAGAAGCCGAAATCCAGTCTGTATAAAAAAATTGCTGTTGTTACTTGCCCTGAACAGAAACGCTAAACTTTAGAGTGGAGAGTAGCAGGACCCAGGCTGAGAGAAAAAGCATGAAGCCCAGATGCCTTAACTTTTGTGTGGCTGGCATACATCAGTTTGAGCCTTAAACGAACCTTGAGAACCCTTTCTGTCCTGTTTGCCAGAATTATCAAGTAGCAAACCAAGATCATTCTTGCTCTGGGAGCTGAAAAGTTCTTTCCAGGAAGACATTCTTGGTGAGCCTGCACCATTGTCAGCTTCCCAGGTATTGATGTGAAACCCTTATGTGCCTCATCTGACTCTAGGGCCATGCTGTAAACTGTTCACCTAAAAACACGCCGTTAAGTGGTGACCATGGACAGTCATCAGAATTCTAGAACCATTTAAATCTTGACCTTAGTTTTGCATCCTAAATACTTGAGGAACACATGTGAACCCCCTTTTCTAGTTTTGGAGCAGGCAAATTGTGGGGATTACAGGTCATTTGGTACTTCAGCCTCAAACTCATTGAGCTGGCCAGCCTTGCACTGCAGAGACTAGAGTAGATGCCACACAGATTAGTCTGCATCCATTGTTTTTCTTCTCTGGCACCTCTTCGCTGTTGCATAGCATGAAGTAAACAAACTGTTTCAAGATCGCTGAAAGTTTCAGAAGACACCTAAATGCTTCTATAAAGTCTAACTTTGGAAACACATCACAATGTCAAATATCGTCTGTAGATGCCATACATAAGCCTGTGGTTGTTTCCACGTCAGAAGAGAGTGGCTCTTCTTTTTAAGTTTGTGTGTATTTTATTGGGATATGGTATTGATGGAATTGTTGTTTCTGAAAGAAATCGGTTTCCTCTAATTATAGTGGGACACCTTTATCTGCTGCTCAGCTCTTTCTAGGCTGCCTGGTTTACACAGTTGCACAGTTTAATTCTGTTTGGTTGCATCATGCTTCATTGTATCATAGGCACCTCCGTTTTTAATCATGTGGTGCAGTATTGCATTTTGTACATGTGCACTGGTGATTTTTTGTTTCATGTTGAAATAATATATTGATGTATTGTTCAAGGTATTGACAATAGGTCTTTCAGAGCTTCTGATCATGTGATTTTAATGTTTTGCTCTAAAGTAAACGTGCATACCCTTGCTCCATTCTTAAGCGGCCTTGTGTAAATAGTCCGAAACGCATCAACCATACCCTAAGGAGCCCGCCAGACAAGCCCTATAAAGACACAATTGAGTTGACAATCATTGCTCTAAATGACCAGAGACATGGAACACATAATTCTTTTAGCCATTCCTGGCCTCGAGTGGACTACCTTTTGAAGATTCTGAGTTCACATATCCGGAACAACCGTCATTATGTCTTGGCAAGGATTGTGCATTATTTGAGATGAATGATTATTAGCTTGAACAATTTTGTTGATTCCTACATGAGGAATACATTTTTAATTTTCGTTCGCTAAACGTTCAGATTCTGCATAAATAAGTGGTGTCTTATGAGATAAAGGTTGTGCAGTTAATGTTTAAGAAGGTGTAAACGTCTACATAAAAGGGTAATTACAATTTACTCATAAAGACTATCGCTTTGTGCCTCGCAGAGAGGCCAAGGGTTGGTTGTGTGTCTAGTCTGAAAAACTTTGTGACCAAGTGACAAGCACTGTGAGTAATTCCCACTGCCTTCAACCTAAATTCCAGAGCTCTCATTCATACCCTGTCATGAACACCCATCTACATTCTGTAACCTGGAGGGAACTAAGGTCACAGTATTCACTTTGCAAGAGTCAGATGTGGCATGAAGAACTACTACTAAGCAGTATCAACAAAAAGCAAGTCACTGAGAGCAAAAGATTAAATAAAATATGTGACACATAAACAGGAACAAAAACAATGACATGGGTTACCTGAAGGGTTTTTACAGTTGTTGTCGGGACCTTGATCTGTGTTTTTGTCTATGAAGTTAAGGGCATGAGCGCAGAGGCCGAGACGTAACTATTTAAAAAACTGTTTTTTAAATCTTGCCAGGACTAAGAACCAGTAGTACCTGGTTTAATTTAATCTGAAACAATTAAACTAATACAACTGAAAACAATGTCTTTTAAAGGGAAACTCCCTGGCTGGAACATGGTGTCCCTAGTGACGTGGAGCCTTTATGTAACCTATTTTTTCAACATTTCTTAAGCTGAAGTTGGGCTTGGCATTAGGAAGGAGGCGTCAGAACAGCAGAGGAGAGAATGCAGTGTTAACATTATATTGATAAAGGCAAAAAGCCAACACGAGCGTCCTGTTGGCATCCCTCCACCTTTAGGCATCTCTTGCCAGTCCATAGAGGTAAGCAAGCCAACAAATTAGCAAGGACAGCAGAGCCATGTGCTTACACTGGCCCTAAGAGCCCGTGCACGAGCCAAGCCATGAAAATATTTGCCATATAAATAATAGAGCAAACATCATGTAAGAATACGAACAAGGCGTCTTGAAAATGCAAAAAAGTGTGTTTCTGTAACAAGTGGAAGTGTTTCACCTTAGTACATCAGATTATATCTAGGTATTGAGAAGTAAAGTGTGTTTTTAAATATGAACTAAGAAACATTCTTACCCTCGCCCTGATGACAATGCTGTTAGTGAAATAAGAGGCACATCAGTTGTTACTTGCACCCTATATGTGGGCTAGATCCTTATTGTAGGTGGAACAACATTAAAAGATAATTAAACAAACACAAAAACAGGTTTTTCTAACATGTGCACGCCGAACTCGCATATTTGAAGGTGCTGTGATATGTGATAGTAAACAAAAAAGAAGCTCTGTGAAATAAAGCATTTGCCTAGGATCGCACATTTTGATCAAGCAGCAAATCGGGTTTTGCTTCACCGCTGTGCAATTTAACCACTGGATGGATATCTCTGACATCAAAGGTTAATGCTTCGCACTTAATTCTTGGAGGATGAAATTAAAGCGTGGGTGACAATCAGGAACCATATATTTTTTTGGCAGTTTTACATAGAGCCAACTGTGTCCAAAAACATAAGAGCGCTTCACAACAGACTAGTTATACTTTTTTTTTTTTTATTGGGGGGGGGGCACCCAGACATTTGCTGGGATTTACAGGCTGCTGAGGCGAGGGCAAGATTCAAACCAGGTTCCTTGCGACAACTGTAGCCATTACGCCACATCACCTCTCGTGAAAGCTTGGCTCGTTTTGGGCTCGAAGTTTTAAGAAGACTTCGATCTGAGCCCAGAGCCAGGCATCTGGCTTAAGCGTTCAGTAGTTTGCCCACCTCTGTCACGGGTGCTGCCAGGTAAATGGATGTGAAGATAAAATACTGGCGAGATACTTCACATAGCTCTATTTTGTTCTTGCTGTTCAGAGTTTTGCATTTATGTTGGCAGTGACAGTGATGACTGTGACTTTTACCCATAACTTGCTCCACTACATCTCGCCCTTTGAGTGCGCTGAACTTTCCACTGCTCTATATATAAAAATGCTGGATGCCGGCGTGCATCTGTGTATGAAACTTCAGCGAATAGAACGTTGGCCGTGGGCATGAAAGGGCTGCTGTTTGCAGAACTGAATACATTCTGATGCCACTGCCAGAAAACACTGCCACTTGTTATTCTATCATTCCTTTGTACCCTGGAATGTGTAAATAGAGGAAATACAGCCACAGTTTATTATTCCAGTTGGTTACACTGGTGCCCAAGTGTTTGCATAGACTTGTACTTTCTGCGTGCAAGTTCTTCCATGGAGCAATTCTATTATTTATTTATTTATAGTTTTTTTTTTTTAAGTCACGTTTTTACGTCGAAGCCTCCCGGATACTACAGCGGTGTGGTTTTCTAAAGACATTTTGGGGCATTCAAAAAGTGTCCCTGAGAATTCATTCCGTCCATTGCTTACCATTAGCTCCTTAACTCCCATGTTATGGCTTTCTTTTTTCTGGCTTTATTTATTTCAGGCCGTCCAGCTTCAGTTCGTCCCTGCCGAAGAGTAAAGTTGTTTCACACTACTGCTTGTTTTACTCTTCCACGAGTGCTCTTTTCTGTAAACAGACCTATAAATCTTGTTCTTATCTTGTCTCATCAGTTGTACATTCAAAGACAAAGGTCAAATGTTAGGCTCTGTCTTTCGAGGGAGCTTGATGTTTACTTTTCTTTCTCTGATTTGAAGGTGAGAGGATTCATGTGACAATCTTGCTTGACACTGGGAATAGGAAATAGGAATCGTTTGCTAGCACACCTCTGCAAATATTTCAGAATATATCAGAATTGGCACGGTACAAATCAAGCACCATTTTTGTTATTTCTGAAGTGTGTTGGAAACCGATACTGTAATATGATTAAAGAAATCAATACGCTAGGTGATTCTATTTCCACACACTATTGTTTGTCCGCTGTATAGTTTTATTAGTAAAACTATGTGTCTGTGCAAAGGTAACTGTCATTTCCATTGAAAATGTGTTCCCTGTAATGAGTGTGCTACTACTTCATGCCACTCCACCCTACTGTGCGCATCTCCACTTTACACCGCGCCTCTGCACTCTGCTCCACTTCAAGCCACTGTACTCTACACCTCTTCACTCTGCACCACCATACTCTGCCAGTATACTCTGCCACTCTTCGCCACTGCACTCTACACTATCACAGTCTAGACCACTCCACTCTGCACAACTCCTTTCTCCAACAATCCACACCACGCCACTGCACTATGCCAATACACTCTATGCCAATCCAATGTACGCCATTTCAGTCTACTCCGCACCACTGTACTCTATGCCACTGCACCGTACTCCACTTTACTCTGCCGTTGCGTTACGCCACTCTATGCCACTGCACTCTTCCATGCGTCACTCCACTCTGTGCCTCTTCTCTACTCTGAAACAATCTATGCTACACCTCTACACTCTACTCAAAAGCACTGCATTCTACTGTGCACCACTGTGATGTACACCAACTGCTCTCTATGCCACTCTACGCCGATGCACTCTGCTGTTGAACTCCATGCCACTCTACTCTGCACTACTGCACTTTACACCACTCTAGTCTAAACCACTGCACTGTAACATATGCCACTGCTCTCTACGCCACTCTGCACTCTGCACCACTGCACTCTGCACCACTGCACTCTACACCACTGCACTCTACACTACTCTACAACACTGCACTCTCCGCCACTGAACTCTGCACCTCTCTACTCTGCACTACAGTACTCTGCACCAGTCTGTGCCACTTTACTCTTTACCACTGTTTTTATTACTCTTCTCTTTTCTACAATCTATGCGCCTCCACTCTGTGCCACTCTACTCTGCACTAAACAGTGCATCATTTTAATTTACACCATTGCATTGTATGCCACAGAATTTTGTGCCATTGCAGTCCATGCCACTATACTCTGCACCACTCTACGCCAACACACTCTACACTAGTCCACTCTACTGTACACCACTTCAGTCCACTGTACGCTACCACACTCTACTCTCCACCACTCTACTCCTCACCATTGCACTTTACGCCGCTCTACTTCACTGCACTCACACCACTGCATTTACTCCATGCCACTGCAGTCTTTGCGACTCTACTGCACTCCTTGCCAGTACCCTACCCCACTACACCACAGCACTCTCCGATGGTCTACTCTGCAACACCACACTCTGCCACTGAACTCTGGCACTCTGCACTACTGCATTCTGTGCCAGTGCACTCTACGCTGCTGTACTTTAGCCACTGTACTCTGCATCACTCTACCTTACTCCCTTGCACTCTACAACACTCCATGCTACACCATTCTACTGTACTCTGCGCCACTGCACTCTACTCCACTGCACTCAAGTGTGCAACAGTCTGCGCCACTGCACTCTACGACACTGCATTGTACGCCACTGAATTCTGTGCCACTGCACTCTGCCAGTCCACTCTGCAGCACTTAACTGTAAACCAGTCCCTTGTACTCTACTGCACTGTACACCACTCTTCATGGGTCCACTCTATGCCACTTAAACACAGGCACTCTATGCCACTCCACTCTTCGACAATCTACTCCAGTCTTTGCCGTTCCACCCTACAACACTCCACACTAGTCCCCTCAATGCAACCAACTTTTAGCCATTCTTAATAGCAAAGGTGTGGTGTCCCAGGTGGGATTGGGGCATCCATGGCAACTTAATTTAGGCTGCATGCACCCTTACCCTTCATAAAATGACACTGCCCAGGGGGGATGGGGTTAGTGGGGCCATGTCATGGCTCAGTGAGTGGGGGCCTTATGCCAGGCCCTGCTCCCAACCCCTGTAGGCAGCCAACTCCCCACCCGGACAGCCTTTGGCCAGACCCTGCGTCTAACAGGTGACAGACAGCCCGCTCAGCTCTGCAACATATTTAAAAAAAAAAAAAAGAAAAAGTCAAAGCCATTAGGTCTTACATATATTCTCTGACAAAGCCAGGTGTGACTTGCTTAAAATAACAGCATCTATATTGTTACATGACAGTGAGCTGTGTGCAGCAGGGGGCTGGGCGTCTGCAAGAGCTGCATAGGCCTGGCTTGTGCCCAACACAGTGCATCACACAGTGATGGGCATCTTACTTTACTTAAAAAAAAAAAAAAAAATACATAAAAACTCACTGGAAAAAGCAAAGGAAAAGGTGACATTATAGTTAGGAAGTATAATAATATCTTACTTTATATTTACATTTTTTTTTAGAAATACCCTGCAATAAACAAAGGTTAAACGAACGTTATAGTTAAGTGAAATTGTCAGTTAAAACACAACATTTTAAACTAAAATAAATAAATTCACTAATTATATTTGTTTCATGTTAGTATAACTTGCACCCTCGCTCTCAGCAAGAGCTAATGACCCACATTTAATTTTAGTTTTTAAATTTACCAGCTTCAGCTGTGTCTTTATACCTTGCAGGCTTGAAACTAGCCTTCCACATTCAAAAATAGAGCAACTTAGACATCCGTAAATTACTATTATTCACTCTCTTTAATTCCCACGTCTGTTTTAACCCAGAAAAAATCCATCAGACTTCCTGCTCTATATTCATAGGTCTATTGGTGATGCACTTCGATTTTCCAAAATGTTTCATGCCTTCGATTTTGTTGAAATAAACTGCAAAGTGTGGAAGAATACAGAAAAAACACTGTTTTCCTTCTTGCCATAATAATAGTTTAACAAGTATTTTATAATGGCAAAACCCAAAATGGTTATAAGCCTTATCAGGCATTTTTTATCATTTGATTCTTTCCTTAAGAGCAGTATAGGTTCATACGAATTTTGCATTCTTTACTTGAAATAATGTTTTTTTTGTTCGTTTTATAACTTTCAGCAGCATGCTCACTCTGACATGTACATTTCATCTGTCTGATGATGATGATGATCATATGCTTCATAGTTGTTCTTTGTATTTCCAGGTTTTTCATCTGAGGAAGGTACAATGCTTGTTCCAGAAGACATGTCTACAGACCTGGTGCAGCAAATCACCCTGGATGGAAACGTGAACCATCAGCTACAGGAACCACAAGAACATTTGCAGTCTCTCTTTGCTCTAATCAAAGAAGATTTTGAGCAGAATTATGTTGTGAGTCTGCCGCAGTGTCTTCATCAGGTACTGTGACCTCCAGATGTCTGGCATAAACAGTGAAACACAATCATTTGTGATATGAGCTTGTTGGATGAAATGAAACTGAAATTTGAAAAACTGAGAATTTATTTTTAAAGCTGTTTTTAGTATTATCCTTGTTCTTGTCTTTCATTAATATTTGATGTTCTAAGAGCAAAACTGACTATTTTAGGGAGTGTGTTAAGTTAGTTGCACATAGTTAAGCCAGATACTCTGTTAAACCTATTGCTTGTCCACAAGGAATGCTTGATTATCTTGGATGACTGATTTTCCTAATTTTTGGGCACGTGACAAGGAAACTACTAATAATGGAGGATACTGTGCAATAAAAGGTAATTAATTCAGCAAATTATGTGGCATTCACAGGGACACATTACCGGAGAGGATCGGCCAGTTTGCATATTAACAAACAAGTTAGTTACCTTTGGTAAGGCTCGTTCTCATGGATACTTTTTCTGACTGCAGATTCATAACCTTAGGAATATTTCCAGGGTAAATTTTTCTCAGCAATACTTCTTTGTGCAGAAAGGTGCTGCCATGATTCTCCAGAGTGACTGTGTGCTGCCCTATGAAGTAACAGAACAGAGCTGCATATAAGCTCCACCCTTGTATGTTCTCATCAGTTTATTTTAATCTTTCCCATACACTTCCCCAAATTGCTGGTGAATGTATGTCAGAACTTTGGAACCTTATTATGATATTCAGTAATCCACTCCACATAATGGGGAGGTGTGAAGACATTGAGGAATCTGCAGTTAAAGTGTCCGCCAGAAAGAATGTTACTGATGGTAAGTAACTTGTTCACCTGATGGATACTTAAAACCAAATGTTTCTCATCTTACGAATAGATACCACAGCAGTATCTTCCAAAGGTGGAGGAACTGGGGATTAGACATAGACCAGAAAATCTTGCAAGACTAAGTGGGCAAAGTGGCCTTCGCACAAGACTTGGCACTGAAGGAAGTAATGCTTCTTGAATGAGTGTACTGATGCCTAAGTTGCAGCCTGGCATATGCCTAAAACCAGTACCCCTCATGCTAATGCTATCATAGTGGCATGATCCCCCATGCCTTCAGTAGTTAGAATTTTGGCCAGTGCAAAGCAGATCTTGCTGCAGAGGACCCCCCACGTTGACTGGTCCTCTTCTGCACTGATTTTCATCACTCCACAAAACCCTACAGAGAATCGGTCATCCTGACAATGGGCCTTTGTTCCGTAAATATAGCAGTTCATTTCCTTTTTAGGGTTGAGGTGATGGGGCCTTTCCTCTTTTGAGGGGTGATGTAGAGCAAGAATCTTTAGTGATCAACTTGCTGACATGAAAAGGAGCCACACCGTTTGGTAAAAAACAAAATTAAAAAGCTGCCTAGTACCTCTGCACAAATTTGTCAGGGAAATGTTGGTGAGGGTCAGTTATACTGAGTGCATGCGGTGCATGCAGTTGCTCTCACAGTGCACAGATGTGATAGCTGTCAGGAAAACCTTTCAACGTCAGTAGTCACTGTTAGCAGCTGTTGGTCAGCTCAAAAGGTGTGCACAGGAAATGCCGTTGGGGACAAGGGATGACTGTAGTAAAAATACAGATCCTGCAAGTACAAGGACACCACCATCCCGACTCCTAGGTCAAGAGCAGAAAGAATCTGGAACATGGTGAGCGTTGTACAATTATCTTTCTGCAGAAAGTCATTCTGTGGGTGGAAATCCAGTGCAGACCTGAGGCCTCCTTCTTTCTCCTTTATGAGCAAGTAGAGTGAACAGTGTCCTTATCTTGCCTCCGAAGACAACACCATTGTTCAGCAGAAGGTCGACTTCTTACAGCAAGATTGCAGAATGGTCTGACTGTCTGGGAGAAACCATGCAAGGAGGAAATTAATACAGCCCCTTTGAATGGTTTGTAAGACATATCTTCCAGATGCAGTTGCTCTACAGCTGGAAGTATATGTTGTATCATGCCTCCTGCCGGCCAGGCACGGGCCTGTGATGACAAGTTAAAGTGGTCTGGCAGCAGCTGCTTCAAGAGCAAAAGAGGTAGGGAAAAACTGGCCTTTCCAGAGTGAACTGTCTTGGCCACTGCCATGACCTCTGCCTGAAAGAACTTTGCCTTTTGCTGCTGCACAGCTTTGGAAGGCTGGCATTGTCCGTAGGCTAGACCCCTGAAATAAGGACTAAACCACTGTTACTATTTGCAAAACTGCGTGGCAGGAGACAGAATGTCAAAGATCATGCCAAGGCTCGGCTGTCGTTAGATAATTCAAGTGGCAAATCTGAATTATCCCCTAACAATCTAGAACTGTCAAAGGACAAGGCCATAAGGAACGCTTAAGCAACCCTGAAAGTCTGGTTAAGCACATCCAGTAGTGCTTTCGAAGCGCTACATTGGTGCCAACAGTGTCCGTGTTGTCCAAACCAGCATGCAAGGCATACTTTGCCACTCCCTGCCCATCTTGTTTCATTTGAGCCAGCAAGTCCCTGAAGTTTTTGCAGGACAGCTAGGAAGATTTCACTGGCCATGCCCCATAAAACATGATTGTCCTTGTCCTAAAGCCACACAGTGTCCAATAATCTAAAGGCCAGATTAGCTCAAGAGAGCAATCTGCTTCTGAAGGTATCAATATGCTTTTGACTCTTTATCCACAGGTTTGATTGGCAAAACATTGTAAGTTTTCTTTTTGACACATTTTTCCACTAACCTTTAAGGTACAGGGTGCCTTGTCAGATAATCAGGGTCACTGGGGGCCAGCCTATGTAGCCTGAAAACAGATAGTGACCAGAGGGCTCAAGCACCACTTGGACCAAGTGGCCATAATGGTGTCCTTCTGATCCGTTATTGCCATTCAGCCAGGCTCTTACGAAGCTGGACCTTGTTGAAAGATATCACTGACAATTTTGCTTTGGTTTCAGGAGTAGGCAACTACAAATAAAGCACTTCTGCTTCTCTTTGCAAAACTAGTGCAAAAGAGGCTTTTTGTTCTGTTGGTGGCCCAGAGGGCAAGGCTTGATTAGTCTTTAGGGATGTATCTAGCCCCTAGCATTTTTAAATCCAGTTATACCGCATTATCAGTACTGGGTCTGGAGCAGTTTGTCTCCTCTCTATTATCAGTGTCACGGGGTACAGTTTGAGTACCCCAAACTGTTTTAGCGATGAACACAAATAAGGACTCCATGTTCTGATAGTACTGGTGTTGAGGCAGAGGTTATGGATTAAAGCCTAGTTGCGCCCTTGTGATCTCATAGCTCAACATGTGCCTTGAACAAGTGGACGATGGCTTGGGGTCTGATTTCTGAATCAGGTCTGGAGCTGGCAGAGTGGCATCAGTGCCGTCACAGAAGGGCCTGGTGTTGACCCTGGATCTGGAGTGGGAGCATTGAAATGGGCCCAGCCATGGGACATATGGAGTCCGTTGACACCAAGGGCGAACCTGCCAGCGAAAGCTCAGCAGGAGCCCATTGTCGTTTTTTGGGGGTCCAAACACATGCTGACAGAACAGGAAGCGTCTGAAGTGCTTCCTTGCCCTGATGGTACAACTTTGACTTACCATAGCTCTTCACGTGGATACAGAAATTTGTGTGGGATCAACTCCTTGAACAGCCACTCGTCTTGGAGCTGGATCTGTTTTTCAGGCATGACTTCTTATGTTAAGCAACATAGTTTTGCCTTCCCATATCGCTTTTTGATACGTGATGGATAATGTATCGCACAAGTCAGTGACTGACGTGCTTCCTGCAGTCACTGCACAATTTTAATCCTGATGTTTTCTGGGTATATATTACCCTGGTACACTGTTTGAACGTAATTTTTCTTCAACTCGTCTGAAGCCCGACAAGGTTGGAAGCGGAGTGCCAGATCCACTTTGAAGGACACAAAAAGAAAGTGACGCCAGTGTGCTGTGTCTCTCTGTCACTTTCAGGGCACAATGGCGTTACCACAAAGCCTCATAATGCGACTTAATGGCACGCAAGTCTATTGTTGAGAACATTCTTCCGATCCAGTCTGTTGCAAAGGAGTATTGTTAAGGTCGGAAATCATTTCTTCAAAGAATCCATCAGATATCCTTTTGAGCACAGTGCTGGGAGTATAAGGCAATGTTTGTGATATTGAAGCTAAAATAAGAGATGAAAAGGGGTAAAGAGCTGAGGTGAAAAAAGAGATCGAGAGAATGTGCATAAATGCTTCCACATAATGGTCTTTGAGTATATTATGAAGCATCACTCTAATTAATGTAAATAAGATCCAGAATGTTTTCTCAATACTAAAAATACATGATGACACAATTGGCACAGAACAGATGGAGTGTTGAGCAGGGCAACTTAGGGACTTTGTTTTTTTCTTTAAAGCGTTCCCTTCTCCTTGTTGGCTCACGGAGTCATCCTGTACAAATCACTCAGTCGGTCACTGGTACCTTTAGTAATTGGTCATGCAGTTTACCCCTGGTAGAACCTGACTGTTTCACATCTGTATAACCTGAGAGGTCACTCATTCGACTGTCATCTGAGACATGAACTAGGAAGAATAAGTGATAGCTTTGTAAAGCAACAGATGTTAGATTTGCGTAAACTGAGTGATCACTCTGCTGTCTGAAGCCCAAGCCTGTAGGTCTTTTGTCATATGAGGAAAGCTTTTTTGTGTGACCAGAGGCTATTAGGTGTGACACACGAGCTAGCTCTGCGATCTCGAAGGTAATGCTTGTAAGATAGGTTTAACTTGTGTATGTTGGTGGATATGATGCTCAGTTCTGTGAGGTTTTTTTTCGTCAAGAATAACTCTGGTTACTAAAGCCATAGCATGTGGGTCTGTGTAACCTTACTGATAGGTCTGCTGTCTGAGACCTGTTTAAATTTCAATATAGTCTATTAATAAATCTGTCAAGAAATTTTATCCATTAATAGTCCATTCTCTGTGGTTGTGGGTTAAGTGTGAGACTCTCAAATTTCTGATTTTATGAACAGCACTTTTATTTTGAGAACAGTGCCTCTGTTCCCCTTTACAAAAACTAGGTATTCCTTAATACCCCAGCCCCCTTCAATCCACTAGTTATAACATACTTCAAAATAACAGTTGTCCTGTAAAAAATAGAAATGGCTTATATTTCGGCAAATTATTCATCTGGATGGAATAACTGTTAGATTATAGACAAAATGGGTTATTGTGGACTGTGAATACAACATACTCTGTGCTAAGGTTGCAGTTTGATTTATTATATTAAGCACTTTTTGTAGTTTGACAAGGTGAAATACATTATCAAGTTTAATGATTGTCTTTACAGAATTTTTCAATTTGAAATCATATTGCCTGGTAACAATCAATAAACGAAAACCTGAAATTTAACATGTGACTACACACATTGCATTCTCCTATTTTATGCAAAGGCACATTTAAGAATAAAGTACTTTGAGAGTGAGTTATTGTGAGCGCATTGATAAACATAGGTTAAGAAGTAGGGGTCCTTTCATTACCATAAATACTCATGGGTTTAGAAACTGGTTCACCTGATCCCAAAGGATTGCCCACAGCCATTTTCTACAAGCAGCACCCAGCTTTGCAGGAACATCAACAAGAAATGTTGTTTGCGTCCTTTTCAGTGAACTTGGAGTGAACATTTTGAGATAGTGTTTTGTTACTGGACCACAAGTCTGTTTTTAATACATAAATTTGATTTTAAATGTTTCCTCAGTGGTACAAGCACAGCTAATCCCTGAGGAACAATAAAATTGCCTCAGTGGTACAAGCACAGCTGACATTAATCCCTGAGAAACAATCAAAGCAGCTGTCCCTCGATTCCTCCAGCACAAAGTAAACCATGATTTGATCAAAAATATTAGTATCGGTAGCCACGAAACAAGACCATCATAATCTCTTCCCAGTGCAATAGAAGTTGGCTTTTAAAATATTGTCAGTCTTTATAAACCAGTTACACTAATTCTTGTGGGAATAACCTATGTCAGAGTTACAGAAGATCACATAACATTTTTAGCTGTAAATTAAAGCATAAGCACTGCTTAATGCATCAGCTCTCTAGCTAAGAGGAAACATCCCTGTTGAAGTTGAGTTGAATTCTGAATTGCATGATGCTACCTTTCAAAAGCACATAGCACCTAGAGCGACTTTTCTTTCTAGTTGGATATGACAGGTAGGAGTGCCTCGCATTATTTCATGAAAGCTTGTCTGCAGTTTTTAAAGTCCAAAATATTTGGTCAGCCCTGGTTCTCACATGCCTGTTACCCTAGTGAATGCATATTGCAGTATTTTAATGTAGAGTGTAACGTTGTCATGACAGTTTTGTCACTGGTTGGATTCATTCAGAACATTGTGGTTTTAACCCGTTTTGTTTGAAACTATTGATTTTGCTTAAATATCGAAGATTGTTCCAGTTGTCAATTTGTTACATGCTAATAATGTATTTAAACTGCAGAATTGTGAATATTTAAAGTTGCTTTTGGAACTTATAAAATGGGTTTCAAGTTTAATGAGTCAGTCTTCTCTTGTTACATAAGCTTCAGTCCATATCTGGTTTGTAACAGGTTGTAAGTGGGGAAGGGATAAGACTAAAAGATTCTCCTGAAATGTATTTGGATACTTTGTTTCTCATTCTATTTCTTTCTATGTCTTTGGCTAGGGCTGTCAAAAACATTTTTAAGCTGCAGTAGATATTATACCTTTCTTGAAATATTAAATGACTAATCTAAAAAGATATCCTTTGTTATCTCAAAATTTACCACAATTCACAAATACATTGTTATTGCTGATAAAACAGATTTTATAATTGTGGAATCTTCACTTGAAGATGTTGGTGTGGTGGGGGAATGATATGCCACCTCTAAATGATATTTAGTTAGTGAAGTCTTGCCAGGAGGGAGAATAAATGCAAATTATATTTCTCCCTTTTGATCAGTAAGGTTAAGAACAAGCTGATTACAACCACTTTCATCATTCATAGGACTTCTGAATATTATTAAATTAATGGTCTTATCATGGTGATTGTTGTATTTATTGAAAAAAATCTTTTTATTTGGGTACATAAAGGAACTAAAATTCGTATCAAGCAGCAGCCACCACAACATAACTCACTAGAAATGGTTTGATCCTTTCTGGATGAAGTATGGGCTCGTCTGTATTTAAATAATAACTAGTGGGCAAGTTCTTTCTGAAAAAATCTAAATGGTGTAGACTGACTTAATGCCAGTGTTTTGTTGTGTTCATATAAATATGATCTCAGCCCAAAGCCTTTCAGTATCAGCTTTAAGTTCCACTGTCCCAGTTTTCTATTGCCATTTTTGAATGGCCTTTTGATGCTTATGTATAGCCTGCTGAAGCATTGGAGTGGGAGGAACTTTTCGTATTGTCAACCTCTAATAGAGAACAAAAACCTTCATAGATCTTATGTATTTGGAAAAATATAATGTCTGTGGAGTGTAGGTAACCTGAAGGAGCCTAGGATAGCTTTCCAGTATTTGTAGTAATGAAATCTATTTCAGAAATTTTAACAAGAAATGCCACTTATGCTGAGTTCCTTCATTACTACTACCCTGGAATATATGGAGGTGGTTGCTGATGGAGCAAGATAAATCCACTTGTAAGTGGAACGTATTAAAGGCACCAAAATAATTGTATACACTTTCTTTTGAATGAACATTTGAAGTTTGCAGGTTTTGCAACACTAGTGGTTCTGCCATTCTGTATGTGTTTACCGTAGGACTGAGCTAGGATACTGTTTTATTAAGGGCTTATGTTTTGGAGCATACTACCTTTCTGTCTGGTCTGGTGTTTTGGGAACATTAAACGGGTTTGAACACCCAAAAGCGGAAGCTCTTCACAGATTCATTTCATTTATGCTCTAACCATCTCTGTGCACACTGTTAGTAACCAGGATAATTGTTCTAGATAAAGGGAGCAAATTGACTTTCAAATCAATGGTAATCAATGGAAGAGCCTCTCAAGCCAGATATCTGCTGTTCTTACAGCAGCTAATCTTGTTGAGTACATCTCCTGTAGTGGCTTCTAGTCACGAGCTATTCTGTCATTTCTGACATATTAGATTATTAGAACCAATTCAAACCCTTTCAGGATACATGGGGACATACATTGTAGTAATGATCCTGGATACAAGGTTACAGGATTCGACTACTCATTAGACTACGTAGGGCAAAAGACATTCTTGCCACCTTAAATAAAATTGCCCTTTTTGTTTCTAGGATGAACTACTGGGACTTTTCCGATTTAAAAAAAAAAAAAAAAAAAATCTTTATCTTTACAGCACTTGAGTTCCTCACTCCATTATTATTTTTCTCTAAAGAGCTGAAAAATCTCATTGTTGACAGAGTGGCAGTGGAAGTTGAGTTTTGAAGTAGAATTGAAAGTACATCCTGTATATTGACAGAGCTGTTGGAAAATGTTTACCAGATTTTGTATCCTATACGTTTTTAATTATTTAAACTATATTGCGATGTAGGCTAGTCTGGCAATGTGCAAAATTGCTGCTTTCTGAAATTACTGTATATAAATTGACCGTTGGTGTTGGTTTGTGCTCTTACACCTTCGTCATTCGTGTAGGAGTATTTTGCTCTGTTTTATATATGCATCTTACTACATAAATCTTGAATGTATGGAGCGCTATTCCCCAGATAGAAACAAAAAATAGGTAGTTCTCTTTTTGCATATCAACCAAATCTGTCTCGTACAATGGGATTGGTAGCTGGTATTTCACATTAAAGCCATTAACGGGTTTATGTATGTTTTCCTTTCTCCCTATTTGTTTAATACATATCAGACAGATGTGATTTACAGTAGTGTTATAATCCAAGAGGAGAGCTTTCACCCTTGGATAATACATTTTGAGCTGTTCTTTGGAAACTGCCACCAGCTATCTTCCCATTTGCTGAGCTTACCCAACATGTCTCCGATTTAAAACAGATGCTTTGTTCAGTGGACCAGTAGGAGTGTGGTGCCTACCACGCAAACAAGTATTTTCAGGCTGAGCTCAAACATGCAAAAATTTAATGGAGCTTTTCAACTACTCATTACTGGCAGAGTTGGATATTTGTAATAGTCGTCATCAATTATTGTCATAAACATTACTTAAAAAATTGGAAATCATGTGCAACAGCTAGGCTAGAAAGCATACAAAACTAATTGCCATTTTAGGTTTTGGCAGGAAAACTGGAGGACTCAGCGGCCGCGAGAGACCAACACTCATCCTCCCTTTTGCTGCTGTACTCCCGGGGAGGCGTCTGAGCCTCTTTGGTGACTCCCTAGGGAAGAGAATCTCCAGGCTCTGGCGCTCTGAGGAAGGCATGCGCCTGGGCCTGCTGACACCCCTGTAGCTGCAGCCCACAGCAGGAGAACAGGCTGCGCAGGCTGCACTTCGGTCGGGTAACACTGGGGAGCTTTCCCTGACGGCGTGCACACCTGCAGGCATCCACCTATGGGGGAGAGACCTCCGATTGCGGCTTGACTGCCCCGTCCCTTTCCCTTCCGCCCACCCAACCAAATAAAGGGGCCTGGGACTCTTGCGGAGGCAGGGGCTGGTGCTCACCACTGCTGCATGCCATAGAAGGACCCAGTGCTCCACCGTACCCCGTAGGGGCTGAAAGCAACAGTCCCCTGACAACAGCAAATGCCCTGAATTCCTAGCTGCATCTCTCTGGGGGCCCGGTCTACAACTACGAAACAGGTGAGGAGCGCATAGGGGGGGGGGCTCCAAAAAGATGTGCAATACAACAGAGGCCTGCAACTGCTGCCTTCCTGTATTGCCCTCTTTACTCACTGCTCACCCTGCTTGCTATGTATGGGGGGAGCCCACAGTCTACCTGTCTCGAGGTCTGCACTGTTATCTAGGTCACCTTGGTGCAGCCTGCTTCCTCTCTTGGACCGTGGCCCTCATACGCTTCCAACCTCACCAGCCAGGCTGCTCCCCAGACGTTAGTGGACTGAGGCCTTTTGAGGTCCAGCCTCCGGGAGCCGCTCAACTACCTTAAGAGGCACAGGGCTTCTGCCACTTGGGAAATGGCATGTACGCCCTTCCAGCCTGCGCCAACAACGGAATCCCTGCGGGCGAGCCACCCTGCCAAGAGGTGAGACAGCTCCCAATGACTCACCCTTCCCTAGTGGGGACATAGCCCTGACCAGTCTTACATACCAACAGCTGGAGGCAGCCAGACCCTGGCTTAGGGGCCTGCCTGCCACCCTCCCGTTTTGAGGACCGAAGAGGTATTGCCTCCCACAGACTTACTCCAGTGATGTCCTCTGGCAAATCCTCTGCAAAGTCCTCTTGCCAACGATTCTTCTCGAAGGCTGTTGCTCAGTCCCAACTCATGACTGCCCTGCAGACCTCACCAATTGCGGACCCCTCTTCAATGCCTCCAAGCTCGACCTCAGAATCCACAATGGAGCATATCGTTAGGGAAGACACAGCAGTCGGCCGCCGGACACTAAAATTTCTGATCTTATGGCTGAGTCTTAAGTTTATCCGCACCTATATTGCCGGCTTCCAAGACAGAGTGGAGGCAGTTGAGCTGACACTGTGGAAGATGATCTAAACACCGTCCTGGACAGGAATCAGGAACTCTTATACCTGTGGGATAAACTTACAGACTTGGAGGCTTGGAGCTGCAGAGACAATGTCTGTTTTTTTTGCTTCCCTTAACCCACTGTAGGAGCGGACACCAAAGACTTTCTCAAAGGCCTCCTGCCCTCCCTCACTGGGCTCACCTTCTCCCCCCCACTGGAACTCCAGCATATCCACCTCGCCAGACCATGCTGGGCCAGCCTCATCCTATCATTGCCTGCTTACCCGTTATCCCCCAACCCCACCCCCACTCCCCCTGTCTGTGGAGGGCTGAATCCAGTACTACTAGGCCCGGAAGGCTGAGTATTATGCATGACGTTTTTACTTGCCTGGTTCCCCCATGTTCCAGCCTCATCCTTTAGCCTGCCTGTTTGACATGTCTTTATAATATACTACTGCATTTCGCCATGTTCCATGTTTAACCATGTATATATACATCCGAAAGGTTACATGACATTTTAAAGATGTTCCACAATTTTCTACAATGTTTTTGATGATGTATGCTGCCCCGATTTGAAGCCTTGATTTAGAAATATGCTGTAATTGACATACAAGGCCACCTGGACACGCCCCCACCTTAATCAGTTCTTGTCCTGCTCCGTCCTTGACAACTTCCTCCCCTGCCTGTCCCCTTCTGACCCCCAGCACTTTGGCGCCTCAAGTCTGAACCTGCTGTTCACAGCCTCCAGCTCTTCTCTCTGTACATCCCGGTCCACCTCCGGACCCTTTTCACCCCCTTCCTACCCTTTCCCTCCCAACTTTCCCTTCCCCCACCCACACCTACGTAAGGTGATTTCATCCTTAATCCATCAGACCCAGAAGGGCTTTGTCCCTTGCTGCTCCTCCAGGAATCACCTGCACACCCTCGCTCATGCCTTATGGACGACCAAAGATCAACAGGCCGAAGCCCTTGCCCTCTCCCTGGACATTGAGAAGGCATTTGTCCGGATCGGCTGGGAGTACCTTTTCACGATGTTGCACAAGTTTGGCCTGGGGGGCAGCTTTATAGCCAATGTCCGCTTGCTCTACGACACCCCCACTGCACGGATAAACTGCGGTGGCTTCATCTCTGATCCATTCCAGATCTGTAGGGGAACCCGACAAAGCTGCCCACAATCACCCCTATTATTCCTTTGAGCTATGGAGCCCCTAGTGGCCACCTTCCACAATCACTACTCATCTCTGGGATCCGTACCCTGTGTGACACGTCTTCAGTGTACATCTGTGCAGATTATATACTTCTCACTCTTATTGATCTCCCTCATGGCCTTGATGGGTGTTATTGCTGACTTTGCAGAGCTGTCAGACTATCTCGTAAACTGGGACTAAAGTGAAGCGCTGCCCATCTCTTGTGTAACCATAGTTGTGGCGATATCTGGGGACCCATTCCTCTGGAAATCTTCACATCTTATGTTCTAAGGATTTTTGTTAACAGGGGCTCAGACCGCATGGCGTCTGACCACGATCCTCTGATCGTGCGAACAAAATCTGACTTTGAAAAATAGTCTCACCTTGGGCTGTCCATTTGGGGCAGAGAACAGGCCGTCCGCAAGGCAGTGCTGCCAAGATTCACATATGCCCTCGGCATGCTACTACTTTATGTGGTAGGGCATGCGCACAAGAGCAGCTCAGCCCGATGTTTGGATCCCCGGGGGGATGCCAACAAGAACACCAGACGCATGACACCAGATGCATGCGTCATCCCAGGATGTCCGTCATCGAAATCGCTGAGAGAAAGAAAATAGGCAGCCGGACAAGAGGAGACGTGTGCGGCCGGAAGGAAAGCCAGAGAGGAAGGAGGAGAGGACAAAAGAGAAGAAATCAGTATGGAAGAAGGCCACGAAACCGACTCCGGACCAGCACAGAAGAACCACAAGGCTGAGGGGGAGAAAGTGGAAAAGCCAGCCACGTCCCTGGAGGGATATGGCTAAACCAGGTATGTAACCGCTTGCACAGCCAGGTTATGAGGCTGGTAGGGAGGGTTGCTAAGGGCCGGGGAGGAATCAAAGGGGGGCGGAAACCGGAAAATAAAGCGAGGCACTAAAAGTTAAATCCACACCAAGCAGGGCACAAACGTCTTAAAGCAGCACAAACAGCTGGTGCTGCCCTGTGCCCAGGCGCGACACACTACACGTCCTCCTGCGACAGGCCCCGTAATACAGCCGTTCTGGAACGCGATAGGGTCCACTCTTCTGGAGACTCTACCAGTTAAATCCCACCCCATCTCTAACCCTGATCATTTTGCATGGCCCTGGGGAAATGGTAGACTTCTCTCGCCCCCAGCGCCACCTTCTGCACACTACCCTCGCTTTGGCGAAGATGTGGCCAGCCAGTGGTGTTCCCCAGCCTCACCCACACATGAAGAATGTCTTTTAATGATGTGTCTAGCTGCCTTGCATAAACGTATTATTCACAACCTTCAAGATCGTGCTGGAGTAGCGTGTGGACATACACCACACAACAAACACCACATACTGTATCTAGGTGTATTAGTCTCCTCTTTATTTTGATATGTAAGAAATTCAAGGATGTTATCCCCTGCGATATTGTGATCACTTGGTGTCCTCTCCCTCAAAATGCACCTCCAGATTTTGTTATCTGTTAAAACGTCAATAAAGAAATGTGAAACAAAAATATAATTGAAAGATTATTGCAACTCAAAGTTTGATACCGAAACTAAGCTTAATTAATATGTGCTATTACAAGATAAAATGTTGTGGCATTACTAGTATGTTATTTCTGCCTTCTCTTGGAATTTTGCTTTGACAGTTCTTACCTATCTTGATCCTCTAATTCATTAGAGGGAGGTGATCAAATCGTTTCTCTTATTTACACAGCATTGGTCTCCCAATTGTCTTTGGCATTAAGCTATACACGATTGCTGGTTTAGCAAACCAAATGACCTGGATCCTGTCTCTCACCTAAGATTTCCATCTCCCTCTGTTTGCTTATATAAAGTCCATTTGGCCAACAGCTTTTGTTTGTCTCCGTTACCCTCAAATATCAAAAAGGCTGTTGTCTCCAGGGCTGGCCTGGCCATAGACAGAAAAACATTTCCCGCACCTGCATCTCTACTTCTGAGTAACCACAAGGATGAGTCTGCAGCCAATGCAGATGATATGAAATGGAAAAACTTAAATGGTTTACTGTACATCTGAATTATAGAAAAGTGTAATTACATATTATGGTATGACATCTCGGGTGTTGTTGATAGTAGATGTTGAAGAAATAAGGAACAGCTAGTTCAAGCTTCAAAGCAGTCAGAATGACCATCACTCTGAGGTGGTCTGTAAGATAGGTGAACAGATCAAGAGGTTTGCAATAGAGACCTAACTTTGAGGTTGCAATCTGAGAGAACTTAGTCAAGCATCCATTTTGCAGATGTTAATGGAATGGGTACTGTTCAGTAATCAATAGGAGCACCTGTTAAGTATTTTTTCATCGTTATTAGTCACATTCGTTTACGTTTTTGCTCTACAAAAAAAGTATTGATTTTGTTTAATTGTAATTACTATTCAGAAGCCTCATTTGCTAGCTTTGTGTGTGCATTTGTAGAAAAGACAACAGCATGATTGATTGATGTATTATTACTGTACAAGTAAAACATTGTAATAATCCTATCTGTTTCCCGAAAGCTTAAAAAGATTTAAAGGTATTTAGCCCCATAGCCCGATCGGTTGTCTTCCTTGAAATTATTTAAACAGTGCTTTTGATGAGGCACCTACAATATGGATTGATTGGTTTGGCACATTGAAAAAGGAGTAATCATTTCATGTAAGGATTTGTTCGGAAGGTGCAAATTCTGGCAAAGCCACAAGGATGAGAGCCTGCAGCTGCTTGCATATGAAAACAAATCCTAATATGTTTGGTAAATGATTATTACTACTATGTTCACCACTTTTCCCACTATACACTCTTCACTGTAAAACACATTTTATCCCTAATAGTGATACTACTGCATATTGTTGTTCCAAGCTTATGCATAGAATGTTAAATTAATGTGAAAAGTTTGATAGAGTTAAAATTCAGCCATGTAAGTGTCCCTTCTTTATGAATTCTTCAGTAATTATTCATAGAGTTGACTTTGTTGTCCTTTGAGTATGTTGACACCATTGGTTTGGTAGCAGGATCAACTCACGCATAAATGCTTTGTTGTGCAGAGCACCATCTCTGGTAGCCCAAACCTTGTTTTAGTAAGCACTCCATGTTTAAACCATGTTACCTGAGGCTGGCACAGAAGTGCATGTCAAAATGCTACTGTTTAGTGTTGACAAGCTTTCTTTTATCTTCACAGATAGCAGAGACTTATTTTCAGGAGGAAGAATGTATCCTTTTGTGTGTCAAGATTGCTGTATGTGCAGTATCAACAATCCAACAAAGTATTAAACCCAGGCTAGAAGTAAACTCTAAACCACATATTGGTCATGCAGGGAATCGGGACAGATGGGAGTAGGAGGGAGACGTGTCTAGTCGAAACTACATTCTCATGGCTTTTGTTTTATCTTGTGATTGTTGTACAGACTACTGTTTTGCATTATCTGTCTGTGTAACTAAATAAAATGTTATTTAAAAAAAAAAAACAATCCAACAAAGTTTTCCAAAGCTAGCAGAATCACTGCTTACATGGTGGGTGAATTTGTCTTTATTTTTTATTTTTTATTTTTTTAGACCCCTTATTTCTCTGCATTACCTTCTCAGCTTACGTCTTAGTGTTCGATGTACAGTGTTCGAGACAGGGTATTATTAGGCAGCTAAGCCTCTTCAGGGAATCTGGCAGAATGTGTTCACCTTCTCATTATGTTGGAGAAAGCTTTTTAGATCTAGCTTGACTGCACAAGTGTCAGTTACCTTGTTTTATCATCTTACAAAAAAGCTTCCAGGAGAATAACAGAGAGGGCTTTGACGTCCCCACATGTTGGACTGAAGTACGTTTTGGTGGGGTAGAATTTGTGTGCTTCTACAGAAAAAGTGTTTATCAATCCAGAGCTCTTCATCAAATCTAGCTCCTGTGTTTCAACAGAACTTAACCTTTAGGTTGCACTGCAGTGACATATCTCTTGTAGATGATTATGGTGTTTGTTCTCCTCCAACACCAGCAGGATTGTAAAGAGGATAGTCTGAAAGAATGTGTTGCTGTATTGAAGTCCCAGCCACCTCCCCCTTTCCTATTCCATCTTCAACTTCAAAGATACCTTAACATGGCACTCTTTGAGAGGATGGTGTTTTTTCTAATTTCTACTTTTAACATTTATGTGCTGGGGAAAACTTTTTCCAGATCCTAAAAGTTAATTTGAATATTTATTTTATTTGATAATGTATTTTTTTTATTATTACATTGCTAACATACTTTAATTTATTTAAAATCTTAAAAAGCGGTTAATGCCCCTTAAAGCAAACATTCCCTGAACCCTAAAAATTCCCTGCTTCAACTTAACGGTACCCTTCCCTGATTCTTAAAACCCCTTTCTACCCCTTAACACTACCCATCCCTTAACCCTAAAAACTATTACTACTGCTACTATTACTACCCTTCCCTGAACTTCCTGAAAAGTGGCTCCTATCCCTTGACACTACTCTACCTGACCCTTAGAAACCTGCTACTACCCTTAATGCTAGCTATCCCTGAACCCAAAAATACCCCTACCACCCCATAATGCTACCCTTACCTGAGCAGAAAACCTCACTGCCCTGTAGGGCTGAACCCTACATATTCCTTACTATCTTTCAGTGAACCAGAAAAAATGCTTACTGCTTCATAACGCTACCCTTCCCTGATCCATAGAACGCATTACTGCAACTCAACACTCCCCTTTCATGTGCTCTAAAAAAAAAAAAAAAAAAAACCCTCACTAACTCCAACATTCTGTGATCTTTATGAAGACCCCAACTATCCTTTAACATTAACCATCCGTGAACCCTGAAAACCCTAACTACCCCTTCACCTTACCCTTCCTACCACCTTAAAACCCTTAAGCTACCACTTAACGCCACTGTTTCCTAAACCGAAAAACCTTGATGCTCCTGAACGCTACCCAACCCTGACCCTTAAAAAATCCTTACCATCCCTTAGCTCTAGCCTTCCCAGCACCCTAATAATCCATTATTACTCCTTAACGTTACTGTCGCTGAACCATAAAAACTCCCTTTTAACTCATATAGGTACCCTTCCCTGAACTCTAAAAACCTCTTGCTACGCCTTTATACTCTCCATCTCTGAACCATAGAAAACCCTTACTTCCCCTTAATGCTACCTCTGACTGAACCCTAAAAATGTTATTACGCCTTAACAATACCATCCCTGAACCCTATAAAACCTTTGCTACCCCTTGATGCTATCCATCCCTTAACCTTAAAGCTCCTTACGACCCTCTAACACTACTCTTCTCTGAACCTTAAAACCCTTTACTGCCTCTTAATGCTGTCATTCCCTGAACCCTAAAAGTTTCTTACAACCTCTTTATGCAATCCTTTTGTGAATCCTACAAACTCGTTACTATCTCTTAATGCTCATTTACAATTGTAAGGCAGCCTAAGGGTGAAATACCGGGAAGACAGAACAAACTACTGATTCCTCTGGTATTTCCTCATTTTTAAGGTGACCCTCAGCCTCCCACTTGTGATCCAGTTTTTTTCTGTCACCATCTGCTTTCCCACGCATATCAATGCCATTGGTATTGGGAACTCTGGGGAGACGTTACTTGATTATATCAGGGACGTTGTTATAAGGCCCCCAGTGGTGTTGAGCAACACATTTTTAGAGCATCAGAGGAATCCGTTTCAGGACTACATTCTGATGTTAATATACAGTGGGGGTGTGCTGCCTTGTTATTTGGGAGGCATGAACACCAGCTCTCTAATTGAGTCCTATACAGATTGTCAAATGGTTTGCTGCTATACCACAGTTTGGTAATACTGTTACCACAACTAGTTATCATGACTGCTGAAGGTTTAAAGAGAAATTTGCTAGCTTTGTTTAAATCTTTTACCATAATTACTGGTGTAAAATTAGCATCAGCTTTTGCTTTTGGTCGGGTACTAATAGGCACGGAATGCTGTACTTTTCTTTTAATGCAAAAAATGCATTCTCACTTAGTCTAAATGGCCCCTCCTCCCAAAGCCGTACACATGAAAATCACAAAATAAACCAAATATTAGAGTATTAATATTCTAAATTTGTTGTAATAATGGCCTATTTAAGCAAGATAGACTTACGTTTTTTTAGGGTTGACTTGTCCCAGAACTGCAAAAAATGTCTTAAAGATGTAAAAAGAAACAGCTAAGGACTGAGGTTATAATGCAACGTGCAAGGTTAGCAACTGAAAACAAACATGAACTAAGCTTGCTTGACTTGTTTCGGCCTTTTCAGACCACTTGATTCCTTTCAGTTTGTGGTTCATACCACATGCAAACAGCTAAATAGATCATGCCAAACACATGGGTTTTTGATACCGTCTACATTGTCTCCATTGATCGGAACCCATAATAATCTTAATCTCCTTCCATCCAACGTGTGAGGAGTGGCAAGTGTTTTCTGATGAATCAAGTCTGTCATGCCGAAGGAGTAATAAAGCTAGTCAGACTAAATTAAGGAATTTTAATCCGTTGATTCCAAATCAAATTCTTTAAGAAAGGTAAAGCCATTTTAAGCGCATAATAAAATACAGACAGTTGAATAATTGGTATAATGCAAATACTTCAAGATCATGTTCTTTCGGTTTTAAGACTACTTAGCTAGCAGACCAATTAAGAACACACATTTCCACCATCTTTTTATGAGAAAGAAGGATATGAAGTTGCTCAAGTATACATTGTTGACCAACACTAATAGTTATGTCATTTGGACTCATTCATTACCCTGTCCTGAGGCCCTTCAGAAATTCATTTGACTTCATACTTTGTATCCTAGTTGATCACATCTCCTTCGTCACTGTGTTTCTCAGCCGCATATGGGACAGTATCCCTCATCAAATGTCCCTGGTGTATGAATTAGAACTCCTTTTTTCTACTACCCTTTAAACTTTGACATAGAACTTGGATAGGCCTCCTTTAGCAGTTTTAAGTGTTGGTCATGCAGTGTGTGAGCCTTTTCTGATATGCTATACTCTGTATTTTATATATGCATATCTAGTTTTAATATCCTGGATAGCCAAACTTTTCAGTTAAGCACAGCTCCATATGTGGTATCGATCCACTGTTTTGTTTTCCATGTGGTTGCCTGCAAAAGAAATTATCTTTTAATATTTTGTCACTCTTGAGGCCTGTCATTTACATGTAAATTTTGTAAAGCACACATGCATGTATGTGTTAGTCCAATATTGCATCCCTGTTCAGTAGGAAAAAAATATACACATGCCCTTAAAACACGTTGTCCTCATTTTCCCATAAACATGTAAACCAAAGAGCCTACTTAGTTGAATTCAAAGTGAGAAACGGAAACTGCCAGATCCTCTGCCTTCTCATTACACTGTGTTATTACAGAATTTCAGATTTCTTAGTATTCCATAAATCCACAAGCCAAGCCATGCAAATTTGAACACGAACCGGAGCACTTGTAATCAAAATCAGTATAACAACTTTTCTAACTAGACTTTATTTATTTCTGTTGACAGAGGATATAACCTCTTTCCTCACTCTTCAGTAGAGGGCAATACTGTTTACAGTTTTCATGTCTGTGTCGACAGCCTTTGTTTCTCATAGCATATTTTCATACTCTGCATTTTCGATAATAGAGCCCCACCCCTTTCATAGTAATTTAATCTTAAATGTTTTGACAAGTAGTGCATTTTGACCAGTGAAAAGTCCATCTTCGTGATATGAAATTTCCTCAGCAAATCTGCGTTTGTGAGAGTTTTTAGCGACTGAAAGAGTTGGCCTCCTCATAATCTCTTGATAAAGACAACAAACCTGGGAACAACAACATAGTCTGTCAGGCTGCTGGTCTCCAAGTGTTCCCGGGTAGTGCGACTTTTCTTAGGCTTAACACTTCTCGGGCACCCTGGACTAAAACATTTATAAGGGCCTACCCCGTTAAAACTGCTAATAGACATGGAAAGCCTACAAAGATATGAAACCAGTTCTAGCAGACACGTTCTTTCCATCTCATTCATTACAAATTGTGCATTTTGTCTTCAACTCATCAATTATATGAATAAATTAACCCATTCGTATTTGTTGACACATCAAACTACTAAAAGGGGAAATATGATTCCCAAGATCTTATTCTCTAGTTAGACAAGATTGTTTTGAATGGAGCTTTGAAGTTTAAAGCCCATTTTATAATGAATTTTCTTCCCGCCTTTGTCATTTATGCCAGAGGGAATGCTGGAATTTGTGTTTTTTTTTTTTTTTGGCTTTCCATTAATTTGGAGGAAATCAACAAAGTACAAAAGGAGCAGACGTGCAGTGGGGTTTGCATCATCTGGAGCACTACGTTGTCGCAATGGCAATGCATATACATTAATGTACAAAAAACATGTCTATATGTATCATTCATATGTGCATGACAAGTAATGTACAGCAGCATACAATGTTCCACCAGACCGTGACTCATTAGAAATCTGTTTGTGTCCATCACGGCACACAGATAGAGCCAACAGTTCTAGTTTTCTTGACTGCTTAATTCAGTCACATAACCCCTTCTGTGCAATGCCATAATTCCGTCGTCTCAGCCATGTAGTTTTTGAGTGAGCCCCGTTTATTCTTTGGGTGGACCTTGGCATCTGCAGTCCTGTGGCCCACTATATGCAGAATCTTTTAAGCACTTCTTCACTCTGGGGAGAGGACCCATCATCCATGCAAGCAATACTCTATGCTTGCCAAGTAATATACTAACAGCCGTCACTGACATAAGTAGTGACTCAACATATTTCAGCGAGGTTTGTGGAGTGCAATCCACCTGAGTGGCCATGATTACATTCATGATCTGTCCAACTGTCTTCAGCAGCGGCCGCCGCTTATCTCAAGGGAAGGGGCTGGTGTTTTGCCGGGGGAAAATGATATAAACTTACCTTCACGGACGCCTCCATCTCCTGCTGGCTGCTCTTCTTCCCTCAGTGTGGTATTCCAGCATTCATTGGGACACCAGCACAGGCTCCCCAGCAATCCTGGCGCTGCTTTCATGCTAAAGCTAGCATGAAAGCAGCGTCCAGATTGGTCTGAGCCGCTTGCACTGCCACTCACACACAACCCTGGGTCCTGTGCAGTTTTGAACAGCCGGGCTGGAGAAACCTAAGTGTGCATGTGTGTTTGGTCGGCCAAATACACATGTGCAGTTAGGTGCACTCTCTCCTCACCCCCTTCCTTCTCCCCCCTCCTGTGGGCCAGGCCCGCCCCTCCCTGAACATGGTGCTGGCTGAGCGAGCAGCACAAAAATAAAACTATGGTGATCTATTGTTTTTATTTTTCTGCTGCTGCCTCAGCCAGGGGGATGACGCTCCTTCACCATTACGAAGGAGCAGCCCCTGACTTTCTTCCAGTAAGACCTAATCTGTGGGCTAAATGGAAAGACTGATCCTGCTGGAAAGATCCAGTGGAATCAGTACTACGTCTATTCTGTATCTGTCACAATGAGAGGGTCTGGATGTGTTAATTTTATGGAGGAAGATAGGGGAGCAGTACAGTCTTTTGAGTAACTTAAAATGAAAACGTTTGTGGCTGTAGTTTATAGAACTGTTGAGCTTCAGTATAGTAATAAAGTCCTGTCTCCTCCGATACTTGCTGTCTAAGGTTCTGTTCTCATTTCCTAAGAGCTTTATTATTGGGTGTGGTGTGTTTGTATACAGACAGCCTGATCTGTATATAGCTTGTACAGTCTACAGACCCACCACTTTAGCTAAGGGGCCTTGATCATGTGAAAGAGTTGGGGGCTCCTCATGTTCATCCAGAAGAGTGAGACACTGCAACGCGGTAGCCTGTTGTACCCTAAAATAAGCAAATATTTCTAGAGCTGTAACATCTCTCATCCCTTTATACTGTTCTAGAGTCAGGAACTTAGCATTTACGGACAACTGACATATCTTGGTAAGATCTAGCTTTTATAAGCTTTTATCACCCATTTTCTAAGCTTTTATCACAATCTTAGTTAATGTCAGGGAGGATGGCAGGGTTGTTGGTATGGGGGGGAGAAAAAGGTACAGCTGCTGGAGTCCGGAGGATTTCGCCATGGTCTAGATGGACCAGATGATGCGTCAAGCTATTTGTATTAACTGTGTGGGTCGTGGCACTTTGACTATTATATTAGTTCCGAGATATCCTGTTTTCAACTGATCTCTTTCTCAATTTAGTCTAAGGTTATCTACCCTCCCCCACCATCCCTGTTACTCCCCTCCACCACCATACCACTCTGATCAGCAACAATCTGAGGTCGATAAAGAAAAAGAAGTGTTTGCTGAGGGGGATGTGAATGTTGTTAAAAAGATATTAGGACTTAAGTCACACAATCATTATTATCAGGGCAATCCAGGCAGCCATAGACAGTGGCAATGCAATCCACCATTATATTTGCAGTTATTTGATAAACTTGGGGCCATAATTATAGTGAATCATCAGTTGCGTGTTGCTGTGTATAAATATGCCCATGTATCTGACAAATTACTAACACCAGCTGAGTGGGTTTTCTGTGGGCCTGCTGGCTGACATTTCTGTAAGGGGGAACATCTCAGATTTACTCAAGTTAATCTGTACTTCTGACAATCCCCCAAATCGCCTGATCCCTCTGATTATAGCTTCCAAACTTGTATCTGAGTCTGTAGCAAACAAAAGTGTGTTGTCTGCATACATAGACAATAGCACTCTCTTCATCGGAAATGCAATACCCCTGTGCATGTTCATCTCCTGAAGTCAGGAAGCCGATAGCTTCATGACAGTTCAAAAAGAAAAAGCGACAAAGGGCTACTCTGTTATGTTCCCCTGTACACAAAGAACATTTAAGAAGTTTACCCATTAATTCATGTTTGCTCCACAGGTCTGGTATATAGAAAATTGATGAGACCCAGGATATTATGACGTATTCCCATTATACTCAGCAGCACAAAAAGGTATGGCCATTTGAGGCAGTCATAGACTCTCGCAGCATCCAGAAACACAGAGGCCTGCAACATCCTTGTACATCTATGCAAACATTGTGTGCAGCCTATTAAAAGTTGCCCTTCCCGGTGTGAATCCTGATTGCTCCGGTGGCACCAAGCTTTCCATCATTGGGTTTAACCTGTTAGCTATGGCCCCAGGCAAGTATGTTGGTATCTAAAATAATTCGTGACAGTGGACTATAGGTTTTTCACTCTTTCTCATCTCTCCAGGTCTCAAATTGCTGTGATGGCAGCTTCCCTAGTCACGGGAGAAAGCATACCTTTTTTTTTTATTGGCTGCTTGATAAAGATCAGCCAGGTGTAGCATCAACAACGTTTGAAATTCCTTGTAAAATTCTGCAGTCAGCCCTTCTAATGCAGGGGTTTTCTGTCTGGCAACCCCTCAAGCACAGTCAAAATTGTTTGTATCCCTATTGGCAAAACGAAGTAGGACCATGGGCCTCCCTCCAACTAGGTGAGTTTAATCCTATCCAGGTATTCATCAGTGTGGGACAAGGGGGTACGTACAAAATTTTTTAATAAGCCTTACATTCTAGTACTAAGGGCTTGCTCC
This sequence comes from Pleurodeles waltl, assembly GCF_031143425.1. Taxonomy (NCBI): domain Eukaryota; kingdom Metazoa; phylum Chordata; class Amphibia; order Caudata; family Salamandridae; genus Pleurodeles; species Pleurodeles waltl. The sequence continues at coordinate 595,658,792 of NC_090444.1, read as the reverse complement.
CATCAATGAACTCTGCATGTGGGGTTGTATTGAATTACTGATCATCTGCTGGCAAACCCTTCCTTGTAGGAGAGCATATACTAAGATGCTTACCATAGCTAAGTGCTAAGGTGGCCTTAACAAACATCTGCACTCTGTCCTCCTCCCCTACCTGTAGGAAACACGAGTTTCATTCTCAACTGAGTGTTTTTTATCTTGTGGTGTGCCTCACATCTAGCTTCACCTTCAGCAAGGTTGTTCTCTAGTTTTTTTTCCCCATTTGTGTTTGCAGTTGACCTACGCTGCTTAACATGCTTGCTGACCATGTAGCATCTGAAGTGTATCTTAAATGTCTCCCATCTGGTTTCATATCTCACAAATAACCCTATATTTATATTAAAAAACACAATGATAGCAGACTGGGTTTCAGCTATGGACACAGTATCCCTAAAGGAGTCAAAGGGATGATGCCATATAGCCTGCCTTCACAGTGGTTCAGAAATCGTTAGCTGAAGCATTATGCAGACTCTGGTAAATAATCTACACCCACAATCCAAAGCAGTTTCCCCTCAGATGCCAACCAGAGATCAGCATGTTAGTGTGTATCACGTACGGATGAGTAGTAGTGGTAAAATAATTTATTTCCAAGGGCTTATTTTATAGATATGGACAAATTAAAAGTGGTATAATAGAATACACAATAATTTAGCATAACATAAAGGCTATATTTCACCTTGTCTAAAACTACATCCATTATTCTATTCTCATCATGAAAGAAAAAAAATCTATTATAGTAAAAACCAAATAAACTCAAAAAGACGTATTTAATTGTTTTGAAACATCCTGACTACATAATTAATAACCAGAGTCATGCAGTGGTCAAAATATGTGGGAAAGATGCTTGAAATTTTACAAGCCAGAAAGAATCTTCAAGATCCAGTTAAGATTCTCTGTAACTACAATTATAGTATTTAAAATACATTTAAGATCTTGTCTTCATTTACTGTCTCACAGAAGCACATTCAATTATAGTGTTTCCAAAGCAGAAAAACTCTTCGTGCCCTACATAAGATGAACTATAACTACTACTACAGTAACTGTATCTAAAATGCATTTAGGATCTTATTTTCAAGTGCTGGGTATATTGCTAATTCAAAAAAGATATTTTCTGTATCAGTAAAAAATACTAAAATGTTCACGTCAAAGGGACTCGTGCTTCATCCTTGGTTCTAATAATATCCTATAAAGAGGTTGAAGAATCCTTTTTCTTTCACTCAGGAAATGAGTAGTCCAGGAGAAGATGGATGAGGGCATCTTGTCTTGACCTCTAAATCTTGCACTTCTCCATCTTGGATGAATTTGTATCTGGAATTGCAGAATATTACACAACATTTGTTTATCAGGGATCTTAAACTGATGAGTAGTATTAATATTCTCTAATCTCTCCCTTTTTTCTCCCTCCATACTTTTCTAAGTCTGTCCATGTCCAGCATGTTCCGGCTGATCTACTCTGCGTGGGTTGCTACTATCCAGAGGGGGCTGTTAAGTTAAATCAGTCTCCTGTCCACAATATATTCAGTGCAGTATGGGCAAAGAATCCCCGAGTGTCTATGTTTGGAGCATAAGATTTTATCAGTGTAAAAATGGGAATATCCTACAGTATTGTCTTCAAAAATAGCAACCTACCTCGAGGGTCAGCATTCACATAGGATAATTTAAATTATAATGACCTTGATGAGGACTTCTTTGCCATTGAAGTATGTACTGAATGATGCAAAGTAGCTATTTTTAACCGTTTGGTTGAAAAGAAGCAGGATTATCCACTCTCTAGATGAGTATTTTACAATGTAGGCCCCGCTGCAAGCACCATGGGCAAACCAAATTAGACTGTCACAGACATCTGGCTGTGACAGGCACTACATGATTTGAAGCCTGTTGACTTCTTAAGGGATATCCCTAACACACCAGGAGATGAAATTGTGAAAAAGTCTTCGACAGGCGTTGAGGAAAGTCAGTTAAAAAATGAATGGGTGTAGCTGTCTCTAGATCTGCACTGACTGTGCTGAAATGCCGAACAATGCCACCTACGGTCATTCTGGGGTACTGCCTGCAAATTTCCAGATCCAGTTTGATGCCAGGGGAATATTCTGAGGTAAGGAATCTGTAACTAGGTAGTCTTTACCAGATAAGACTTTACTGAAGGTAAGTAACTTGATCTTTGCGCCTTTGAGTGTGCAAATCTATGTCTAGATTTACACTAGCCTCTGAGAGCTCCGTATTTAGACCTTTCATACTAAAGCAATTAATGAGTACCTCCACAACTCTATACTTTGTGCCCTCTGCTTGTACTTCTTGGTTTATGTACCCTGCCCACTCCCACCCACTCTGGCATGCCCAACTTTCATTGCAGCTTACAGTCCAAAATGTAGCCCATAATCTTAGAGGTAGACTATAATCATTCTGCCCCAGCTCTAGATATAGAGGTACAGTTGTCCCAGGCATCAGCAAATGCCAACAATAAGACTGGGGGCCTGTTAAGAACAGAAGTGAATAAAATGGGTCTCCAATGAGTAGCTCGTGAGCTACTAGTAGCTCTCAAGCTACCCATAAGTAGCTCTCCTTTGTGTAGCCCAGCCTACAGTATAATCAGCATTGTGAGACCAGCAGAGTAGTGCAACTGCATCTCACCTTCCAGCTGCAAACTTCAAATGCAATTAGATATTCATTACATGATACTAATCGTAAAGGATACCATTGAATGTCCGGTCATCTGTAAATATAGCTGTAGGGAGAGTATTCAAGGCCATTCAGGCTCTGAGGTTGGTTGGCTAATAGAGCTTGAGATGTTACTTAGTTTTGCTTTCTTGATAATGTTCTTCCCAACCTAAATAGCCTCTTTTCGGATGGAAAGACGTGTCCTCAGTTTCCATATTGCACTTGCAGACATGCAGGAAATGACTTTGCATATTTGATGCTCACAGTTGTGCCTCCACCCTAAAATCTGAAAAGAATCATGGAACCTTGGTACTGCATAGGACCCTCTCTTGCTAGTTGCAGTGCTATGTACCAGTCGCAATAGTTCAACAGACGAGCCACTGTCGGACAGGGAGGATCTCCTGGTGGGGGGATAGGGCCTACCAATCTATGCACTCTCTATGACCAACTGCGAAAAACCCGCTGCGCCAAGCAGGTCAACCAGCAAGGTCTCAAGATAGATCATGGGCCTGCCAAAGTCAGTGGACTCTATAAGCCTAATTACGTGAATATTATTCCTGCAGGAGAATTATTTAAGGTCCTCATCCTTTGTGGTGAGTTTTGCTAGTTCCTTTTGCATGTCCATAAGTGCAGAAGGCTGGTCAGTTTTAGAGTCCATGGTTCACAGGTTGGACTTAAAAATGGATTTTATATCTGTACATCAATGCCCTTCCTTCTGGGTGGTAACACGGGTCTGGAGCGCATCCCAGCAGCTTTTTTCTGGTCGAATTACAGCTTGTCCGCTTTTGTGTCTGCTTTCCCCATGGTGCAGAGCAATATGAAAGGTCATGCAGTGTTTTGCATCACTGTCTTCATGCACTGGGCAGTATCAATGAAGGGGCGCTTTTCCCTTCCTGTCATGCCCCACCAGTTATTATGCTTTGCCAACGCATTCAGTCAGATATTTGTCAGTGGCTGTAGTGTGCTTGAGTGCAGGATTTACTCAATTAGCCTTTATGCCTACCAGTGATGCGACTTCTTCCAAGCACTGTATGTTTAGGCCCCTGCTGAACAGGATTATGCAGTTTTCAAACTCCAGGAGCCAAATGCACCCAGCAGACTGTGGCCACAGAGCTCCCAGTGGTATTCAGGGGCTCTGCAGCAGCACCGAGACCAGCTTCCATCACAGCCACAAGCACTCCACCATATCTTCATCTCTTTTCCTCTGCAGCAGCAGGGATCTGGCCTGGGATGTAGCAGTTTACAGGATGTGGGCACTCAAGAGCTGAATGTTGTGACTAAGTAGCCATGTCGAACAGAAGCTGATTACGCCCCTCCTGGGAATTGCATGTTTAATACTATTGTTGTATGATCAGTTTGTTTTGGCATTACCCGTTGTCACAAGCCTGTTTAGGTTTTAGTCCTCTTGATTGGATCTCTACATGTGCCTTCCTGAGGCAATTACCATTCGAGCACTTTCATTTGACTATAGCTATATGCGCTGCATGAAGCACTTTGTGCAAGTATTACGCCTTTGATGCACCTTTTCAGAACTGTTCTTGATGTGCCTTTTTGTTTTTTGAGGAACAGTACTGCTAGTAGGTGGGGACTAATGAAGTCTCCTTCTTCCCATTATATGAGTTATTTTGAAACCTTTTACTTTGAGTTGGGCGTAGGAGACAACTGAATATGGACTATTGTAAGGGTGCATTTGTGGTTACTGTGCTCTTCATTGGTTGGCTCTGGCCTAGTAACAGCACCCACATCATCACATATGCCATGTGTGTCCAGCCAAGTGGCACAAGTAGGCAATAGACATTTGTATAGCCTTAATGCATCCAGACTTGCAGCTATACATCTTTAAGGGAATGCATGTGTTGCTGCTTCTGTTACACTGTGTTAATAATTTTATAGCTTAAAAGCAGACTCAAGGCTTGGCTTGAATTGGTACACTGTTCATGTTAATTGGTGACCGAAGAGACTCTAGGGCTAGTGACTATAAAAGGTAACTTAAACTGTTTCTTCCTGCTTTAATACAGACCAGACCATGCAGCTCTCCTTTGGAGGGTGCCATAATGTCTGTTCTGTTGCGATGCCTACGTAATTGAGCAAGCATTTACGCAGTTAAAATGAGATCCTAGTATTCCTTTAGGAAGCATTTATCTATCTTTGAATCTTCTCAAGGAAGATTTCCTAAAGAACATTTGAAGAAATATCAAGCAAGGCTTAAGGCTGACACCTCCTTTTCGTCTAAAAGTGAATGGAGAGTGAAGTGCTCACACACAACCACCTCCAACACTCCTCTTCACCGAATGAAGGTTTTCCTGCTTACAGTGTAAACACATTTCTCTGTTGTTGGAAGTATCATGTTATAATCACTAACATGGCTTATAGATCAGAGTGACTCATGACCCACTTCTTTCTGATAATTGCTTTGGTGGATCTCCATCAAATGTAGTAGACATCCAATGTCTATATCTTATCTGTTTGCTCTTAGAGGAAATTACTGAGGCAATGCCTTTCTCTCTGTCTCAAATGTAAAAATTTACATTAAAACTTTGGAAACGTCTGTTATGTTATGCTAATCACTGTGAGGGTATTGAGGCGCTCTGTAGCAGGTGTGTGAGGCGAGCCCAGTCGCTTACTTGAAAAGCCAGGTCTTCACCTTGGTGCAAAAGCCAAGAAGAGTGGAGGAAGCTTTAAAGTTTTGTGGAAGGTCATTCCAGGCTTTAGGGGTCTGGTATGAGAAGGGACCCTCCCCCCCAACTCTTTCTTTGTGTATCCGTGGGGTGTGTACTAGTGAGAGACCAGCTCAGCAGAAATGTCCAGAGGGTTAATGAAAATAAATGTGACTATTGAGCAAGGTAGGGCCAGTGATGTGGAGAGCTTTACAGGTGAGGAGTTTGAAGTGAGCATGCTTGTGTATCGGAAGCCAGTGGAGTTCCTGCTGTGGGATCGGGATGGGTGGCATGGAAAGTTGCAAACTAGTCTGGCTGCTGCGTTTTTGACAGTCTTCAGTTTTCTTGTGAGCTGGTTGGTAATCACTGCTTGCAGGTTGTGTCCATAGTCTATTCTGCTGGTGATGAGGGCTTGGGTCTGGTATCCACTTGACGTTTTCTTCAGCATCCGTAGGGTCTTGCAGCAGGATGGGACCACTGCATTTGCTTGGGTTGTCATGTACAGTTTGTTGTCTATCATGATTTTGAGGTTTCTTGCTTGCGAACGTGGAGTGTGGCCACCAGCTGGAGTCCTATAGTGAGGTGTTCTTCCCCAAAGACTACCACCTTGGTGTTGTCAGTTTAATTTGAGGCAACTGAATTTCATCCAGGTGCCAATTATGTCATGCATGTGTTGAACTTCTTCCTCATGTTGAGTGATTTGTCTAAGGGGGACAGTATCAGTTGTGTGGCATTGGCATGAGGGTGTTTATGGTGTGAGCTCCGTATGGCATCGACCAACTGGGTTATGTAGATGTTAAAGAGAATTGGGCTGAGCGAGGAACCCTGCAAGATCTTGTGCTCCAGAGTCATAGCAAGGTCATGCTTGACAGTTTGTGTTCTTCGGTGAGGAAGGAGCTGATCCATGCAAAGGTGAATACCTGGATGCTGCATCATCTCATTGAGTTATGGTGGGGTGGGAGATGGTGTTGAAGGTGCTGATAAGTCGAAAAGGATGAGGGCTGCGGTCTCTCCCTGTCGTGGATCATCCAGATGTCATCTGCTGCTGCTATAAATGCAGTTTCCATGCTGTGGTGGTCTTTTTATCTTGATTCTGTGGTGTCGAGAAGCTGGTGTTGGGCAGGATGGTCAGAGAAACTTTTGTTGGTAATTTTTTCCAGGACTTAGGCAGGGTAGGAATGGAGGGGCATCAGTCGGTGAATGGTGAGTTTGGTCTTTCAAGCCAAGGGTTCCTTTAGGAGGACGTCGACTGTGTCTTTCTATGGCTCCAGGAAGGTGGTTGTGCTGATTTTGATTGAAATGGAAGGTCTGGTGCAGACCCAGGCATAAGGGTAATGGCTGACAACTGTCCCCAAAGAAGAGGGCTTGTTCATGCAAGAAGACTTTTGATGTGAGGCAGTTTTACCAGAAATGTTGTTGACAATCTTCCTGTTGGTCTCGGGAGTTTCCATTTGGTAAACTGGAGCATTCTAAGGAGTGAGACAACCATTTGTTCTAATACCTTCTTCTAGCTAGATTTGCTAAATGCTACTTGAGTTTTTCAGCATGTGCACTCATGTTCCTGTCTTTACACTGTATACAATCTCCAGACATATAGTTTACCTATGTATCTTTGCAATCATTGTGTTTTAAACCCTCCCCCTTTTGTTATTTGTTTTTCATTAATTTTCTGAGATCATCCTTGTTATACTCTTTAACTGCACAACAGATGAGAAGGCGATGCAGTTTATTCAGCTTGAACGGTTATATCACGAACAATTTCTGGCAAATCTTACTGCAATTCAGGAAGAGTGGGGTGAGTACAGTTTGTTCTGACAGTTGTCTTGCTTGTCTATTACTGAAAGACTTCTCTTATATTTCTTGTAAAAGAAGGGTGCAGAATATAAAACTGTGCCACTGCCAACATGTATATGTGTACCACTTACATATAATTACATTAGTGTCTCTTATAACAAGCATTATAAAATGTAATTGGTCTCTTCACTAAACATCTAAGCTGATGGCTTTGCAGTATTTATTTTTATATTGGCAGCATGCGTGATGGCACGTGCAGGCAAGACCAGCAGTTTTGCAATAGATTTTCTATTAAGGAAAAACATATTCCATGGTGGGAAAATTTGTGTAACGGTTTCATTGAGAACAAAATAGATTTCAGATACCAACTAAAACCAATAAACACTGGAATAATAACCACTAACATGAGGTTCCCGAATTAGCTTGCTGCCCTTTGTAATGCCTCTTCAAAGTAGTAAGCACTATATAAATAAAATTACTATTACATGCACATGTGTATTGCTATCCAGTGCAGTCATTTTAAATTTATTAATCTAACCCGGTGGATGTTCATATATGACTGGTAAATTAAAAGTTTTTTTTTTTAAAGTGAGTGCTCATATGCACCAAAAAAATAAACAAAGCCAGCTGCCTTTTGGAAGATGGCAACTTTGAATGAAAATAGGAAGCAAGATTGGGGGTAGATGGGGAGCATCTGGGATGCTTTTTAATGTACCTCTGTTCTTTAGGTTGTGCGCACTGAGAAGAGGTTATGCAGTTAGTGTTTTGCGATAAAGACAGTCTGGAGGAGTTAATTTCTGCATTACCTTAAACACATCTCATGTTTAAATTTGTGTGATATCCATGTTAGTGCTTATTTGTAGTTTGTGCGGCACAGTGACCATGTGCTTTCATCGTGAGTAATTGGTAGGTACATGTATATATTTTTTTGTAATTAGGAAACACGGCCATCACACTAAATGTTTATTAAAACATAGGTGTAGTAGACCGAATCATTTGTGATACCGGATTTGTTAGTTTGAGTAATCTGATTTTAATGACAAAAATGCATTGGAATAATAAATGTGTTACTCCTTAAATGTCTCAAGAAAAATGAAAAAAGTGTGTGTTTCTTTTAGAGACAAAATGGAAAAAGATGGTGCCTGAGAAAACTGTCCCAAGAAGTTCAGAGAATGGCCTCGGTTCAGAAGAGTTGGAGAGACTCACTCAGCTATGTGCTTCTCATGAGGAGTACGTATCTGCACTTCTAATGGCACTCTTTCTCATACAAAATTGACCATATTGTGAAGGTGTCCAGCACAGATAAATCCTAGATTATAATACAGTATTTGCAGAGAACTTGTTTTAGTGAATGTGTTTTTTATTAATATTAGATCCTGAATGTAGTATTCAGATAGTTTCCCACTGTTTCTACTGTGTTCTCTGAGCCATGCATATATTTTCAAGTAAGAATCATTACTGGATTCACATGTTGTGCATTATTCTGCGACCGAGTGATAGAGTTCAGACTTGGCTTTGTAGTCCTCTTCTTTTTTTTTTTTTTTTTTTTTTTTTTTTCGTTCTCTGGTAGCGTTGACCACTTGGTGACTTTGTCCATCCACCTGCGTCGTCAAATGCCCAACCTAGTAGTCCTTTGGCATTGTCACTTTTTTCATGTTCTTTTTGGGTCTGGGAGCAGAGCAAGAATGTGAAAGATTGTTGAGGGAAATACAATTTTTTTATTGAGGGATTCTTCCACAGACTTCGAAAATCCAAGGTTAGAGCACCAAAGTCGGCGAAAAAAGGTTTCTACTGAAGAAAACAAAGGGTTTTTCCAAGAACACACCTTTCGAAGGACTTCAGCCACAAGAATGTACATCGGGGATGGACCATGCCCTCTTTAGGTTCTGCCTGAAGTGCCAAAGTAAGTTGCCCAGAAGGACCACCACTAGGTGTGCAGCCTTTGCTTACCTAAAGACCAAAGCACTGAGTGCTGTGACACGTGCAGAGTTGCGGCCCAAGTCCCTGATGATGAAGAAGAAACAGTGGTAGACTTAGTAATCTATGACACAGTCGCAAAAAACATGATTAAAGGTCCTCTGCCACTTCAGCAATCTGGAGAGCCTAAGAGAAACCGAGCTATAGATCTAAACAATACCTGATCCCTAGGATGAAGAAGAGCAATTCTTCTATAAAGAAGCAGGCCTGGAAAATGAGTTTGACCAGGTGATTTTATCTAAGACCCAAAGACAAATAAAGAGTGGCATGATACCAAGACAGACAGACACCCCTTAAGGTGTGGGCACCTGTCTGTCCAAACCATCACCCCCTGACGACATGGCTGTCTACACCTCCCTGGTTAAAAAGGCACAAGACCTATAACGAGGGCATCTGGAGGAGGAATGAACAGAGGTATGCTTCCTCTTCGAGTCCCTTCTGCCAGCACAGAGGAAGAACCATTTCCTACCGATTCTACCAAGTGTCCTTGATCAAGGATGAGAAGTGTTTAGGGACCTGGTGATAGGAAAAGCTGTGAATCCCACAGAGGAGAAAAAGTACAAGCTGTCCCCTAAAGACATGACTTATTTCAGGGGCAGCTTGACAACAGACTCTATCAACGTTGCTACTGCATGGAAAAGAGCCAGTGCCCTCCCTGCTACGGACCTCCACTGAACCGGGAGAAGAAAAAGAAAGAAAAATGGTGGGGTGAAAAATTGAGCGGTCACCTGCCACTCCATGGCACACTGTTCATTCCAATCCCCTACTTAGTAGGTACAACCATCAGAAACAATAGAAGAGCAGGGCAAAGAGAAAGACAAAATAATCACAAACACATTCCTAAAGTCTGCACTTAATGCAGCATAGAACAGCTAGCATACAGCTGTGAAGTTACACCTCTAAGGAGATATTCGTGGCTCAGTGCTTTCTAAAAGAAGTCCAGGTGGCTGACTTAAATTTGCCCTCTACAGGTGAAAAACTTTTTGGAACAGCTGTAGATGAGTCACTGCAAAAAATAAAGAAAGGCAGTGAGAATGCATAGGTTATGGGAGCTCTCCAATTTACGGGGATGGTTTAGAGGAGGAACAACATTAATAAGAATGCCAACTGCAACAGGGGATCTCAGTCCATCAGACCTCACCCAACTTTCATGCCACAACCAATCTCTCAAAGCACACCCTCTGAGCGCAAAACCCCCAGCTCACCAAGGCAGTCCTTTAGAGGGAGAGAAATTGTTATATGAGGGGCAGGGCATTTGGGGAAGTGACTTGTCAACAGGCACACCCCTACACCTGTTGGGAGGGCAGAATCTGAGGATTTCGCAAAGCGTTGCAAAGAATCACCTTCGACAAATGGGAACTAAACGTAATCCAACACAGCTAGTACATAGAACTGTTAAGATTCCCACCAAACAGGAAACCAAAAGCAAGAGATTGCAATAAAAGGAGATACTGCAGCTTCTGCTAGAGAACTTTCAAAACACACACAGAATAGGGAAAGCCCCAAAGGGGCGAATAAATCGAGGCGTCTTTTAATGTATACTTCCTGCTGCCAAAACCAGATATGATTCTTAGACCTGGTCTTGATCTGTGCTGCTTGATACGATTCATAAAAACGCAGAGGTTGAAAATGTTCACACCGTAGGAGGATAACCCAAGCCTGAGAAATAAATACTTCATGGCAACCATCACCAGTCCCAGAAATGGAAGAAAAGAAAATGTGGGCATGGCTATACTCTACAAAAACAAAGCCTCGAACAGAGTAAACACTACCAGAATGAGTCTGACAGTGATAAAAAAATGGACATGATGGCATCACACATACCTTTTAATACTACATACTAGATTACACGAGGCCACTGCAGGAATGAGTACAATGTCAATGGTCACAGGCAAAATGAGGTTGGGAGGACCTACTGGCGGTCACAGAGAAGATAGAGTTGAGATGTTGTGGTGGAGCACAGGGAACATCATGGTAAGCAGACCTTTCAAACGCCCAGCTCCAACACTGACCATTACAGCAGACGCAACCAAAAGGGTGTGGGTACACTTATGAGGACACCAAACGGCAGGGGCCTACAAAGCCTGCAATAGGAAGTAAAGCATTTAAATATACTGGAGCTCACAACAGTCTTCTGAGCTATAACGGCTTTGCAGAAACATATTCAGGGGAAAAACGGTACAGACCGATAACAGAACAACTATTTTGTAGCTCAACAAACATGGGAGAACAAAGTCACACACACTGTCCCAGATAGTACTGAACATGTGGAAATGGGTGATCCAAAGAATAATAACAGTAGTACTGGCCACCTACTGGGAGGACAAAACACAGTGGCAGGCAAGTTAGGCAGGCAAACAGACTCCTTACGTAAGTGGGAGTTAAAACTACAGATAATGGAGGGGATTTTTCTTTTTTTTTATTATTTAAATAAGTGGGGAAAATCACAGATTGACCTGTTGCTGACACAGTGGAATGTAAAAGGCCAAACCTTTGCCTCCATGTATCCACACCAACAGTCACATGGTGATGGACTGGTTAGGCAAATTTTTATATTTCGTTTTTCCTATCCTTCTAATATTACTGTGTTAAACAGATTCAAGCAGTTGTCCATGGCGTTAATCCTCATCACCCCTTAATGGGCCATACAGAAATGTTTTTTGGATCCATTGGAGATGGCACATGGCAGAGTGACATGGTTGTTGCCTCGTCAGGAGCCAGAGGGCTTAGGAAAAGAAAATGTGTCATGGCAAAATGGAGCAGGTCCATCAACTGCTGTAACAGAGCAGTACTCTGGAATTTCTGCACACAAGTTAACTACAGTGTCGAGTACCTCGCCCACTTGCTGGTAGAGGGTCTCTTTCTTAAAATCAACCTTTCAGTCATAGTGGCCTACTCTAGACGCTCTGTAGGAAGATGTTTCTTCAACACTGCAGTCTTAGAGGTTTCTAGAAGGCACAAAAAGGGTAGCCACACCAAGTTCACAGCACCAAGTTTAGGTTCCATAAATATGGGAGCAATCACAACTCACAAAGTCACTGTTCAAGCCCATTCATAAAGCAGGTCTCTCGTTTGTACCACTAAAAACAACCTTCTTATGTCCTTATGAACAGTTAGTGAATTTAAAGCACTCGCAACACCAGAACCTTACTTGAAAATATGGACGGACAAAGTGATAATGATGGAAAAACCCATAGTTCCTGCTAAAGGTAACCTCGTATTTCAATGTCAACCAGGCTGTACAGCCACCAGCAGTTTTTCAAGACCCGAAGATGTAAGTTGAAAGAGCCCTGCACACAGTAGATATCAGAAGCTGTCAAATATGACTTATAAGAAAAAGAATCTATTAGGAAGGGCAATCAATTTCTCACCTCTTTCACGCCAGCAAGCAAACGATCACTGGTCACCAGGGAACCATTGCAGAATGGATGGTGGAAACAATCCAGTCATCTTACAGGACAGCAGGTGTGGTGATATGACAAAGACCTACGGAGCAGCATTCATAGCCAGTGTCTTCATAAATGACATCTGTACGGCAGCCACATGATCTTCTGCCCTTACCTTTACAAAACAATATTATGTTGATGCCCAAGAAAACAAGCACAAATGGAACATGGAGTACTGAGGGTTCAGTTCACACCTACCAACTCATTTCACCCCAGCTGTCCAGGAATGGGCAATACCACTTCATAAATGATTCAAAGCATGTCAATCCAGAAAACATTCTTGTGGCAAAACAAAATGGTTACTTGTAGAATTAGTTTTGCAGCTTGAAGAATTTAATGGGCTCACAAGGGACCCACCTCAAAAATGAGAGGACTGCAAAATAATATCTAAAGGAAGACAAGAAAGTACCACAAATAAAAGGGCTTCCAGGGAATAAAGACTCTTAAAATGGCAACCATGCAAAAAGACTTCTGGGGCACACGCCTGATGTCATGTAGGGAAGGACAGGATGGTAAATGGTTGACGCCCAGATGAGAAAAAATGTAATACAAATGCCTAGTAGGTCACAAGTGATGCCACCATCTGGAGGTGGCGCAGGGTCTCTCCCAAAAATGGGGAGAGCCTATGTTGGATCTGTTTGCGTCCGTCAAACGTCCAGTGTCAGCAGTTTTGCACATTGGAGTTTCCAAGTCGGCTCTCACTCGGAGATGCATTTCGTCTCGAGTGGAGGACATGCCTCCTCTACGCCTTTCTAACAATTCCACTTCTGCCCACAGTTCTCAAGAAGTTCAGGATTAACTGCGCCCAAGTAATCCTTGTGGGTCAGGATTGGGCACACAGAGGCCCTCATTATGACTTCAGCGGTCTATTTCGTAGACTGCCGAAGTCAAGTCTGCCACATGACCGCCAGTATTGGTGGTCTTCAGACCGGCATATTATGGCTGCTGGCTGCTCTCCGTCACTATTCAGCGGGAAAGCTGCCAGCAGCTATACTGGTGGTCGGCGGTCTAGTGGAGCTTGCTCCCACACCACCGCCACGTCACCACAACACCGCCCACCATATTACAACATTGTACACGGCGTGGCAGTGTTGTGTTGGCCGTGTGTATGTGTGTGTGAATGAGTGAGCATGGATGTGTGCATGTATATATGTAAATGTGGTGTGTGCGTGTGTGAATGTGGGGCAGGGCAGGAGGGTCAGGGGTTCAGAACGGGGACCGGGGAGGTTGGAGGGACACAGTGTCGCTGCTTTGGGTGAGTGGGGGGCTTCTGATGGGGTCAGGGGTGGGACTGCCTCCTACATGGAGTGGGGGGGGTGGAGTCTTGTTGTGGCGACAGGAATGAGTATTCCTGTCGCCAGTATCCTTACTGCCAGGGACGTCATGGTGGTGCTGCCGCCACGGAACACCTGGCGGTAAGGATACTCAAAATACCGGTGGCGGTGTTAGGTAGACCGCCAGATCGAATGTGGTCAACCTTCGACCAGGTGGTCCCACCCCCCTGGCGGTACAGGTGGTGAACTGGCTGCGATGCAGCCAGTTCACTAGCACTGTCATAATTTGGCGTTCCTGCACAGCCACACTGTCTGAGGTCTGAACGTGACCACAGGCATGGCGGGGCAGGACTGCTAAGGAATAGTGTACATGTAGAATAATCATCATTTAGACCATCTTTTCGGTGTCCATTGTTGCAATGTATGATCTTACTATTAACTTATCTTGCGGTCACTGTTTTTTATATTGGATAATATGCATGATCACAGTGGTAGGACCATACTTCCTGGTCTCCCCATCCTACGATAGCTGCACCTTCTTTTAGAACCAGGTACCTGTACAGGATAAGGCACAGGAGGGTGGCTGATACTACAGTGTCACATGCCTAAATCCTTGTCAGTATTTGTCCTTACTTAAGTTACGAGCACCTCTTCCTTCGTGGTCCGTGTGCATGTCTCCTGAATCATAGATTTCAATGTGACAAATACCAGCCAGGGGCTTCAACAAGCCTTGGTATGCCAACTGAGATCGGTGAATGAGGAAACAGAGGCTTGCTTTAGGTACACTGCTACCTTTTTAGGTCTAGCCTAGTGACTGCTGTCTTTGCGATGCCTAGTGTAATCTAATAAAATCATAAATTGGCAACAATTCATGCATGGATGCGTACATAGAGGGGTTTACTGTCGGCCCATTTCATCCATTGATATAGTTATCTGTTGTTCAGTTTTTCTTCTGCCCATCACGGACTCAGCCTATTTCAGCCATTGGATATTTTGCGCTGTGCGTGACTGCATTTTGCCTGGTTTACTTGCACATCTGCCTAAATAGAAGTAAACTCCAGCATCTGGGCTGGTGGGCCAATTGACTTTATCAATGCCTTTTTCCTTCCAATATGTCCATTCTTTTTTTTATTTTATTTTTTTATTGTTTTTGGGTTACAGTTACTAATAGCAAATATTACATTTTGTTTGCTTCAATAAGTATCATATTTTCAGTTGTACCTCTAGAAAATGAAATGTTACCTATTCGTAGTGCAGTGGCCTTAAGGAGCACTTTTACGGATTCCTTAATGTTATAAGCAATGATTATTTTCGTTTTAAATAAAGTCATTGTAAGCGCAGATCCGCCACATTTGGGAGGCAACATGTTGTTTTTCTTACTGTTTTTGGGCATGTGCTTGGCAATAACATTTTAAAAATAATTTTGACCCCCAACTTGCCAAGGCCTGATCTGTAGCCTTTGCCAATACTTGTTCTTAAAATTAAACTGCAATTTTACTGATACATTTACTTAACAATGTTCGGTTTCTTCTTCTACAGTCTCATGTTACACTAAAGCACTTTTCGAGTTGTGTTTCTGAAAGTCATGCCTTTTTGCGTTTGAGATTATATTTTTAGGTCGTTTAGCTTTGCATTTGTCCTATTCAGAACCCGGCGGGGAAAAACGTGTTAAGGGCGTGAAGAAACACCTTTGCATTACATAAGAAATAGTTCACTCTGCCACGTTTGCGCTCTTCAGGCAACTTTTTTTTTTCTTCACATAAGTCTACAAATGCACATACAGAAGGATTGAAAGAACGTTTTTTACGTAGATGATTACAATTATTATGTAAAACATTTGCCCAATTATCTTCTTAATCCATATTCTTGGCAGATGTACTCTTTAAAAATGCCTGTATCCGTGTCCCAAAACTAGGGAATCACAGTTACTTGAGTAAAATGGAGCCACTTCAATGTGAAGTGTGAGGAATTAATCAACACATCGCCTGCTTACCTCATGCAGGTATGGGATTTTGTGACTTTACTGTAGAGCCCCCATTCTCTCCGTAAGTAGTTGACTCACCTTCAAGACCTCGCTGTCTTTTCCCTCTTGTAGAAAGACACATAACACTACTCTGTAGCTCACCTGTCACTTAGCTGCAAGCCTGTGTTTTACTTTTTATGTCCAATGTTGATTGGATTATGGGGTGTCCGACGTAAATACAGGATCATTAATGCCAGATTTGCAGAATAACCATTGCTGTGTAAATCCTTTCCATTTTTATTAATCTCAAGTACATTTCGGTCTTCTGAATATCCGAAACAATCTGCAGTGTATCTGGGACTTCTGAACTTCTTCTGCTCACTCCTGGTTAATAGTATGCTGTCTGTAAAGATAAGTACTTTGAAAGGGCATATTAAGGCACTGCCCTGCAAAAGTAAACTGTAAACCATCAAACGATTTGTATTCCGAGGGTACTATGTGAACTGCATTATTACAGATTCTCTGAACGCATATTCTGTACATGTTCAGTGAACCCAGGGATAAAGGCATTGCCAAAATTGAAATTTAGGACCCTGTAGGATGCTGGCCTGGTGTGCGGTGGGTACCTAATGTACTTACACCTTATACCAGGTATCCCTTATTAGTGAAATGTAGGCAGTGTCTAGATGCCAGGCTCTCTAGCGGTAGCTGTGGATGAGCAGCCATGGCTTATCTAGGGGACATGCAAAGCTTATGCAATACCACTGTAGTCACACAGCATTTACACTCTGTTTTACAAAAATAAAGGCCTGGGTATAACGATGAGCATAAGAACAGTGTTTTTTACCGACAACTTGAAATAATTTAACCATTCCTGTGACCCAAAAAGCACAGTGAGTGACTGATGCTTGACCTGTTCACATTCACTTTATATATCAACAATTAAAGAATAAGAAGTATGAAATTGCGACAAAGATAAAGTGTGACGATGCATTGCGTGTAAGTTGTGAACAAGGTGAAACTAAATAGAGGAAACAACCCAAAATAAAGAAACATTCTGTTGACTGCCATTTGCATAGTTCATAATAAGAGATTGTTGCACTACTCATTGGTCATCCTTGGGGTGCACAATAAATACAAAAGCAGTCCAAAAGTGCCCATAAGTCCCTCTTTTTGTAACAGCTGTGCACTTTTGGACTGCCTTTCAGTATATAAGTGATGTTGTCAGATTTCTGAAGATCCCGGATGAGCTATGGTGCTTAGGTTGCCATTTAAAAGGAGCTTTGTGGAGGCTGGAAGGCCATGAGACGGGTATTACCACCATCAAGATAAGTATTTTCCGTGGAGCAACCGTTCTGAAGTTGCTTTCTGGGAGGAATGATTTCTTGGCAGTGTGTTCCTTAAGGGCGACGTTGGTGTACAGGGTCAATCAAAGTGACACTGTGCAGGGTGAAAGTTAGTCTGAGTTCCAGATCATTCATTCATGTTTGGGCTAGTTGTTCTTTGTTATTCTTGGCAAATACCGAGAATTCAGTTTTGGTGGGGTTGAATTTAGGGTAATTTTCTGGACGCTCGAGTCTAGATTGGATGCAGGTGTTTAAGGCATTGGAAATCTGGAGTAGAGAAGAGTTTAGTAGTATGTTATCTCCATATTGGTGAATTGTGATGCTGCCAACTGGGAGTACATGTCCACTTTTTATAAACCTCTCAATCATGTCTGACAAGTTCATTGTTTTTTATCAGTCTTTTCACAGTTTTTGAGGACTTTTAGTTTATTTTTGTATCTTTTTTGTATTGACTAAAATGGATCTTTTGCAAAATGATGATAAAACATATTTTTATGGCCTTTTTTTACTTTGAAATTTGTATTTCTAATATATTGATGATTTAATTATGCTAACGTTACGTTCCTAGTGAGCTAATATGGTGACTAGGCAACATCATATGAAGGGGTGAAGAAGCAGTATTGACGTATGTCCTACATTTGTCAACAGGAACAGAGTTGAACTTTGTAGCAGTCCTCATTTTCAGGTCACACATTTTAAATCCTGCACCTTTTTGGATGGAAGACAGCCCTGGTGACACCATACACTTTTATTGATAGACACGTGTATAGTTACATCATTGAAGCATCTTCACAGGCACTAAAACTGGTCAATACAAAATGCCTAGAAAATGTAAATTCAACATATTTATCAACTCAATACCATAGCATGTGCTGTAATACTTATACAGTGCAGAAATCTAAAATGTAGGTAATATTGCATCTTACGCAGTAACATTTCCTCCAGAACAGAGTAACTTATCTGAGTCCTGAGTTGACATTGGGAGGCCACATCAGAGTCCAATCCACATGTATTTAGCTGATGTGTTCCAAAATCACGGAATTGTCATGTGTTGCTATTTTACACCTCTATTCCAAGAGCTAATGTGCCTTATGTTGGGTCGTGCAGATTGGTTAGAGGCATAACTCTTTTTGCGTTTCCCAAAATACATTACAAAAAAATCTTTTGGGCAGTGTTCAGTCGCTTTGGGTTTCTTTTAAGCTTCTGAAACAAGATCGAATTCAAAGTAACATTATCATGGCTGCTGGCTTCTGGTTTGTTGAGTGTCCTTATCATGGTAGTAGGAGCACTAACCAACACATGACTGAACTATAGTGTGTTACAACAGAAGGGTAACCCAAAACCTCTTACGAGTATACGTAGTAGAATCAACTGAAGTCGGTGGCCAACAAGGGAGTCAATCACAAAAGAGTGTACTTAGTCCAAATATTTAGGTGTCTACGACACATGATGGATTGAATCGAATCGTGCGAATTAATTGTAATCAGGTGTTTAACCATATTAAAGCAAATACATAAATCAATTAAATTGGATGAAGAAAATAATGGGTAACATAATGAATTTAAAACATGTTTATAATAATAAAGGCAATGCACCACTTTGTGTATTGCAGAACATCATACATTAGTAATAGTACAAAGAAAACCAATCAGACACACATGTCCAGTGTGTAGTTTATCTATATTTTTACAATAACCATGTGTGGGATAAATTTGTCAACCCCACTCTCAAAATACAATCAGAAGAACATATGCATAAACTGTATA
Organism: Pleurodeles waltl; assembly: GCF_031143425.1. NCBI lineage: Eukaryota > Metazoa > Chordata > Amphibia > Caudata > Salamandridae > Pleurodeles > Pleurodeles waltl. The sequence continues at coordinate 595,639,875 of NC_090444.1, read as the reverse complement.
ATTTGTTCTAATGGTAAATAAATTACCGAAGGGTAGTGGAACGGTGTTGACGCTGTTTTCTCCATAGTCATAAGTACGTGAGAGCATCCTCAGGACTAATTACATCTATAAAATCTGACTAACTCTAGGATGTCTCTAAATGTGAAAAAAACAAGAATTAAAAACGTTCCTGTATACATAAGTAACTATGGGTGAGTTCGTGGGCACTGCAGACATGAAGGCACTCATCTCACTGAAGTTGTATTACACAGTGCTTAAAAACCTTGTTAAATGTGTGAGCGCTAGTAGCCATGCACTAAATCCATAAATAAATGTCTCGGAACATTCTATTCCCTGTGTGGCAAGAGAATAGGAAGAGATTTGATCTACAAAAGTAGTAGCCATATTAGGTTGGGGCACAATTTATGGAACACTGGTACATCATTCAAAAATCCTCATACTAGTATAAGAAAAGTAATCCTATTTGGGTAGGATCAAAAAGCAAATATTCTAATGCAGTACTTACAACAAGACTGCAAGGATGGAAGATGCAATGTATGGTATATCAATTAGAGGCCCACTTAAGGGACCGGCCAAGTTAGTTCTAGTGGGTGCTGATCAAAGCTTGTCTGGCCAGCAGGTGTGAGACCAGGTAGTACTTTTGCTGAAGGTGAGGACTACAGTTGTGTCTGTGTTAAGATGGAGTATATGGTGAGCCAACCAGGAGGCAAATATCTACATGCTGTTTTTTAAATTAAGTTTGAAAAATATTTTGTGGGCCATCATGGTGCAAGATAAGCTGCATATCATCAATATAAGTGTAAAATCATAGATGAAAGGAGTGAGTGAGTGAGGGCTGAGAGGAGTGGGGGAGGAGTTGCATGGATTTTGAAGAACGTAGAGCTCAGGGAAGAATTGCATGTTCAGTGGCATGTGTGTCACTCCACACTGGTCAGGGGACGCCTCCATTCAGAATAGGTCAACATCACCACAGACCAATGGGTATTTTCCATTATTCAACATGGTTATTGTCTGGAGCTCATTACTACTCCTGCAAATATTCCCCCTCACATGCACGGTCTCAATAACATCTCACCCTTCTCAAATAAGAGGTTCAATCCTTTCTTCTCAAATGGGCTATCAACCCTGTTCCCTTACAACACCAGGGATCAGGGGTACACTTCCTATAATTATCATTCCTAAATAGGATGTCTCGCTCAGGCCTATTCTGGACCTCAGACCAGTAAACCAATACATCCTGTCAGAACACTTTATGACCGCTCTTGATCTAAAGCCCGGCTAATTTCATATTCCCATCCACCTTGCCCAGTGAAAATTCCTTTTTTGTTATGGAAGGCGAACATTACCAGTTCAGAGTCCTCCCTTTCATGGTCACAACCGCTCCCAGAGTCTTTACAACATGTTTAGCAGTAGTTACTACACATCTCAGAAGACAGAACGCCCACATGTTCCCTTACCTAGATGACTGGCTCATCGAAGCCAGAACCTTATGACAGTGCTAATATCGCACCCAGTTAACAGTGGATCTCCTTCGCACTCTGGGCTTCACACTCAGCTTTTCCAAATCCCACCTCCAACCCCTTCAGATACAGCCTTATTAAGAAGCTATTGTCAATACAGAGTAGAGACTAGCATACCCCAACCAGGCCTGCTTGAGAGTTTTCAGTCTCTTCTCCCGTGGTTTCAGGAGAATCACACATACAGTTAGGACTATGATGTCATCGTGCATTGCCATAGTTTCCTGTGCCAGACTGCACATATTTCCCCTACAGCAGTGTCTGCCTCATCCGTGGTCTCAGTCACAGGATCATCTGGAAGATCTAGTGTTGTTAGACTGCCATACTCCCAGCTCTCTGCATTGGTGGAATACCACCAACCTATTGAAAGACTGGACTCTGTGCCTCAGGTCATACTGACCACAGATTCATCACTGATGGGTTAAGGCGCTCACCTTCAAGACTTCACAGTAGTGGGCTTCTGGAATTTCAGTCAACAATCTCTACATATCAATTTTTCTAGCCCCGAAAGCTTTACTGCATCACCTATCTCACAAGGTTATCTTAGTCCGCACGGACAACATGACAGCCATGTAGTATCCACGTTGACTGCAAAATGTATGGGCATTCTAAGGGAAGCTTGTTGACCCACAACAAGAGCATGTTATGTTGCAAGATGGAAACGTTTTGTTTGCTACTGCCAACCCAAATGTTTTGACCCCATCAAAGATACTGTTCAGGACCTCAATTATCTGCTCCATTTACAATCGGCAAATTTGTCTTGCACTTCCATTTGCCTACATCTCTCAGCTGGCGCTGCATATGTACAGAACAGATAAAATAGTTTATTTTCAGAATCCAAGTCATTAAAGTTTTCATAGAAGGCCTTAAAGGGGTCATTCCACCCAGGGTGCCTCTTGCAGCATGCTGGGACCTCAAAATTATGCTTACCAGGCTAATGGGCCCTCCTTTTGAGCCACTTCATTCATGTCCTCTTCAAAACCTTGCTTGGAAGGTAGTTTTGTTAGTTCCCATTACATCACTCCGGCGTGTCCGTGAGCTCCAGGCCCTAACCTTGGAAGAACATTTCTTCCAAATTCATAGAGACAAGGTGGTCCTTCTCACAAACCCAAACTTCCTTCCTAAAGTAGTTTCACAATTCCATATAAGCCAATCCATTGAGCTACCATTCATCTTTCAGCAGCCTGACTCTGTTGCAGAAAGGGCTCTCCACATGTTAAAAGAGCACTTATGTTTTACATTGACAGAACCAAAGAGTTTAGGAAAACTAAACAGCTCTTTGTAGCCTTTTCACTACCTCACAAGGGCAGTCCAATATCAAAATATGGCATAGCCAGATGAATAGGTAAGTGTATACATACTTGCTATGCTAAAGCTAAGAGACCATTACCTGTTATTCCTAGAGCACATCCTACTAGGAAAACAAGTGCCGCTATTGGTTTCTTTAGAAATATCCATGTAGCTGACATTTGTAAGGCAGGTACCTGGTCTACACCACATACATTCACAAAACATTACTGTGTAGACGTACTAGCACATCAGCAAGCCAATGTAGGTTAAGCTGGTACAAACACTTTTCCAGTCAACTGCAATTCCCACATGCTAGCCACCACGTTTATGGAGGGACTACTTTACAGTCTATGCAGAGCATATGTAACTACAGCCACACATGCCATTACATGTAAAATGTTACTTACCCAGTAAGCATCTGTTAGTGGCATGTAGTGCTGTAGATTCAAATGTGCCTTCCCCCCCTCCACGGACGCCTGTGGTCATTCCAGTTACATTATATTTGTACATGCTGTACTGCTGTCGACAGGCTGCGGAGGAAAAACACATGCTCTTCAGTCAAGGGGTGGCCATCTGCTGCCGATGGCCGTCTCTGCTTACAGCTGCAGAGTTTGTGTGAACTGTGTGTGCCTTGGACAGGCACCTGCCCTCTGCTTGGCCAAGAGAGAGTAGAATCCCTGAAATGGCCTGGTCTGGAGAAATATTTTATTATGGGGGGATTAGGGACAGGCAGGGAATTTTCACTGACATTGTTACAATTCAGGGAGGTGCAATCATAAACCATACCACCCAAAATAGATGTAATATAGCAGGATGGCTTCCTACTAAGAGATAGATTCAGAAAGCCTCATAGGAAAGCAAACCTTAGTGCCCCAAACTCCCTTCAGAAGTGACTGCCACCGAGATAATATAACACCCAGTGGCTTCTTGGCACTAAAACCCAGACAGTGCGTCCAAAGCGAGTGACATGTCTCCGTTGAAATGCAGCAAATGAGGGGATCCATCCGGATCCTGGAGATACTACGCCAGAATCGGCTAGCCCCTGTGAAATACTGAATTTGTCCCTTGTGATTTTCCAACACCGCAGCACATTCAGCAGCGCCCACACACACCTTCGGTGCAGCAACCTGCAGGCAGTGAGGGGGCTTTCTTATTTTCACATCCTTCTGGTCCCAAACCAAAGGCCCGATTTAAAGGGCCAACACTCCACCTTTTGTTAAAGGAAAATCTTTGATGGGAGCATCTGGAGCCTAACACTTGAATATCAATCGAATGAAGGGAAACAAAGGTATGCAGGTACCTACGAGCAGATATGATTTGGAGGAAGATTTTTGACTTTGTTAAACTTGTGTAAGTAAAAGATATATCCATGCACTCCAAAAGTGTAGGGTAAATCTGCATGAGTAATTATGCAAATAATGATTTAAATCGTACTTAAATTTTTTTAGCTTATCTAGTGATACTCATCCTAATGCAGGGTGTCGGCACTTTAAAACACACACAATGGCTCATACAAGTGTGTAAATCAATGTACAGGACATGTGACGTGAGGGTTATGAAAGTGTCCGAGTCACATATATACTTACATATCTGTTTATTTATTACTCCAGTCCTACTGTACTAGAGAAAAAAATAAATTAAAATAAAATCTATAAATACAATTCAAATTATAAATAAATCTATCTATATATATATATATATATATATATATATATATATATATATATATATATATATATAAATAATGAAGAATAAATAAATTAAATAACAATAATGACCAAAAATGTGTGTGTGTGTGTGTATATATATATATATATATATCCAGAAGAATGGTGTATTTAAATCGCACACCAAGGGCTGCACATCATTCAATACCAGCTGGTAAAATACTCAGAAAACCACTTATTCTCGATAGGTTCATCGGCTGCTGTTTATTGAAAAAAGATTAGATTGCAGGTAAATCACACCAGCAAAAGTTGGTACAAAAAGCACAAAAAAACGGTCGACAATGTGCTCACCATTCAAAAGACACACGCTGTCCCAACCAAATGTCTACGCGTTTCGGCCGAAGCCTTCAACAGGACATTGGCAGACATTTTACACTCAACTATTTAAACCATATAGTCCTTCTTTGATGTTCATTGCATAGCTCAAGAGAGGTGCAAATGGAGCGGCCATTTTATAACGTCACAATTTTAACTTAAAAATAAGAAACTCCTAATCCTGTGCATGTTTTGAAATAAACTATGAACTAAAAATGTGACATTATATATTTCTCTCATATTATAATACATTATCACAAATATAGTCTGGTCACCTGTGAACACTAAAAAATTAATTAATTGTAATCACAGTCTACAATTCTTAAATACAAAACAAATCCCATGTATGCTGTTTTTTTCTCTCTCTTCTCTTTCTCAATTTTCATTTTTCCTTTTTCCTTTTACTCTTGATGTCCACATATTACCCACTTATACCTAATAATTTTGATTTTGATTTCAGTTTTAATTTTAAAAGCCTGATATATAAATGCAATTAATTAATAATATAAATATATAAATATATATAAATATATGTACTGCCAATTGATTGCAATACATCAACTTCATATAAAGGCTATAAATAGATGACAAATGATGACAAATAAATAGAATAAATTCAGTCATTTCTGAAAATGCAAAATAAGATACAGGTAAAAGCGATTTCAACGTGGAATAAATAAATAAATAAATGGATATTCATCATCATAATTCATTAAATAAGTCATAGTCCTATAAATTAATATATTTTAAAAGGAATCTGAAGAGATTAATTAATAGATCCATATCATAGGTCAAATTGTTATTGATTAGGAAATTGTAAATAGACCCTACAAATTCAGCAACAGGAGAATGTATATGTGCGCCGCTATCCTCCCCAAGGACCTATGCAACAGTATAGGAATAAAATAGATGAGTATAACACCCTAAAAGTGAATAAATTATTAATAAAAAATTATTACCAAAATACACTAAGTATCAATCCGGCAAATGCTACTACTAATAGTAATAACAATAATAATAAAATCAATCAGTAAGGATCCTAACAAAACACAATATTCTAAAAAAGTCATCAATTTCATTTCATGTTTTCTATTGGACAAAATCTATGTGTGAGAAAATGTAAAAAAATGTGTAAAAAAATGTGTATATCTCTGTATGGGAAAATCTAAAAACTTACAGATGTACATGAAGCTCTGCGTCCAAGTTGTGACCCCAAGGGTGTTCTGTACCTAAAAGTAAAATAGTTTTGGACTCCATTTGTCTCAAATGTGCAATTCTATTGCCTCCTCGGGGATGGACCGCAATGGTTTTAACACCATAAAATGCTAGGGAACTACAGTTACCTTCATGTACATCCCAAAAGTGTTTAGCTAAAGGATAGGATGGATCATGATTCTTAATGGCTCTGAGATGTTGCAGGAACCTGATTTTCAGTTTATGAATGGTACTGCCCACATATTTCTTGCGACACCCACATTCAATGACATATACAACGTATTCAGTTTCGCATGTGATACGTTCAGTTATGTCACAAATTTTTCCTTCGAACGTGGTGTATGTCTGAGTATTCTGTGCATACAAACATGATTTGCAATGTCCACATTTCCAAAAGCCCAAGCTTTTTTTGGCCAACCATGACATATTAGTTTTGGGACTCTGAAATAGGCTTCTGGTAAGATGGTTACCCAAAGATTGAGTTTTGCGATATGTGATACATGGATGTGGACCTATACTGTCCTTGATGGCAGAATCATGTCTCAAAACATGCCAATTTTTCTGAATGATATTATTTAAATGCGAATGTTGAGAATTAAACTCTAAGAATAGTCTAGGTGATGATACCTTATTGTGATCTTGATTATGAATATTATCAGGCTTGAAAAGCAATTTTTCTCGAGACATATTCAAAACCCTCAAGTGTGCATCTTTAAGGATCTTCAAAGGATATCCTCTCTCTAAAAATCTCTCTGTCATCGTCATGATTTCAATCTTGAAGCACTCATCATTAGAACAGATTCTACGGGCCCGTAGAAATTGACTATATGGAATACTCCATTTCAAAGCTTTTGGATGACCACTATTGCCATGCAAGATTGAATTACAGGCTGTTGGTTTACGAAAAATGGTTGTCTGTAAGACATCTTTTTCAATAGAGATCTGGACATCAAGAAATTCTATAGTTTGTGCACTATATTTCAAGTCTAAGTGAATGTTCAGCTCATTGTTGTTCAAGATATCAACATATTGTTTGAGAGAAATCTCGTCACCATCCCAGATAAGAAAGAGATCATCAATATATCTGACCCATAGTATCACTTGTTCCATGTATTTGCCATTAGAGTCAGACCAAGCTATCTCCTTTTCCCACCAGCCCATGTAAAGGTTGGCATACGTGGGAGCAAATGAAGCTCCCATTGCAGTCCCTTGTTTCTGCAAGTAATGTTGATTGTCAAATAGAAAGGCGTTGTGGGTGAGGCAAAATCTTAACATGCTAATTAGCATGTTAGTATGTTGAAGAAATTCAATTTTACGAGTGCCCAAGAAGTGACAACATGCTTGAATGCCAAATTCATGCTTAATGGAAGTGTATAATGCAGTCACATCCATGGTTACCAATAGATAGTTGGGTTGCCATGGAACATTATGAATCTTAGCAAGAAAGTCATTGGTGTCTCGGAGATAAGACGGCAATTCGGTGACAAAAGGACATAGGAAAAGGTCCAAGAAGCGGGAGGTATTTTCTAATAGGGATGAGTTCATACTCAATAGGTCGACCAGGAGGATGTTTTGTATTTTTATGGATCTTTGGTAGAAAGTAAATACAAGGGATTCTAGGAAACAAAACTTTGAGATAAAAATATTCATTTTGGTCAATTAGCCCTTTAGTGTGCCAGCTATCAAGCATCTCCCAGTAGATGGTTTGATATTCATTAGTGGGATTAGTGGTTAGTTTTTGATAATGTTGTTTATTGGAAAGTTGATGATTAGCTTCCTTCATATAGCTATTAATATCCATAATAACAATATTCCCTCCTTTATCGGAGGGTTTGATGATAATGGTGTTATTGGATTTAAGCTCATTTAGATCTTTCCAATCTGTGGCTGAGAAATTCACTTTTTGGGCTTTTTTCATTTTAACCCTTTTCCAATCATTCCGAAACCGATCAACGTCATCAACTACCAATTCATAGAACAAATCAATCATATTACCAGTCGGTAATTGGGGATTAAATCTGCTGGAGGGCTTAAGCCTGCTGGCCACGGTCTTGTTAGTAACAAATCCCATGTCAATCAAAATGTTATTCTCTTCACCTGTATCATTGCTGACATCATCCAAACAACCCAACCTGCCAATTTCTACTAAATCAGGAGCTTCATTGACATGAAAACCAGATAAAGTGTCTGCATTAATGTTGGAACAAGATGTAGTGGTCTGTGTTGTCTTGGAAAAATATTTCAACAGCCGCAACTTACGTGTATATTTATACAATTCTATTCTGGTGTCAACATAATCCCAATGATTGTCAGGACAAAAACTTAATCCTAAATTTAGAATTCGCTCCTGATTAGAGGTGAGCTGTACTTTAGAGATATTTACAATGATATTGGAATTGTCAGATCGAAAGGTCCTCTCTAGTCTTGATATTTGTGATTTCTGCCTCTTCCCCCTCCGCGTCTTGAACCTCCTCGACTTCGTCCTCGACTTCTGTTTGATTGTGGCGTGATTGATCGTAGTAGTCTCATTTCCCCGTGAAAATCCAATTTATTGGCAGAAGCTTCGTCAGCTGATGAGCTCAAATCCGAGCTGTCTTCTGCTGTATTGGTTGTTATATTGGGACTGTCCATCATCATAACTTTGTCTTGTGCTCTGAGTGTATTGTATTTACGAGCAAATGTATAAATTCTACCTATTTCATAATCTTTCTTGTCTCTATTGAATTTAGAGGCCTTGCGGAGCTTGATTTCATCCTCTTTTTTTGGTTATACGTTCTTCCATCTTCATTAACAATTGTTGTATTTCTGAGGAGGTCCCCATTTTTTCTAGTTCTTTAGTAAGAAGTTCAATTTTATGGGTTTGTTCTTCCATACGACGTTTTGATTGAATAATCAAAGTGTCCATCAATTTAACTGAGCATTCAGATGTATGCGCTCTCCATTGTTCTAGAAGATCGGGATCTATATCACCCAGGGTAGGCAATATTAGAATTCTGAGACCTCGTGGCACACGACCATTTTGTATATATTTGGTCAATGAGGTCATTTCCCACCATTTTTTTAATTCTAAAATTCTTGCCTTTTCTAGTTCAGAAATAATGGTGGTTGCTGTACGTGTAGATAAGTCCGAAGGCATTGAGGTTCCAGAAACATTATCAAATAGAGTAGTGGCAGCTTGTTCCCACAGGGCTTTCCGATTCGCCATGATGCATTAAACAATTCAAAAACTGAAAAATGAGTCCAAAAAATTGAGTCCAAGAAATTGTACCAAGTTACCAGTGTGAAAATATGTGAAAAAACTGTCGTCTATTCAGAATCAGTCCCAATACAGAGTTCCAGATAGAAAAACGAAGAAGAAGGAAAAATATATATACATAAAGAATATTATATTTTTCTCTCTTGTAAGCTCTACTTTGTCTGCCCATCAACATGTCATGTCTCTATCAATCTATCCTCCATTCCCACTCTGACTCATCCCAAATCCATTCTACTACTTTCATCTCCTAAATAACCCTGCCTAAGCTCTTCCCTCCTATTCCACATCTAACTCACCCAAACCTCAGTTTACTACCATGATCTCCCCCAAACAACCCTACTGAATTCTCCCTCATTTATCTCACCTTTAACTCATCCAAAACCCCTCCTGCTACTATGATCTCCCTAACCCTTTCCACAGACTCTTCCCTCCTCCATCCCCCTTTTACTAATCCCAAGCCTCATCCTATTACTACAAACTCCCAATTAACACTTCTGGATTCTTCCCTCCTCCACCCCTCCATTACTCCAGTCAATCCAATTAACAAACTCACATATCCGCGGCTCGAATTAACTCATAATAATACTAAAACTGTACTCCTATTTCCCTATACTAATCCACCACTAATTCCTTTCAGGTTCCGGAGTAGCGTGCTACTTGCCGAAAAGCGTTTTGACGCCTCGTCGGGGGTAGGAAGCGCTATATAAATACTATTACAAAACAATACAATATGTAGTTACATTGACATCTCTTTCTCTATACTTCTCCTACACTCCTGTTCTCACTCGCCTGCGGGAAAACAATCTAACAAAGGAGTCGATGCCCACTATCACTGAGAGGAGGAGTCACTTGATCCCGTGACTCAAAACACTTCTTTCAAGAAAAATAACTTGCACCACTCTGGACCCAACACTAGATGGCAGGAGTATGCAAAGCATGTGAATCTGTATCACTACATGCCACAAACAGAATTTACTGGATAAGTAACATTTTCCTTAATAACCTCAAAAGGTGATTCAAACAGGAGGTGAAATGACTGCCTTGAGAAGCTCTGTTTAGAAGGAAGAGAGCCATTGACAGGCATAGTATTTAATATATAGGCAGGACAATCAAGCAGGGTAGAATGAGACTCTGTGTCAAAAGCCACAGAAAGGTCTAATAAGAAAAGTGCAGCTGACATCTAAAAGCTTATGAATGTCTTCAGTGGCAGAGACCTGAACATTCAGTACTGAAACAAGGTTGAAAACTCGATTGTTGGGGAGAATAAATGTAGTTAGATCCCAAAAGAACAGAGAGTTGATGATTGACTGTTGTGTTCTGTATATTTTTATTAGTTTGACAAATTTTACCTTTTTACCAGACCAAACATTCTCTCAGCTATTTATACTAAATATTAATATGTAGACCCCATTAAGCACCAAGGCCTTTTTTAGGTCACGCCTACTAGCTGTCTAATGGCGAAAGACCTTTTGGGCTTACCAAACACCTACAGTGGGCTTGTAGCACACTATTGCTTACCATTGGCTCTTTTGTCACTCATTTGATCTTTTTTTCAGTGGTCTGCCTTTCTCTTTTCGTGTTTGTCCCACCCTTGGGAGCATAGCCTCTTTACAGTGTTTTGACTGGCTTACTTGTATCCTTCCACTGCTCATTTATAAGCATCTATTTGATGGTCTTGGTTAAGCACTCCATGAGAGTTGTGTTTTCTAGTTCTCGCTCTGTATTGCCCTTTTAAGTGCTTATCCCCGCCAAACCCCTCTGCCCTCCTTATACTCTCTTGTATACAGTTTTTCCTTTCTCCCAACAACCAGCTTTATTTTTATTTGAGCTGCCCCCATCAGCTCTTTCGTGGTTCACCACCCCTCACATTTCCCACCAGTTTCTACATTGTTCCTCCACCCTCTTCATACATTTACGTATTTTTTTGATGGCCCGGCTGCTGCACATCCTGCTGCACAAAGCTAGTTCGAGCACTGTGATCTAACTGTCGCCTGCCATCTTAGGTTTGTCAGTAACAAAAAAGTAATAAAATGGCACCCTCGTGTATGCACATATGTCCTAAGCATGCATGCTTCTACACAGTATCGGCAAAAGGCATTGACATAGGTAGTAGGTAATACCTTTTGGCTTTGCCAACACTTGTTTGATATGGAGCAGTTCTCATTTAAGTCATCATAACTTTTTTCCACAACACATTTTCATGCCAAAGTTGTTTCCTTCAAACCACACGTTTGACATTCAAAAGGTACCCAGCATTCGTGGATTCATGTGAGGGGAAATGAAAAGATAATCAAAATATGCAACATTTTGGGTGGTTTTTTTTATTATTGAAAAAGAGAAGTCTGCTGTGGAAGAAAATGTTTTTTTTATTCTATGAATGGTATCGACAGTAGGTTTGCTGTTCTAAGTTTCTCCTCTTCTCAGCTTAGAAGAACAGGCAAAGTTATTAGAAAACTGCAAAAGCTGTGGTAATAATGTTTAAGTGGTAATTAATATTTCCTGTTTTTGCATTTTATACCTACTTCCAGTTCCTGGCAGAAAAAGTTGTGAAACCCATGGGTAAATGTGGAAAGTGGTACCATTCAAATAAGTAGACAAAATACTAAAATCAGTAAGGGGGTTTTGATGTAGTTCACTCTTGGGTTTCCCAAATAAACTAATCATTGAAATAAAAATATAATGAAAGTAAGTAGGAAAAAATCGAAATAGGAGCCAATGTTTTCATCTGTATGTCTTTTGCCTCGATGGCTGATATAAAAAGTAGTATACCATTACATCAGAGAGATTCATTCGGTTGCAGGGATGTATAATGTTTGTTGGTTGTCCAAAAACACACAGTACCCAATGACATAAACTGAGCTACCGCTCATTGTTTTTTATTCCACCATTCATCGGTTCATAAAGTGAAATCTTACGATTGAAAAGTGGGTATGTAGGAAAGCTATGCGTTTTTCAAATATGTGCAAGAATCTGCATTTTCCAAAAGTGATTATTTATACCACTCTGAGGTTACCCATAATATCATGATCCAAAGGACGTTTTGCAAAATGCGTCCTCTCTTGTACACTGACTCCCATTTGAAAGCCAGAAATGGTGAGAAATGTTCTACTTTTCTGTGTTCCCACACTTCTTTCTATAAAATCACTACTTCTTTCCATAAAATCATTACTTATTTCTATAAAATCAGTACCCAGTGTGGGTTGGCCGTTCACCTGCAATAGGAAAGGCCATAAAGTTCAATGTAGAAACATCAAGATTTTTTTAATTGAATATGTCTTTCTGGAGATTTGGATAGCTGCAGTATTTGGGCCCAGGATAGGGCTACCACCTACTTAAGCCTGCCAACTCCAATCATTTCTGTGAAATGTGTTGATCCCTTTACTTTGCTGTATGCACAGTGCTTTGCAAACGTTAGACTTGGGATAAAATCACAGATTTTTCTCCGTTTCTGTGATCAAAAGTTGTGGAATTGACAAACTTTTACCTCCGAGGGTACCCACACGTCTCCTGATAAAATAGTACTCTGCATTTAAGGTTGGGCCAATTGCCCACAACAGGAGACTGAAACTTGTACTGTATGAAGTCAGTGTGTCCCAAGCAGAGATCCACTAGTGAGAGGTACTACTGGAAAAGTGAGCTTTCATTTCCAAAGATTGTGTAATGTCAGTGAGCATGGCCCACTGCACATCAAAGCAAACAAAAAACTCTTAAGTTGCAAGGGAAACTCTTTCCTCCTGGCTCTTCTTTTGGGCTAAAAAAGTAAATCCCTTTGATCTTAGCTCCAGTAGCATTTTCGACCTAAAAAGTTTCGCGCCAACATTTATGTCCTCCGCACTGCAAAGGCAGCGCTGAGCACATGAGTGGTGCCTCCAGCACACAACAGGGGTAAGCTACTTTGAATCTTAGTTTTGTAGTCACATTTATATAATTATCCAAATCCTTCATGATGCAAAAATTCACATTTGTGACTGGGTTGCATGTTACTGAGGGGAGTCTTGTGGATGAGACGAGATATGCCAGTCATGTGGTTTACGTGAGTAATGTTTCGATGTCATTCATGAGGATCAGAGTTGTGCTGTTACTGATTTTTCACTTCACATAAATGTGTTATTTTGGAGCAAAAAAGTGAAAGGCAAGTACATCCTTGCATTGGATATAAATGTATGGATGGATAGGAAGTGTGTCAGTGCGGTATCTGACCTATGTGATGAGTGATTTGTTGTGCGTGTATGGAGAGACTGCTCAAATAGTGTGGCAATAAGCATGCATCTCGATCTAGACATGGGTTTAGGAGAAGTGTGTTAGAGTAGACAAAGTCTGGCTATGAAATACATTCTTCTGCAATATCTGATGGAGACTTCTAGCTGCAGATTCATTACCTTAAAATAATCTCCAGGCTTTAGACTAGATTTGGATGTTTTTAAGCAGTACCCAAGCTCGCCGGTAGGTGGTGGTGTTTGGCTCAGGGTTGTCTGTGTCTAAAAAGACATGCGTGGTGCCTACATAGGCACCTCCCCAGCATGCTGACGTCTTTTATTTCTTTTCTGCACCAGATACCGCTGATGTGATTAGAGCTACCCTCAGTTGTTTTTTGACAGACTTTTTTTTCTCGACTCTTTGTTGATTCTTTTTTTTAGACTTTTTTCTTCAGGGCAACTAGATGCCCCCTAAGATACTGGCTGGTTTCGAACAATGCGATGCCTGTCACGGGCAGAAGTCTGTAACAGACCCACATTTAGTGTGTTTATGGTGCTTGGAGAGGGAACGTGACCCAAGACCTGCAAGGACATATGTACCATGCATCCAAATGCACTGGAAAAGTGATCTCTCAAGCTTTTAACCACCTGGCATCGGACTACCATGTGATGCTCAAGATTCCAGTTGCGTGTAAGGTCGTGGGACTGTTCATGGAGCCACACCAGGTGATTGTCATTACACTCGGAGTCTTCTGGTAAGTCCCAAATGCACAAGAAATCAAAGAAGCTGAATAGGTCTTTGACTTCGCCGTGCCTGTCAGAGTCCTCTGATGAGGTGTGAGTGTGTCTGCACTCAGGCCTCGTGCTTTGTCAGAGCCTGAGTCAAGGTCTGCTCCCTGCTTCCCTTACTTTCCGGGAGCGACCCCCACCCAGCTTAAGGAATTTTATGAGGCAATGCACTTCATATTTGGGTGGCCTGGCTCCTCTGGAGTCTTTTGGGCCACAAGGACTTAGGAAGAGTCCCCACTGTATCTTGGCCGGTGCGATTGCCCTCAGCACCAGTCGGGCCCCATGGATCCCATATTGGAACTTGAGTGCAGATGTTGGCGAGACAGAGACTTTCCTTGGTGCCTGCTCCAATGCCAAAGTCCCACGGTGGTGCCATACACATCATCATTCACGTCTCCAACACAGAGCCGGGGGGGCATCACCCAACGCCTATTCCAGGACCAACTGGGACCATGTCGAAGCAAGTGCCTTTAGAATTTGGCAGGCCTGGAGAGGGACGCAAATGGAAGGGGTCTGAGGACCCTTAATGACACCAGCATCCCCTAAATAAGAATGAGGACAACCGGTATGAGAAACTGGAGAGGCCAGTGGGTTAGACATCCCACACCTGACATTTGCTTTATCTTTCCTGCTGACGTGGCTATGGAGGAGGGAGGCTCATTCACTATGGTGGTGCGTAGGCCAGCTGAGCTCTTGGACTTTCATCTACCCAAAGTGGCAGTCAAGTCAAAGGTGTGACGAAGGTGTGTCAGATAGGAGTCACCTCTTCCAAACCTTTACTCCCCTTTAATGAAGCCCTTACCGACATCCTATGCGGAGTCTGGTCCAAGACTTGCACAGGAGCTCATATGTATAGGACAACCACCCACTGCCATCACCCTACTCCTTGGGAACCTCAGTGTCATTACCCAGCACCCCACCCCAGAAACCTTGGTGGTCCAAGCCTTCACCTCTAGTATCAACTCTGGTGCATTCCATACCATTCCACTGGATACAGAATTCGAAGATGGATACCTTTGGCAAGAGAATGTTCTCTTCCGCCAGCCTTGCACTGCGGTCAGTGAACACCACATGCCTTTTAGATCTATATTCCCATGCAATCTGGGATTCGGTTGCTCAAGTACTGCCAGTGGTCTCAGAAGAGGCCCAAGCCATACACCCCCAAGCAATTGCTGATGGGAGATATGCAGAAAAGCTCACCATACGATATGGACTGGGCACAGCCGACTCGCTGGGTAGAGCAATTTTATCATAGGTGGCTTTGTGGTGCCACACCTGGCAGAGGAACACTGGCTTTTCAGCAAATGCCCAAGTCTTGTTTATGGACATGCCCTTTGATGGCTCACTTCTTTTTGGAGAGATAGTGAACTCAGCGCTGGTGTGCTTCAATGACAGCAGAACTGCGTCCAAGTCCTTGACCACGTTTATGGACTCTCATTCTTTCCATTTCATGGCCACAGAAGGGGGTTTCAACTGCATCCATACCCTCCCAGCCAGCATGACCAACAAGCTTTTCCAGCCTTTTTGTGGATGGAGGACCACCTGTCCTTGCTGTGTCAGGAAGTGCTTGATGTCTTTGCCAAAGGAGCCATAGTGAGGGTGCCAGCATCAGAAGTAGATTGTGGTTGATATTCCTGCTATTTTCTGGTGCCTAAGAAGGACCAAGACCTTTTTCCTCTCCTAGACGGCACATTCTCAATCTCTTCCTGAAGAAGGAGACATTCAAGATGCTCGTGGAAGTTCTGTCTGCCCTGGATTTGGGAGACTGAATGGTAGCGCTGGACTTGCAGGAGACATATTTCCAAATCACCATCCTGCCTGCCCATAGATGTCTGTGGTTCATGGTGAAATGCAAGCACTTTCAGTTTGCTCTGCTCCCGTTCAGCCTTACGAGTGCCACTCGGGTGTTCACAAAAGTGATGGCGTGGTTGCAGCTCACTTATATGTGTTAGGGTTTGCAGTCTTTACCAACCTCAACGATTGGGTATTGAAAACACGCTCACCCCAGACAGTTGTCTCCCACCTCCAGACTACAGGAAACCTTCTAGACTCTCTGGGGTCCATTATCAAGGTACCAAAAGTCACACTTGACTCCCTGTCAGATGCTCCCTTTCATCTGAGCTGTTCTGGACACAGTGCAGTTTTGGGGCTTCCCACCCAAGTGTTGAGTCCAGGATGTTCAGGCTTTGATACCGATGTTTCAGCCTCTAGCCTGGATTTCAATGAGACTGACTCTGCCCTCCTTCATCCTGCTTATAACACATGCCCATTGGCACGTGTGGGCTCTGTAGGGTACCTGAAGTCCAAGTGGGTGCAGCATCATGGTCCAGATCTTGGAGGGAACTGCAAAAAAATCTGCAGTGTTGGCTGATGAACCATGATTGGATCAGTGGCAGACCCCTTTCCCTTCTTCTACCATTGCTGACTGGTGACAGATGTGTCACTTTTAGGATGAGGCAGCCATCTGGGGCAAGCGGAGATCAAAGGACTCTGGTCTCAGGCAGAGTCAGAACTCCACATCAACCTGTTCAAGCGGTTCTCTTGGCACTGAAACCCTTTCTTTCTCCGATCAAGGGATGGCCGGTGCAGGTGTTCAAGGGCAACATCATTGTTATGTGGTACTAAAACAAACTGGGTGTGGGGTAAGGTTGTGGTTCCTTTGTCAAGAGGCTCTGCATCTCTGGACATGGATGGAACGCCAGGGCATTTCCGTGGTGGTTCAGCACCTGGCAGTCTCTCTGAACACCTGGACAGATTAACTCAGCTGACGATGCGTAGTGTATCACATGTATCGACTCCACCCAGAGGGGGTGAAAGGCCTCTTTAATCACTGGGAAAAGCCTTGGTTAGATCTGTTTGCTACCATGGAGAAAATGCACGGTGCGCAGTTTTGCATGCTGGAGTTTCCAAGGCAACTCTCGCTTGGAGATGCTTTTCGTCTCCAGTGTAGCTCCAGCTTCCGGTATGCGTTGCCGCCTATGCAGCTCCTGCCTAGAGTTCTAAATAATATTTTGAACAGTCGGGCCCAAGCCATTCTTGTGGCTGTGGTTTGGGCATGAAGAACCTGGTATCCTGAGCTGTTGAGCATGACTGTCGGTCCTATGACCAGGCTGCCGTTTCAAGAGGATCTTCTCTCACAGCAACAGGAGAGGGTTCTGCATTCAAACCTGTGCACCCTCCACCTTCATGTGTGGTGATTGAGCAGTGACACTTGACAGCTTTCAACCTTCCTCCCAAAGTCGGTGATGTTATTTTGGCAGCCAGGTGCCCCTCAACTTACGATATTGTGATAATTTTGCGACATGATGTGACTCTCTTAACATCAACCCTCTTTCTGCACCTCTCTCTAAGTTTTTTCTGTTTGCTCTATCATTAACCCCGCAGGGCTCTCCTCTGGGAGCAGTTAAAGAATATCTGTTAGTCATTTTGCCATTTTTGTGATTACCAGACCAACTGTCTATATTTACGTACCTTTTGTGGCTAGATTTCCAAAACGCTTGCAGCACATGTTTCTCCCCACGTCATTCGTCTTCCAGTAACATCTAAATCTTGCACCCTTTGAGCCTCTGTGCAATTGCCTTCTTAGGCTATTGACCATCAAAACTGCCTTTCTAATGGCCATAACATGGAAAAGGAGGGTCAGAGAACTGCAGGCACTCTTGGTGCACCCTCCCTACACCATCTTATACCCAGACAAGCTGGTCCTCTTGTCGTAGTTTTGACTCTTGCTCCAGGCAAGACTGCTGGTTAAAGGATGACAGTACTTTTGTTTGTAGGCGACTATGCCTATCCTACAACAAGTCGCAACTGTTGTCCCAACCTTACCGGCTCACTAGCAGCACCTCACCAGAAACACAATAGTAAAAGGTGATTTTTGGCAGCCTTTACGCATGGACTCAAGAACAAGACATCTCAGGGATTGTCGTGGTTAAACGGAAATTACCCCTTTCTCACAGATATATCATGTCTCATACAAACACAGGAAATGACAAAGATGCAGTAAAGTTTCAATAGTTTTTATTTAAAATAAATGCAATTTGCGGTAAGTTGCATGGGCTGCAATGATTAGGATAATGAATACTGCAAGAAACAGAATACTGCAAGGAACAGAATTGTGAAGATGAGAGTCATTATTACAAAAGCCCCCATCATCTTGCAGTGCATAAGAAAGACATACGAGATGTAATATGCCCTAATACCCTAATGTGAGAGGCCTAACCTCCTACCTAAAGCAGAGCTGGGTTTGCTAAACCTAATCTCCCAAAGCCATGTCCATGGGAGGAGCCCCCAACCCTCGTTACCTTGGAATGAGGTCTCTACCTCAGACTCCTTAGGGACACGAAGACTGGGTCATCGTCGAGATGACCTGCAGCATTGATATCATCGATGGTGGCGATGCCCTCCAGTCGGAATCCCTCTGATTATCTGTCTAAAGTGCGATGTATTTATACAGATCTACAAGGACCCCTGACGTAGGTGTGTTCCCAAACAATAGATAACAGACATGCTTGGGACGGCAATTAATATAAACAATCCCTCGAAAGTATAGAGAGGGAAAATCCCTAAGTGTGAACACCTACTGTTTGTTTGTCTTTGTTGCTTGATCTTGACGCCTTAGCGCAGTGACACTGATAATGCAAAGCATAACAAGTGGCCTAACTATAAACAAGGCAGCCATCTTAGAATAATTAAATAAATAAATGGGCTAAGAAAGAGCAAGCTAAGTAGGTTAAAAGTCACTAGGTGACGGGGGCACGAGTCTGCAAGCCAGAGGCTAAGCTAACTTCTGTTATCCCATTAAAACGAACTGGATTCACTACACTCTGGATACTTGCTTTCTTCCTTCAGAAGGCTGTGACTCCCTTCCATGTAAGCGAGTGCATCACCCTGCCCCACTGTTTTTGCTCCGCCTCACCCCTCCAATAAGGAGGAGATACTCAACCATCTGGACCCAAAAAGAGCATTTTCGTTCTGCCTTGAGACCATTACGGAAAAAGGTCCACTTTGGTCTGTATGTTTGCATGCTTCATGATGTTTATGTAAACTTCTACTACTACTGCTACTACTCAAAGTTGGTAGTTACCAACTACATATCATAGTGATACTACGTACATTTCCATTCCTGAAGAAAGCCTATTGACCCTTGGTAGCTGTAGATACACAGTGAAACATGTAGACCCATTATTATAGGGGGTCATTATACCTACAAAACATCTCACTGTTTTTATTCTCGCTAAAATCCCTTGCTAGTACACAGGATTCAGGATTGTGAAGGCATTTTTAACTTGCACTTCTTATCCCTTAGACAAAGGGCCCCACTTACAAACTTTGTTAAGCTCATCCACTCACATTGGGTGAGTGGATGAGCTCGACAGGTGAAGCGTGTCACTGGTGGAACCTGTGGGTGAGGATTCTACTGATATATCCATGAGATGCCAGGGATGCACTAATTTACCTGGGTGCAGATCCTCCAGCATCTTAAGATATATTGAGACCAGGTAACCACCCTCTTAGACATTAAGAGTTCATTTTTAGACAGTCTAACCCTCTCTTTTTTAATTCTTGCAAAGCGAATGTGACAAGATAAGAACAAAATGTACAGGCCTTTTTACAGAAAGCAAGCACGCTTGGAAGAATACATTAAACACGCTATGCTTCATGAGTGGACTAAAACCTCCTAGACAGCCTAAAACAAATAAAGCCAGCAAATGGAAAGCAAGTGAATATGAGTTACAAAGCCCACAAGCAATGGGTGGAATGCGTTTCTAGGTCAACTTTCAGAATGTCCCCAAAAAGTAGTTAGCAACCAGCCAGCTGTGCTGTCTAGTAAACTTCAACCTAAAACCAGGGACAGGGGAGAAAAGCAAGGAAATAAATTAGCCTATTGTTGTACACCAACGAATGGCTTCATTACTGTGCACAGTAGTGTACTTTATTTCAGTAAGGGACACATTTTTGGTGTTCTTCCTTCTAGTGTCCAAAAAAGGGCTTGCAACACTTTCAGGAGTCACCTGCCTACAGAGTCGACCTTTAATTTTAGTTACTTTAGGAACAACAATAAAACATTTATTGATGGTTTTACATTTGAATTCATATATATCCGTCTTCAGGTTGTAAGGCATGTGGTTGGATGCATCAAATCACATCTCTAAATCGGATATTTGTGCCTATGGTAAAGCATGATAATAAATCTGTAGTAATCACCTTAAAGTCACTTTAGACAACATATCTTGAGACGTGTGTTTCTCTTAATTCAAAATGTTATCAGGACATGACCACCAAAGTTCAAGTTATATTGAGGAGATAAAATTTATCAATTAAACTCTGGAAACAGCGCGTGGGCATCTGTTCCTTAATTAAAAACATAGTTAGTGTTAAAGAGTTTAAGAATCCAAAGCCCTGATGACTAAAAAGAAATGTTTGGTCGTTTACTGCAGCATGGCACATAGCTTTGAAATCCTCATCAAACTAACTTGTTTTTTGTTGGGTGGTATATGGTGGATACTATGAATGAGAAATGACTGCCACTCATGTTTAGTATATTGTAGGTTAGGAACCTCCTCTGCCTAGGACCTAACGCTACCCCTCCCCCTGCAATTTCACTCCCCACAGCCAGCCACTGGTGGGCATTGCCCTTGCTTACAGGTGCTACTGAACTGTGATGGGATCCTGGTGGGTCTGTCTCATCATCACATTAAGGTTCCTGTTCTGGCTCCTTGAGGCCTTTGGGCAATTCTAAGGCATCACCCATACACATATGTGCAGCAGGGAATCCAGGGGATTCCTCAGGGTTCAGAGAACCCAAGGCACCTTGGCAATCCATTGGATTGCTTTTTCTGGAGTTTGCAAGCACACCCATGCGTAACGGGTAGACTGATTTTCTCCACTGGTACATCAGCTGGGTTCTATATGGCAACAGAACCCCCAGCCCTTAATTAATCTGGCGTTTTTAGCACATCGAATGGATGGTAATCCTTTCGTGGGATTGGTTCCCTAAATTACAGCCAAGACCAGAGTAGTCTGCTCCTTCCGGGCCACTCACTTCTTAGATGGTGGGGGATTGGTGGGCTAGTTGCAGAGGCAGGGATACCGATGTCATGATTGGTGCTACCACTGCATTTGCTGTCACCTTGTAGTTGGTGACTGTCCTCTGGTACCTTAAAAAAGCGAGGAAACCGCCTCCTTTAAACCAGGCACAATTTGAAAAACCTTATTCTAGACTACTGCCTCCCCACTTGCTTATTGAGTAGTTCTGTGTATTTGAGAACTTGAGTCATCCGGTAATTGCAGATTTTTCATTGATTGAAGAATCAACACTTGGATCCTGAAGAAGGCGATGTGGTATCTTTGACATATGCTTAGCAATCGATAGGTATTCTTGACTTCAAATGATACGGATGTTTCCTTTTTACACACTGAGCTGTTAGTCAAAGCCCCTCATGATTCTCGGCACCAGGCCCTCCTCACCTGGTTCCACGTTTCCTTAGTTCCTCCTATCCGGATACGTTTCTCTTACTTGCCGCTCAGAAGGAGCGTATTTATAATTCCCAGGAGAGCTCTTGCCAAATGCCTTGGACTGCAGATTAGATGTTGAAAGTAGTGGGAAGTGATGTTTAAACATAAGCCTACAAAAAAGCCTGCCATGGAAAGGTGCACAAAGCCGAGGCTGACCAAGGATCAAAAACAAGGATCAGGACATAAAACATTGGAAACTAGTTTAGAAAATCACGCATTGCACACAGAATTATCCTATATTTTTATCTATTGGTCGGACAGAAAATGGAAAGCGTTTGTGTGTTTTGTTTGAGTTTTACAAAGCAAGGATAATCGCTTTGTACATATTTATTCCTAATGCATTTGGAGGTATGCTGGTAGTGTTGCAGTGACGCCAAACATCTTCACTTTCAGTGTTGCAGTGACGCCAAGCATCTTCACTTTCTACTGCCAGGAGACAAGTTGTCCTATTCTTGTTAGTTCGGCCTCCGCTATTGAAAACATCTGTGCCATTAGAGACGCTTTGCTGCGCTAAATCAACTTTAAAAAGGCTGTGTTCAGCTGCAGCAGCGTAAGTCAGTGGCAGTCTGCCTACTACAAAAGTGTAGGCCCTCATTAAAAGTAACACGCATTAAGGGGCAGAGACACGGGGTTTTGAGAGAATTGCGAAATCTCAAATTCCATTTTGTATTCTTGCACCAAAGATTATGATCTTGAAATGAGGATTAACCAGCGGACCAGGTTTGACCAGATCCTCAGGATACTGTTTGATTGGAGCATGTGGTAAATTGCAGCACGGAGAGGAGATACTTACTGGGAGTGGGGTCGGGTGTTTGTGGCCTGGTTGGGGGGGTGGGGAGTAATGGGCGGAGGTATGGGTGTTTTTTTTGTTTTTTATCTCTGTGGTGCAGGAAGATGGTGTTGAGGGGAAGAGCTTTGCTTCACAGGCGTCTGTATCTGCATACATTTCCGGTGTTTCCTCGAATTACCAGCTCTGTAGTGTGCGGACCTTATCCTACTCGTAATCGCACCAGGCCTCTCACAACGAGACCTGGTGGGAAGTAGCCCTGGAAGAGATACCCATGTGGGTGTATAGAGAGTAGCGTTGTGCCATGGGACCCAGGTCAAGGATGGAAATGGGCCCTTAGCTGATGTTTCAGTGATATAATCCAGCAACAATGAAAAATGTCCTAGTAAAGGAAAGTTTCAGTTCTTTTAAGGTCATGGAGGTGAGGAGAATGCTTAACTTTCAAACCTTTATTCTTCAGCAGTATTCAAAGAAACAACTACCTTTTCCAAAATGCCACGGGTAAAGACTACAGAAAAAAACAACCAATCAACAGTCCATGTAACAGTCCATATAGGAAAGAAAGAGGAAGTGCACTGGAAGATGTCCGATAATATGGACTGTTACAAGGACTGTTGATTGGTTGTTTTTTCTGTAGTCTTTTCCCTTGGCATTTTGGGAAAGGTTTTTGTTTCTTTGAATACTTCTAGAGATTAAAGGATTGAAAATTGAGAATAATCCTCACTTCCGGTCCTGACATAGAATCAGGGTTCAGCGGCCCACTGTGTTAAATATCACCGGGCATATTTTCACTCCAAAAAACTCCCCTTTACAACAGTTGTATGAAAGCCTGGTTGAACTTTTTTGCGCCGACTAATGATTAACCGACACAGTTTCTCAGCTGTTTGAAGCACCAGACTTGTCTACTTATGAAATTGCTTCGGAGTTGTAGAGCTTTGGATCTTTACAACGGAAATGCTTTGTTCTTTGGAGAAGTCTAGCATTTCTTAGTTCTCAAATGTTTTAATGCTGTCACGTGATCCCTTAAAATTCTGGATTATCTCATCCTGATGGAAATTGACACACATATACAGGTTCCACACTGCAAACACCAAAAGGCCTTTTCTCTGATGTTTACTAGAACCGGGGAATTTAGGGATATAAAAAGTACTGCCCAAATTTGTATATTGTCTTGAAATTGTAAAGCACAATACCTGAAAATCGGAGCTGAAAGGCATAATTATTGAACAGAGAATGTGGCTGGTTATCATTACTTTCCATTCCAATTTTAAGCTAGTATGACAATCCTTTGTTATGGCTATCAGTGCATTTGTGGCAGTTATAAGGTCGATGTATCTACATAAATATTTACTTTACGCTTTTGATCCTGCGTTTCCATACAGGATGCCATTAAACTTTTACTTGTCATTGCACTCCTCAGGTCCCCAAATATGTAAAGAAACTTAGAATAATATTTCAATAAACCTTTTTTTTTTTTTTTACCATCACCTCATTTTGTGATCAGATTTGCGTTAAGGATAGCCACCCTTCTTCCACCTGTGTTTCTAATTTATTTTCCCTATTTGGGTTTCGTGGGAGCTTCTGATTGGGGCACTCACATGCTCTTGTGACATGGAAAGTGTATCATATAGTGAAATGATTGTATGGCAGTCCTCTATTACTAGATACTTTTAAAGATATCTTTTTGTTTGTCTATAGTTCAGGACTTCATGTGCTTTAAGGAAATCCCTTGCACAACCATTACAGCAGCAAAGACTTGCATGAAGGTAGGAAGGTACCAGAGAACTGTTTTTTTGATAGGAAGTTGTCATCTTTAGCTACCTGTTAGGAGTCTTATGCATCAGCATAGTTGAGCAGCTTTTCTGTTTGCCTTCTTCATCCTCCATCCTCTGACCCCCTGCCTGCTTCATATATAGATGTCGGTGGTTACCCCATCCTGACATTCTTCTGTACCAGATAGACTTGTAGGTGATCGGTTGGTTTTCTCTATCTTAGCATCAGGAGTGCTGAAAGTCTTTTGAGAAATCTGGATGAGTATGCAGATCTACAGGCCCTTTGAAGAATCCATTAGATCCAACAGGTGCAGCGCTCCTTATGTCCAGGTTGTGTGCCTGCACCCCATTTTTGTCTGTATTTAACCACCTAAATAGAGGTGGAGTCTCATTATACCTTGCTTGCTTTGAGGTGCATGCTGCCGTTGCTGCGCTAATGCTTTCCTGGTCCTTTTTGTTTTGCCTCTATGCAGGGGAATTTTTCTCTAATTAAGGGAGCACATTTTTTTAAAAGAATTATTTTTATTTTGCTTTTATAAAAAAAAATATTATAAATATTGTATAGCTTCCTCATACAATTTTACACAGCACATCTGTTCACGTTCGTAGTTTTGCAAACTATTCTGGCCCTCGGCCAAAAAAAGGTAAATTTAGTTGTAGTAGTCCCTCCATGCATCCCATATCTTATATTTTAGTAGGCAGCCACGTTTTGTATAGACTGATTTTTCAGCAACTGCACGTGTCCATCCCCTGTGCCCACTCGTTAGGGAGCTGGTTTGATTCAGCATTGAGCAGTGTCGTCTTTCGCCGCCAGCAGTCCAATGGGTACTAGATAGGAGGGCTCCCACAGTATTGAACTCTGTCTCCTCAATTCTCAAAATTACGAGTCTAGGAGTCGAATTCTCTGTATATCCCACTATACCACTAAGTGTGTTGTGAATCATGGTCCAGTATGCAGCAATGAGCTCCATCCCATGTGGAAAAACCCTGTGCACTCTACAAAGCATCTCAGACAGTGATTATCTTTACTCCGGCTCATTTGCCATAAATTATTTCAGCCTTAGTTGGCATGGTGGAGAATTTAAATTTTGAAAATACAGATTAGAATTCCTTTAGCCCCAAGACCTGGGATATCTAGGACGCTGTCCATAGTGGGATTTCATTGGTAGTGGTCTTATGCCATTTGAAAAATTTAAGGGCATTGTGCTGTCCGATCAGGGGGCCCAAGTGGGTTCCAGTAGCTCCTTGGGGATCGATGAGCCATGGAAGATCTCTTCTAGACCCCAGATTTGTAAGGAGTTCTGCTTTAAGCGGTGGGATGGGTTGGGTCATCTCGCTCTCCGAATATCAAGTTGTTAGTTATTACTGGTTGCGATGCCCAATAAAATATATATATATATATATATAAATATAAATATATATATATATAAATATTGCAATCACCAAAAGTATTCACTGCACTCCACGAGGTTTCCAATAGTGCATATTTATTCCAAATAACAACCACCAATATGCACTATTGGAAACCTCGTTGTGTGCACTGAATACTTTTGGTGATTGCAATTTTCGAGACTGGTCCTCTCCGTCACTGGTACCGAGGATGTACAAGAATCGTAGCAGCGCCACCATTTTAAACCAGACTGCGGCCCATGATCCATAGGGGAAGTTTATTCCATATTCCAGGCTTCTGGATAGAGGTTTAAGATGCAGCTTTTGTTTTTTGGAGACTTCTACACAAGTCGCACTGGTGAAGTATTTTGATTACGACACAATCCACAGAGGCTTTGGCAGCACTTGTAAGCCCTATGAAGCCAAACACATTGAATTGCTGTATTGTGTAGCAATGATTCCACTATTGTTTCCAGCTTGTGCGGTGTACTCGCCAATAATCCATCGTGGATACCATTCTCGCACAATCCCCCAATATTGCAGTTACACGAAGTCTGTGCGGTTGTATGTTTATAGCCTGCCTCACGTTCCGTTGCGCCGTGTTTGTGCGTGAGTTCCCGTGCACAATAGAAATAGCAGCAGCATTCTCGGCCTCTGGGGAGTCGCAGTCGAGGAGTGCGGCTTCCTTTCTGTGTGCACTATCAGTCTACTGGTTTACCACCTGTACCTCCGTTTGCAAGTAATATGCATGCTTTCACTTCCCAAGCCAGAGCCTTTCCCCAGTATTTTACTGCGTGTGCTCTGATCATTGGCTGCGTAATGCTGTTAGCACGTGGCACAGCCACGCACTTTAAACCCTGCCAGGGCAGTGATAAGGTTTCAGTGCTGGAAATATTCTGCGCTAATATTAGAGTCACTGCGGATAGGCAAAGTCATGGCTGTGAGGCAGTATTTACATTTGTTTTAGACCATTGTAGTAGAGACTGACTATTTACTTTGTTCCTTTCCTTTCTTGTCACAGGCCTACTGTATTTAAGCGCAAGGTAAGACATTTTGTTCATTTGGAAAGCGTGTTTTTAAATAATTATAGTAAATAGTTTTAATGGGGTGCCAAGCCATGCGTTTATTCAAAGATGTCTAAAGAAGATGTATGGAAACAGGTTTGTATCCCTACCATTTTCCGAGCACCCCTTCCCCTAAAAGCTGGAACGTTGCATGAACAGTTGAGATGGGTTTTAGTGTTGCCTGCAGTGCCCTTGGTGTACAGCCTTTGAATCTCCATTATACGACAAAGAGAAAACCTTTATCTTGGTGCACTTTCAGAAATAACGTGGTTAATTTCGAAGTTTTTTTTGTCAGATTCCTCTTGGTCGTAGAGTGTAGGAATACGCACGGGGCATTAAAAAGCTGCACATTATACTGTAAACCAAATTTCGAACCCAGGAGCATGTCACTTGTCTGCCCTTTTTCCCTCAATATGTGGTAAACCATATTTAATTTGAAATTAACGTGATGACATTGGAAATTAATGTAACATTTTTATAATAAATGCCTGCGTTGGTACTCACTAGTGTGAGCAAAAAAAAGACTTGTATCTTCCCGCCACTTCGTCAGGTAAGAAACGCAACGGATTAAGGGATGACTACATGTGATATTGAGGAAGATGATGGTTTTATTTGAGCTAGACATGGGTGGAAGTTCAGAGCTGGGTCATTTGCCTTCCCTAAAGGGTTACAGCTGCCAGTAAGGCCTTACAGGCAACGGGCAGTTTTGAAAAATATTTCTCCACTCTCACGTTAAGAGGTACCTATTTGGATTCGACCTCGTCATGTCCTTGATGCTGAATAAGGTTTAAGGCTTACCCAAAATAAGATGATTGGTTTCTTATCTTTTGTTGGGTTAATGACTGTCCGTACATCTCGTGAAGCTTCCCTCGAGACAGATGAACCATCTCTAGCTTAGTGCTTGATTGGTTTAATCCAGTTCCTAAAATCCTGATTGTAGTGGCGTGCCGGTGTCTATACCTAAAGATGATACTGGATTCTAATAGATGCAGTTGCCAAATAAAAACTGTCTGGTATCAGACCTCTCTTCTAAAGTAACTGACACCATTTCTTCCACAAAGTTACTTCAGAACTGCTGTTCAAGCAGTCATACACTTGCATCTGGCTAGTGGTAACCCCTACTCCTTGGCTTCCCAGACTCAACACTGGAACCCTTTATGCGCATCCTACACCCAGCTGCACGTCTCACCCAGGACCAGAAGAATTATCATCTCATCACATATCTCCCATTCTGATGGAACTGTGCTGGCCCAGTTTCAGGCCCACACTATCTTGAAAACCAGCTTTACAGAGCCTTCACGACCAGCATCCCCATTTGTCTTGCTGACAAGCTCAGTCTCTTGCGGTTCTTCGCGCACCTGCAGCCAGGACACCAGCAGCTTATCCTATATATGCACACAGGATCCTAGAATAACACCCTTGCTCCAATTTAGGAAAAAGTTCAAGACGCTACTCTTTAAAGAACAGTACATTGCAATGCATTAACTGACCTCAAACAACTAGCCTCCTGTCTTTCACCTATTGGCTTTACGTTTATCTTTGACCTTGTGCAGTGCTCTGCGGCTTTTTTGCTTGACTTGTTGTATAGAAATGCCACATGCATACATACCACATAGACCAGTTTGTGTACTGTTCTATTAAAGTGGAATATTAAATAATGGCAGTTAATAACACCTGAAGAAATTGTCATAATAACCAGTGTTTAACTAATGGGCCATGCTTGAGTTGTGGCTTTTTGATGGCTATTATGGTGGCATATTTAGTCTCTAATCTGATCTTTAAGTTTCTTTCATTTTAACATAGTGGTTTTGAGTTACAAAGAAGAGTGGCTCGAGATCTGCTCCAGAATGCAAATTTTGCACTATAACTTTCTTAAACTATTGCAGAAAATAACGTATGCATTAGAGGTGTTTGTTCTGAAGTTCCAGATTCTGCACCACACCTCCATGTTCAGAAACGGGTTCTTTATTCGAGGCACTGCTGTCGCCCTGAAGAATCATTCCGTGTTTTCACCCTACAGACAGATGAAGAAACTGATCTTTGACACTTTCTCAAGAGCCCATTATTTTTGCATCAAAAAGGAGATCATGACAGCATCATGAAAAATGGACATCATCAAATTTGATGGTGATGCCTTTTTTTTATCATGATGTGTCTGTGTGCACGTTTTGGGGGGCAGAGAGAATTCAGTGACATTACAATGCACTTGACCAAAGAGGCAATAGCTGGGAATTCACCTTTCACCTGTTCTTCACATTCCAGGGTAAATAGCATGCTGATAATACAGACATGGAATTGAAAATATCCTTGCGCTGTGAGACCACCACCCATCCAGCGCATTGTATCGTTAACCTGAAATTTAGGGCTGGTGGATATAGCAAAGTAACATAGAAAAGGAAGTTCTGATAGTTGAGGAGAATGCACAAAAGACAGACACAATGTACTTGTCTGAAGAAGGTTGATTTTTATTTAGCGATCCTCTGACTCCCACTCACTCATGTTATTAATTTACACTTCATCAAAGTATGACACTTATCCTCCCACCTTTATAGTCCATATTCAGACGCAAAGAAGTATCACAACTCTGTCCGGCAGTACACGTAATCCATGCAGGTCAAGGATAAGTTAAGGACACAGCAGCGGAAATGTACATGAGTGGCTAGTAGGCCCCACTGCAGTGGCAAAGGTAAAAATACTTGTCCGCGTTACTGATTCTTAACATAAAACTGGTGTGTTGCCACCACTGTGCTTGTGTCACTTAACTCCAGGTAATGGCAATAGCCCTTTACCTTAGCGAGATAGCACTCAGTTGCTCACCTCCATGTCTAAGCACAGTACATTACCGAGGCCTAGGCCTAGGCACACAAGCATGATTTTTTTTGCCTATGACCAAATGTCAGCACCATGGATCCAGATATCCATGCACCTGGGACACTCAGGGGTATGGGTACATATCCACCACCATGCAAGGAACTTTACTTCCCAATAGTCCATATTATTGGTATATTAATGGTAGCCCGCATTGCTTAATTTGTCAAAACAAATTAGTGCCAGTGTCCAAAGCTCTACTTAGAAGCCTACAGACAGCGCTATTAAGCATCGAATACCAATGCTAGAAGGCCTGAATCCACCTCAGACCTTTTTCATCCACTTCCAGGCACCTCCTGCTCCTTTCACTCTTGGAGGTTTCTGCTTTCTGCCTTTATGACGGTTTTTGCGTCTCTCTTCATACCTCTTTCCCATTTGTGTATTTTTCCTCTCCTGCTCTCTGAAACAGTCAGATCAGGAAAGATTAGTACCGGTCCCCAACAGGGTGTGCTGGTGGCCCCCACTGGCAATAACTGATTCAAATTAAGCTCTGGCTGCCCGCCTCACAATAGCCATGCCTGAAAACAGCTAGATCCTTCAGAGAACCATGTGATGGTCCAAATTAGGGTCAGTATAGGCATTGGGGAATCTGACTGCTGTTGTCTGTGATTGAATGAGTAAATAAAAAAATAAAAAAAATGTGTCCTCCTTTCAGATTTACATAAAGAATGGCCATCGTCACAATAGAGACTCAGAATATGTCACAGGTCATATATAGAAAGTGTATGTACCAAACAGGTTCTGCCTTGAGCTCCTTCTTAGTAAGAAGTTGCACATATGGTTTTGATTCTCTCAGTTTCTTACAAAGATGATTGAACTGTACTTTTATCCTGCATCTAGTTTGTTTGATTGCACGATACACCTTTGCTACATTGCTTTACATGTGATATAATGATATACTTTTACGCCATGATATTGAAAGAAAGGACGATGAATCTTTTCACCCATGTTCCCCTTAAAATCGTTCATAAAAATAAAGTTGGAAAATATAACGTTGGAACGCATGTTCTACTTTTGTTTGTCCATATTTTAAATTTGTGATCACCAACTGTACATGAGTGAATATGTAGCATGCGCATTAAGAGTCCTTGAAGAACCAGTATGTGCCTCAAAGCACAACTTCTAACGCGGCATTGAAAACATTATTACACTGGGTGCAGTTTTAGGTGGTTAACTGTGCACACCCTCTCCTCCATGCTTAAGCTGCTCCAGTTCAGTTTAAGAGTATTGCTGATTTAGTGCAATTGAAAAATACCAGCTGCTTTATAAGTGATTCTTCTATTCTTATTTTGCAGCGTATAGTCCCAGAGAAGACTGCTTTGTTTGGTACTACTGAGTTTGGAGAGCAGAGAGAAAAAGTTGCTGCTGCTTGCAAATCAGGTAAAGCTTTAGAGTGTTAGCAAAGGAGAAAGATTTGCAGAGGTCATTATGGATCTCCCGAGTAAGACGGGTGGTAGGGGAAGGTGTGCGCCTCAGAATGTCATGCTCAGCAGGAACATTTGTCTTTCAAATTTGCTGTTTCTTTCAGTCCATTAAATCTATTTAAAATATAATTAAATCTGGTAGCCGGTATTTAGATAATTGCAGAAGCTGCTCTACTTGCCATTGTATGTCAAAACCCATTTTGAACACTGAAGCCACCTAACTTGCCTCAACACTAAACGTGCCCCTGTGGCCCTTGATGTAATTATTGATGTCTGGAACTGCTAAGCAGCATTCTTCACATAAGGTAGCTTCAAATGCTGAGGGTCAACAGGAAGTTAAAGGCCACTGTTTCTCCTCATCTGATTTTGTAACTGGGTTTGCAGTACTGCTGGCACCCGGCGTCGTCTTTGAGTGAAGTAGCGGAAGGTACACAATGTCCTTAAAAATCCATCCTGTGACCACATTCACATATTTACTGATTTTGTTCATTTAGTTGGTGAAATCATTCCTGACATTTTTGATGAATTCCATAGTAAGTTGCTTCTCTCATATATGGAAGGTGAAAGCCTTCACATGATATCAGTTCGATCTATAACAAAAACGTTGTTTTATGTTTTCAACAGTACAAGGCCTGACTTACTTGGAATCTTTCTTGGGTAAACAATCTTCCTGATCCCAGCTGGTCTAAACATGCAGGCATGAAATCACATATGAAAATACAATAGTAAAAAGAGGCTTATAAAAAACTAAAAACAGACTGACATCTAAGTAATGAAAACATAATTTAGTTTAAATTATAAATACAAAAATGCAATAAATCGAAAAGGTAATCATTTTGAAAAACTAAATCTGAAAATAAATATACAAATCGGTACTATTGTGAAGAAATACAGAGGCGAGGTTTTGCAGGATGACGGGTTTAGATACCGAGTTAGTAGATTCTAAGGAGATAGCCCAAAGAGCAATACACGAGGAAGGGAGCAGGGTCTGGGTTGCATGGGGGCTAGTAAGGAGACAACCTTGTAGGCCAAACTGTGAAGGTGGAGAGATTGATGAGCCAAGACAGAAAGTAGATTTAGGGACAAGATGGGGAAGAGCAAAGAAGAGTTCCCAGTGAGTGAACAGAAGGGCATGAAATATCTAAGATAATTGCGAAAAGATGAGGAAGAGATGGGTCCAAGGAGAGAGGAGACCCTGTTGGTTTTGCATAGAACGGGACACGAGAAGGAGGAAAAGGCCAGCGCCAGACACAAATAAAATAATTATTTCTTGTGGACACTTGATCTTCCTGCATGCTCCTCAACTTTTGAATATCTCCAGGCACCAGACTGGATCCTGAAACCTTTGCCTTAGCACTCCTCTTCCATAAGCAGCACTGGTGTGACTTCGCTTGCGTCACATAGTAGCACCGTGGCACACTGACTTCAGTTCCTTGTTTTCTGCGCCATTCAGCGCTAATCCGGATCTGCTCTCCATGCGTCTTTCACATTTTAAAAAACATGTTTTACTTAGGGAATAGAGATGCCTCTCCCTAAGAAATTTGAGTTTAAAACCTTCTGTTTCTCCCATGGACAAATGTTCACCTCTGACACCGGCAAAGTCTGCCTGTGATGCCTAGGGCCAAAGCACAACTCAAACTTGTGCGACACATGTGACCTCATGCACACCAAGCCCATCAAGTTGCATGTATGCCAAACACTTAATGTCTCTTGTGCACGACAAGCACAATTCTGGTTGTGGTCGACGTCAGCCTTGAAAACGCATTCAACTCTGGCCTCTAAATCATCGAAAGACAAGAAGAGGAACAACAAGAAGAGAAGCAAAAGAGACAACGACATTTCATGATGTTGCTCAGGGTTCTGAGGTAATTCATCTAGCATGCTCCTCTAGAAGTAACTCCATCGATGCTGTGCTGAGGAAGGCAGCAGAAGTGTTAGAGCTATCCCTACATTCCTAGGACGTTGGGTAGCATAAGCCCTTCAGCCTTCTTCAGTGACATCAGTCGCTACTTCCATTTAAGGAATCCCATTAAGGCAACTTAGGAGTACTCACCTCTGCTCTAGCTGGGAACTGTTTGGTTGCAAGGCAGTATAGACCAGGCTTTTCTCTTAGCGTATTCCTCACCAGAGAGTTTGGTGGTGCAGAGCTTGTCTTGCGCCAAACAGAACACAGGGGCATACCTTATCCCTCTGGCTCCTCTAGATAGAGAGTCCAAAAAACTTGCAGGCTGTAGTGAATAAAATGTTCTCTGCTAGCAGTTTAGCCCTGAGGTGCGTTAATGCTGCATACCTGCTGACAAGATAACACTATGCTCTGTGGGAGGTGGTGAACATGGTGGTGCAGAGTTTACCAGACCACTTTAACATTTTGTTGTACAGGTCATTGGACGTAGTGCACTCTGTGGCCAGGGCCATGGTCTCCTCAGTAGCTCTGAGGAGCACGCCTGGCGACTTAATGGATATGTCATTTTAAGGCTCTTGCATATTTTGGGGATAAGGCTGACTTGCTCTTGGAGAGGTTCAAGGTAGGAATGGGAATTGTCAGGTAATTGGGATTACAATCTCTAGCCCTAGGCTACAGGAAGATTAGGAAGTTTTGAGCCTTTTCAAAGCGTTTTGCCTTCAGTCAAAATCAGCCCTTCCAGCCCCTTCCACAACTGAGCCAATATCTGCAAAGTACAAAGTTGGAGGCAAAGAAAAAGGCAGACCGACTCAGCACCCTTCTTCCTCCTCATCATTCCCTGCACCTCCTAAAAATCTACTTTAATTTTCCATTACAGGAACACACATGATGATGTGGTGGGTGGTTGTTTTTATTTCTGCAGGTTTTAAAGTCCATTACCTTAGACCCTTGGCCCTTGAAGATTATAGAAAAGGTGGGTGGCCTTCCCTTCCGAAAGGTACCTCTTCCAATCCTCCCCCACCTCTGGTCTTTTCATATTAAGGATCACCTTTGAATCCAGCAGCAGGAGGTGATGGTCCTGTTGCAAAAAAGGAGCAACGGGTCCTGTTGCAAAAAGCAGCAATGGAGATGGGCATGGGTGCTACTTTTGGATACTACTTCCTGGATCCCATGATGGTACAACTGTCTGCATCTAATTATCAAACTGAAGGTCTTTAACCTTTACATTTGCAAGAAATTGTTCAAGATGTTGTCCCTGGTGCCGGTATTTTTGTTATTGGAAGCATAAAAGTGGGTCTCTCATCTTGCAAGATGCGTATTTTTACGCACTTATTCTATAGTCAGACAGGTGGTTCCTGTAATTCTTGATCGGATCCACCCACCGCCTGCTTGGATTAGCATTGCCACCCAGGATCCTCAAGAAGATGATGGCAGTGCTTGAGGCACATCTGCACAGGCTAGGTATCTGTTTTCAAATACGTTGTTGATTGAGTTCTCTAGGATTGTTAACCGCAGCTGGTATCGGCCACTAAAAGGTCACAGCATCATTGATGTTTGACCTGGGATTTTCATTAACTCTCCCCCTGTTGAGCCTGCTCAGCACCTCTTCTTCATAAAGGCAGTACTGGATGCAGCATATTTGAGAGCCTTCCCTCCTCAGAGGACCTGAGACACTCTCAGTATGATTCCAATGTGTCGGGACAGAGCTTGTGTTTCAGTCCTGATGGTTCTTCACCACTTAGTTCTGCTGGCTTCCTGTATTCTACTAGTCACGCATGAATGCCTGCACGGGTCCTTTCATGAGTGGTGTCTCTGCAGTGGATCCACGGTGGGGCGAAATGTCAAACACCACTGGAAACTCGCCGGGCACTGTGCTAGATTCACTCTGGTGGTCAGTATAGGGGAACCAGATGCACAGGATGTATTTTTGCCCTCCACCAGAAGCAGGCACAATATTGATGGATGCATCCACCTGTGGTGTGGTGCGTATCCGGAAGAACTGGAGATCCGGAGCCCCTGGTCTCCTGGAGAGCTGGTTCAACACATTAACCTGTGGTCCATTCATCTGACTCTGAAAGTTTTCCTGCCCTTGTCTTTGTGGAATTTCTGTCAAGATCTCGACAGACAACACAACTGCCATGCGGTACATAAACAGTGGAGTTGAAGGTTTCCTCTTCTTTGCAGAGAAGCCCTGGACTCTAGGCCTGAGTGCAGGAGCATGCAATATGGCTTGTTCACCAGTCATCTAGCACAGTGCTTCCCAAACATTTTAGAACCACAACCCACTTTTTAGCACAACAAACCTTTGCAACCCACCTATCCTTAAAGGACGTGAGGTGGGCAATTTTGTTTTTAATGTAACAAAAGCATTGTGTGGTAGTGCATTGTCGTTTATAGACACCACATTTGCCATTGAAATGACCACTTATTTTGCACAGAGACAGTTTGACTGATAAAACTATATTGTACAAAAATTTGAATGTGTGAAAATGGGGTTTCAGCGAATATTTGTCATTTATCCATCACTAAGAAAAGTCTTGATTTGTTCTGATGCTATTAAAGCCACATGAAATGTCATTGATTGTCTTTGTAGAGAATTATCTTGGTGCTGGTTTCTGCCTCTGAAAAACTCTAGGGTTAGAAGATTTGCACTGTAATAAATCTTGTTAGAATGTCTTCAAAAGGGCTAACAGGCTTAGTTGTCGGTCATGATCCTGTAATAAAAAATTAATAAATTGTACAAACATCCATACACATAAATGTGTATCCATATAGCTGTATAGCGAGTCTTTGAGCTAAAGGTGTATGTATGATGAATTATTGAGTACCTAAAGCCATCATTCTACACAAAAGACACTTTCATTCATCAGGTGGACCTTATAGCATTGCCAATGCTTGTTAGATATGCAGGAACCAACCTCTTGTGCTCGACACAGTGGCTTTAGTGTCGGTAACCATCAAATTATTTGTTTTCTTTGGTCTGCCCCTTAAACCACTGACTTGAGCCAGTGTCAATCAGCCTAGAAGAATATTTTAGTCTCATCATGCTTTTGGGGTGTATGCTTCCACCTCGTATGTAGTACTTCTAGTGGAGTACCTGAAAGGGATTTTTCATCTGAAAAGTAC
Source organism: Pleurodeles waltl (assembly GCF_031143425.1). Lineage (NCBI taxonomy): Eukaryota > Metazoa > Chordata > Amphibia > Caudata > Salamandridae > Pleurodeles > Pleurodeles waltl. The sequence goes on along the minus strand of NC_090444.1, from coordinate 595,603,722 downwards.
ACTCAATCATCATACTTTTTGTAACATCCAGTCCTTTATCCCATACATGCCAAGTATACAAAAAAATTTTTTTTGATAATTGTTCCACTGTAAGGCATGTTGGTTCTCTTTGCAGCAAAAGAAATGAATGGTTATGAATGACTAATAGTTCAACTCTCTTGCAATCCTAGCAACTTCCTTCAGCGGCCAGGCCCCAAATAAGATTTGGCATGCCCGGCAGCTCCCCTGCTCCTGCCACCCAGTTGCTCCTGAAATACTAATTTGGCATTCCGGACGGCTTCGGTAAAGTCAGTAGGTCTGGCTAATAACTGAAAATGCATGGCATACATATTGGCTTTGTCAATGTTTGTTAGCTTTGGCTTTATGCATATCATATCTGGAATTATAATATGCAAACCCCCTTTGCGTATAGAAAGTAATAGGATGCAGTAGGGAAAATTGTTGACTTTGGTTGAGCTTTTGAGGTATGCAAGCATTGTCTTTGGAAGGGATTTTTACCAGGATATCACACTGTTATATTGACTGTTTTTATTGCTGGCTCAAGTATAAATAACGTTTTGTATTTTCAGAAACTATTCCAAGGGAAGCATTTGCTGTGCTAACTTGTGTGAAGTACAGGAGTGTATTTGTATTACATCTTTCGATTTCAATCTAATGCATTGTCATACATCCCTGTTCTGATGGATATATCTAACTGCAGATTCCTCACCTTTCGAATATCCCTAGGCCCCATACTGGATCAGGAACTTGAACTTAGCAGTACTCCCGCATGCCAGGCGAGACACTGCTGTGCGTTGCGTTTGCTCCGTCCAGAAGTGATGAACAGAGCTGTACGCAAGTGTCACCCCTGAACACTGACATCTTTTCCTTTCTTTTTACACCTTATGACATTGGTTCCGAGTTCTGCTTGAATTTTTCTTTATCAGTTTGAGATTTTTTTCTCAACAATTCTCCAGCTTTGTGCAACAGTACTGTGTTCACTCCCAAAACTACAGAATATAAGCTTTGCTGGGACGATTGCAAACAAATGTCTTTGTTTTTGGTGTTTGGGATAAGGACCTGAATCCAAGTCATGTGAGGAATGCATCTGAAGGTGATCTGAGAACTTGAAGCAAAGCTGTACATTGCTGAACACCCAATGATACCATTCGAATCCTGCTCCTGTTAGAAGTGTAGAGTGCAGACCTGCTCCATAGGTCATTCCTGCTGCAAAACGTAGACCTGGGTGAAGCCTTCTAGTAAGTTCAAATTGAAGTCGGAGAGGAAACATAAAACCAAGTGAGACTCAATTTCTTCCCCACTATCTTCTATCTTCAGAAAAGTCAAAAGAGCGTCAACATGCCATGAGGGTGTCACCATGCCACTCGGTCCCACTCCTGATACGCAGAGGAGCCAAAATCGCAATTGGTCCTATACACCCAACATACAACATTGCAACAGATCGAGGCCTTAAGTTAGGCTATGTTGCACATCTTTGTTGTTTTTCCAGTTCCTGCTGGCAGATCTGTCCTCCACGCCAACTTCTACTGATGTCTGAATCTTTGTCAGTCCCTTCAACATCACTGCCGACCCAATGCTTGCCCGTACCACATGAGGGCACTTTACTGATGCTGGTGTGACACTCCGGCCTCAACTGTGGTTGCTTTCTTAATCTACCTTGACACACCTGGTCCCATTCAGTCAGATTCAGATAGAAAACTGACTCTGCCATGGAGCCGCTTTCAGGTGGTCCACCAACCTTTTAGTTCCAACTCTGATCAGAGGTGGGCAGCCTTTGTAGATGACAATGGAGATGATGAGAATGACTTGCTCCATTTTTATGAACGTGACAGTCTCTACTTGATCTTGCAGCAGGTCAGTGGTGTGGATACATTCCTGATATCGTGTTGATTTCTCCCATGGGTCCACCAATGGTGGAAAGTGCTTACTTTTCTGTAATGATTAGACATGCAGCTGAGGTTTTGGACCTACAACTCTCTTCTGTGGAGGTAAAGGCTATTATGCTTGCAGAGGTGTTACAGCCAGGGCAGGCTTCTTCTGAACCTTTGCTACCATTCAACAAAGCCCTCGCTGATCTATTGGTAGGCATTTGGGTGAAGCTTTGTTTTCTTGCAGTGAATAAACAGGCTGCCATCCACCATAGGCTGGCATCAGTTAATCACAATTTGCTGACTCCACATCGAATCCCAGCGTTTTTGGTGGTCCAAGTTTCTACCAGCCAGGTGAACCCCAATTCGTTCCACATACCCCAAGGCCCCTGGGCAGGAAGTCCAACAAAATGAGACATTTGGGTAATTCATGTTCTTACCAGCTAACTTAGCCTTGAGGCTTGTAAGTGCCAGTTGCGTACTTGACCAGTATACTCACTCACTCTGGGACATGGCTGATGAGGTCGTCAGCAATCCCTGAGGACTTGCGGGCCTCCTTGGCTCAAACTATTCAAGATACAGCTAAATACATCATTAGGTTTGGCCTGAATACTACAGATTGCTTGAGTTGGGTGGTCTGCACCAGTTCAGTGGTTCATGGACACACTTGAATGAGATCTGCGGCTTCTCTGGGGATGTCCATGCATCTCTTATGGATGTGCCTTTTGACAGATCTCGCCTGTTTGCCAAAAAGACAGATTTGGCCCTGAAACACTTTAATGCTAGCTGAACCATAGACTGTTCCTTGGACCTTTCAGAGCTTGCAGGGCAGTTTCCTCAGCTGTTTTTGCTCTTTTGAGGTTACTCCGGAATGTTGCTATACATGCAGTGCCAAGCCCCCTAAGCCCTGCAACAGAGGCCTTTGCCCTATTTAGATTTTAACCATCTGATTCCCTTCCTATGGAAGAACAGATTAAGGATGCTTATAATGGCTCAGTACATGTCTTCCCTGGATCAGATGACTGGATGGTAGCCACGGACTTGCATGGTGTATATTTTCATATATCTATCATGTAGTCCCACAATCATTAACTGTGGTTTAAGGTAGGCCAGGACCATTTTTAGTTTGCTGTGCTCCCCTTCAGCCTCACCAGTGCCCCTCGGGTGATCGCAAAAGTGGTAGGAGTGGTCTCTGCCCACCTTCGGGGTTTGGGGATACTCGTTTTCCTATACCTTGCTTATTTGTTGTTGAAAGGGAGTTCACCACAGTCAGTCTTAGACCACCTCCAGAGGATGGCAAACCTCCTGACCTCGTTTGGGTTCACAGTCATTTTGCTGAAGCCACACCTGACTCCATTGCAGAGTCCCAATTTTATCGGTGTCATTGTGGATATGGTACAGTTCAGGGCATTCCCTCCGTCACAATGATCCCATAATTGGGTCATGGTCCCGATGTTTGAGCCTTGGTCCTGGGTTTCTATATGAGTGGCTCAGAGGCTTCTTGACCTGTTGCATCCAGCTAGTTGACTTTGCTAGGCACTCTATGTGGCTCTGCAGTGAAACTTGAAGTCTCAGTGGACTCTGCACTAAGGGAGTCTGTCTGATTTTACCCTGGTTTTGGAGTAGACTTCAAAATATCTGTAGTGATGCTACTTGAGTGCAGTTGGCACACTAACCACCCCAAGATGACTGTAGTGACAGATATGTCACTGCTTGGTTGAGGAGGTCATGTGGAAGAGATGGGCGAAGAGAAGACTGTTTTCCAGCAAAAGCCTGACTCCAAATCAGCCTGTTGGAGTTGAGGGCCATTTGTCAGGCGCTAAAGGCCTTTTTAGCATCCATGAAAGGGAGGCTGGTACAGGTCCTCACAGACAACACCACCACTATGTGGTACTGCAATATCAGGGCAGTGCGGTGTCCTGTGTTCTGTGCTAAGAGGCTGTTTGCCTCTGTGGTTGGCTGGGACAACAGAGTATTTCCCTGGTCGTAAACCACATTGTGGGATCTTTGAAAGCTAGGTCCGGTGAGGTTGTCTGACAGAGCCTTGTTGATCATGAGGGGCTCAGGGCCTATTCGGAAAGTAGGTATAACCCTGGCTTGGAGTCTTGCGCACTCTCGACTATGAACTTGTGTATGTTAGAGTTCCATAGAACACTCTTTGTTTAGGAACTCATTCAGGCTAGAGTGGAGCCAGAGACTCATGTACGCCTTCCCACTTCTGCTTCTCCTTCCCAAGTTCTGAAGAAAATCAGGAACAACCAGACCCAACCCATTCTAGCGGCTCTGACTTGGGCCAGGAGAGTCTGGCACTTATAACGTCTAGGCCTAAGACTCTGCCCCAGATCCAGGCTTCCACTCCAGGAAGATGTTCTGTCTCAGAGTTCTGTAGCCAGGCCACACAATCTACATATTTGTGCATGGGGATTGAGCGGCAGCAATTGACTCTGATTTTACTTCTGAGTTTGTGGGTGTTATCCTTGTTGCAAGGCACTCCTATACTAAGTCCATTTATGCCAGATGCAGGGACACATTTATAGCCTGGTGCCGTGTCCGCAACACAGACCTGTTACAAGCCTATTTGTTGGATGTTATATTCCCTGTTTTATCTTTGGCCCAGCAAGGACTTCCAGTGGGCACCATTGATGGTTATTTGTCACCCTTTCGGCCTTTTTTGCATGTTCAAGATGAGCTGTCTTTGTTTAAATCACCTGTTGTGATGAGGTGTTTAAAATGTTAAAGACAAAGGTTTTCCCCCTAAATACTTTATAATTCCACAGTGGGATCTCAATTATTCTCCCTTTGATCTGACGCAGAACTGCTCATTATATCATCTAACTCCAAATACTGTGTCCCTCGTTGGTCTTACTTCTGCTCGTTGCATGAGAGAAGTTCAGGTGGTCTCAGTGCAGCAGCGCTAGACCACCCAATTCCCAGAAAAAAATCAGCTTTTTTGCCAAACATTGCGACTCCTTTTTATTACTCTGGATAATCAGTCACTCTCCCAACATTCTTTCCTCCGCCTCACCCCTCGAACGAGCAGAGACTACATCGACTGGACTCCAAGAGAACCTTAAACTTTTAGATCTCTCACACCAATGACTATTGGGTGGACGATCAGCTTTTCTTAGGGGGTTTTTGCAAGTTGATGCAGAAAAGGAAGGTCAAGGTGGATAGTCCTTTGCATCAGAATCTGCTACGCAGTGGCCAAGAAGTAGCCTTCAAATGACTGGGGACTCATTCCACCAGAGCCAAGGCTGTTACCACAGTTGGCACACAGAATGCCTGTTCTTGACATTTGTAAGGCTGCACCTTGGATACCCATACACACAGTCATGTAGCTTTACTGCCTTGGCAGGTAGCTCCAATGGGATGGACATTTCACCCATTCGGTCCTGCAGGTCTATTTGGTCAGACCCCATTCCAGAGACCACCTTGGGAAGTACTGCTTTAGTATCTATTCTAAAGGTGAGACATCTGCTGTTAAAAGTATCCATCAAAGGAACAAGTTGCTTGCCTTAGGTAACACTCTTTCCGGTGCATACTTTATCTAATCACACTGAGCCACATGGCACCACCTCCCGGTGCGCAGGAGCACTGCTATACAAAAGTTTCTGAATTTAGTATGGCTTCTGGGGATATTCTAAAGGTGATGAGTCTGCAATTAGTGTCCACCAGAGCCTAATCGAGAGCTAGTAACATGTTATCCTAGTAAAAAGATTAATTGAATGCAGCCAGTGATATGCTGAACATGTATGATAGGTGGCAGTATAAGCAAATGAAAAATACTACGTTTAATTTGCATCTTTTTTCAGTATTGGTCCACGTCAGAAGTGGATGTTCACATGATGTATGTTGTTAAAGTTATGCTAAAGGCACATGAACTGCGTCCCTCACTTATTATGCATGAGATGATTCCGCTAAACACCTTATTTTCACCTTTGGGGGGATGAGGAACTTTTACGGTCTGACGAAAAAAAATATCTCTTGAACGCTTATATCTGTAGACACATATGGATAGTAACTTTAATAATAAAAAAAAACAGACCGGAGCGTTTTCATTCTGTTCTTGATATATTTTGTTAATCAATAGCACCACACAATTATTTTTTTTGTCTCTTTCCAAAACGGAGATTGTCAGTGGCTAGGGCCATCTCTTACACTGCTGCTCCCAAATAAACACATCTGTAGTTTTCTATAAACTGGCGATATAAGCACACTAAATCATGAATGAACACATTTCTTTAATCCGATTTGTTTGTACTAAAATTCCGTGAAAAAAATGTCAGCAACTACCCGAGATCCTTACTTTGAAACATTTTTTATAGACATTTACTAGAAGTACAGTTTAGTTGATGTGTGGGGGCGTTTCCCACTCATTCCAAGATTCTGATCCGCAATGGCCTCCAAATACCCCACCCAATTTTGAGCCCCGCTCCGAAGGTCGGGTCCATGCTGCTCAGTACTCGTTGGGAAATACTTTTTAACCCATTCCATTTGAACAGTCACAGAAAGATATTCGCCGTAGTACTCTCGATATCCGTTAAAAAAAAAAAAAAAAAAGAGAGATTTTTCTAGAAAGCCCAAAATATTTCAACTTCTGCTGCCATATCCATGTGAAGACTACAATGCTATGTACACAGACACTTCTGTGGCTTGAGCAGAACAGATGAAAGCAGGTTTCTGATGATCAAGTCTGAAGCTTTTATAAACCAACAGGAATCCGATGTTTGATTGGCTCTCAAGAAGATAAGAAACCAAGGGCCAGATGTAGGAAAAAAGCATTTTGCGACTTGCAAATTGCGAGTCCCTGCGACTCGCAATTTGCAAGTCGCAAATTGCTATGCAGTACGGTGTCTCAGACACCGACTGCAACTCGCTATGGGGTCGCAATGACCCACCTCATGAATATTCATGAGGTGGGTCGCAAATTGCGGCCCCATTGCGAGTATAGGCACTCGCTAACATGGAGGCCTGCTGACGTCAGCAGACCTCCATGTTAGCGACCTGCTTTTAAATAAAGCAGTTTTTTTTTTTTTTTTAAGTGTAGCCCGTTTTCCCTAAGGGAAAACGAGCTGCACTTAAAAAAAAAAACGAAACCTTTAGTTTCGTTTTTTTTCAGGGCAGGGAGTGGTCCCTTGGACCACTCCCTGCCCTGAAAAAATATTTTGGGCTCCAGTCACAAACTGGAAGGGGTCCCATGGGGACCCCTTCCAATTTGCGATTAGGTTACCATCCACTTGAAGTGGATGGTAACTGCGATGCCATTTGCGACCGCATATGCGGTCGCAAATGGTATTGCATCCCAATGCGACTCGCAAATAGGAACGGAACACCCCTTCCTATTTGCGAGTCTGAAATGCATTTTGCGAGTCGGTAACGACTCGCAAAATGCATTTCTGCATTGGGATACGCGTTTTGCGACTCGCAAACGGCAAATTTTGCCGTTTGCGAGTCGCAAAACTTTTGCTACATCTGGCCCAAAGTGTTAATCTGTAAGGCAAATCTCTAAATGTGTGTTATTTAATAGTACTAGAGAATTGAAGATAGTGAGATGTAGTGCTACTAATGTATAATTTCACAAAAGAGGCCCACTAGTGGACAGGGCATGCTGAGTGCACTGTGTTACCTATAGGTGGTAATTCGAAAGAGGGTAGGGACTGGTTGCATTTGGAGACCAAATTATTCTGTCACCACTCATAAAATATTTCCAGACGTACCGGCCTATCAAATTGATCTCATTTGCAGAGAGATAAACAATTAAGTGGAATTGAAGTCTTCATTTGTATGTATGTTTCTGTACATTTTCTTTACCTGTATGCCTGTGACTGATTGCGGGCTTTGTGCCCAAAGCACGTGGGTATCTGATGTCTGGGGGCCTATGGCTAAGATTGCACCTAAATTGTCGCTAGGTGTACTGCTATATTTGCGTGAATGAATGGCCTATGTCACGGTGTGCATAGTTGTGTGCATTCCCATTTCCGACTGCTTAATTAATGATGCAGTTAGTTGAAACAATTTGCCTCTGTTGATGACACAGCCCAAAGAGGGAGACAGCCTTCCAGTTGCAAACTCCTTGGAACCAGTGCCTATTGGCTGTGGGCTGGGGTTAAAAATAGATATTCTTCAAAATGTGACAACATTGCTTTTTATGTTCAGGTTAAGGTTTAGCAGGACTGCTGGTGTAAAAGCAGATGTCAATCTAGAAATGTACCTTTATTCGCCACCGTGTGAAATCACTAGATCTGCAAGTAATGCAGAGTTGTATCAAACTAGAGAGCATTGGTATTGAAGCTTTTCATACTACTTGATTTTAATTTCAACTTCCCTACCTTCATCTGCAAGTCCATCTTTCCAGACCTCACCCATTTCAGAATCCCGTTTGCCTAAAAAACAATATTCAGATATAATTGTCCTAGAAGTATACCTGTGTTCCCAATAAATTGCATTCCCCCCAGCTACCATGCCGGTTGCACTTTCCATCAAAATAAATTAATATCCCACATCTTGCAGATAAATCTGGGTATTTGTTCTGGGCTCTGTAGTAAGCGATATTCTGAGGGGTCCCCGGAGGAATAATTGTGATTACACTACAAAAAGACCTAAATAGTTAAATAGTAAGCAGGGGTTTGCTTGTTTTCCTCTTACCTCCCAAGGCCCAATAAATACAAAAAGTAGGGGACTGTTGTTAAATCTTTGAAAACCGCCACATTATAATCTTAATTATGGAATGGTTGAGCTGCCAGGGCAAAACGGTCTAAATAAAAGTAGAGCAGCATATGAATTTAAGTTGCAGTATGACACTGAATAAAAAATCACATTTGTTCTGTAATCAAAAGCTGCAAGTTAAAGGTTTGCCTTCTGTTTAGGAGAGGAAACCCAGTGTTCCATCTGACAGACTTCATATGCCAGTATTTGGTATGGAAATTTCTGTGCTGCATAAAAACCACCAATCAAATATTAATTGTATCTTATGTTCATTATTAACTGGTCTATAAGCTTCTCTAGTGGATAGGAATTCATTCTGCCTCATTACTGTGCAATGTTATTGGGTCACAGCCCGTTTCCTTTCTGCTGTGCTAATGTATTGTGGGATTTGTACAGCACGCTAATCGGCAGAGTCTTATTCTTTCTGCTCTGCTGATCTATAAAATCATTTTAAAATACCTGAACCGTTTTTCTGTTAATGTTTAGATCGTGATTCTTGGATTGGCGTCATCCCAAAAAGGTCCAGTCAGGAGAGAGCAGTGGAGAACAGTGCAAGTCCTCCTTCCGGCAGCACCGTGGACAGCCTCACAAACGACAGCAGGCTTCGGTCAGCTTCTGGACAGGAGCAAATGGATGAGCTGTACTGCAGCGATGAATCACCATTGGAAGCACACACCCTGTCCCCAGGGCCGGTGGGCAGGCCTCGTTCCGACTGCTTGTCCTGTGGGGATGCCAGGAACGATACTAGCAGCCTGCTGCTGGACAGAGTCCAAGTACCAGAGGAGGTGCTTCCAGTGATTGACTCACTGGATTCAGACACCGGATTGCACTCAGAACCCAAAAATGGGTTTTCACAAACAGGAAGAGATTCACTGCGATCTGAACACTATAATGACAGCACTGGCTCAGTTGCTGTATTTGGCCAACATCTGCCTGGTCCTGGGGGGGAAGGCAGTGGGCGAACTCCTCAAGATAGAACTGATCCTTGTGGAAAGGGGTGCAATGATAAAACATTTGGGCGTGTATGTGCTTCCCTTCCACAAAGAGTGGAGCAACAACCAGGAGATCAGCTAACAGAGTATTCAGCTGAAAACCCTACAAATGCTGACAGAAACAACACAGAAATATCTGTGGAAAGCCTTGAATGCTCCTTGGATGACTCTGAAAGTGTTCCAGATGAAGAGGTCTCTTACAGCCCAGGGGAGGTTGTATTAGAAGACAGCATCATCTCTCTTGATGAGCTTGCGAAACGCATAGAGGTGGAAGAGGTAAGGAACTGTCTTTAAGCTTGATTATATGTTTTATTTTTATTTTATTTTTATTTTATTTTTTTACTTGTTATAGCTTGTATGGAGCAGCTACCAAAGGATTAGTCTTGCCTCTTCATGTTACAGATGAAACACCGAGACCTGGTGATGTGATTAAACACTAGGTAGTATTTTAAGTGACCTCGGAATTGCCCAAACCTGGCCATAGCATAGCCTCTGCTAAAACAATAGAACATGTTGTACGGTGTTTTAGCAAACGTTGAGTTTTCACTCTCTGATAATGCTTCATTTACCCTTACTTCTGATCATGTACCAAGCTAGGGCAACAATCCCCACCACAGGTTAATTTTGTCACCAGATAAAGTGTCTTGCAAGGAGGTGTGTTCCTCGCAACCTTGACCACCAGCCAGCATCTCCGGCTGGTAGTGGAGAGCTTGGGTGGTATGTTGACATGGAATTGGGGTTCACAGTGTAGATGCTGTAATCCTCACGAACATAAGACCGGCTAACCCAACAGGTGTTTTCTGCATATTGTAGCTACTTTAGCAAAATACATATTTGTACTTGTTGCACAAGTGAATAGGTATCTCTGTAGCTTGTGAACAATGTTTCTGCAAGGTTTCTAATGATTAGGAACTTGCTGTAGCAACAGTATCTTTAGTATTAAAATTTAAGTAACAAACCCGTACTCCAACATGCTGACAGTTAATACTGATGTGGCTCTAGCTATGTGATAGTCTATACCGGTAAAATGCACCAGCACATATGTAGATTTCCCTACTGTAGAAGTTAAGAGCATCTTTAAAAAGTTCCATGCTATATGTCAATGGAGTTTGACACTGTGCCAAAATTGCTTGCAAGTAGGTAAGCAGTGAGAATGATGTACATTTCAGAAAACTAGATGTTCTGTTAGATCGAAAAAATTAATTAATTTTGCCACCACACGGGTTTATCACTAAAGAGAGCCTGTCATAGCTATTCTTAAATGGCCAGTAGATGTCTTTTATATTTTCTACATATGGGGCTCCAGAATGCTAGTGCACTTTCACAGGAATGACATCGGAGCTAAATTAGCAGGTCAAATGCTTCTACTAAAACAAGTGCTCTACTCAAATAACCTGAGCCCTGGCATCAGAGAAGGGACAAAGTGCAGTCTCCATTTAAAAAGTAGAGTACAAGCTTAGTTGTCATGCACCATATAATTTTAGTTAATGTTACGTGAATGAACTTTGTCCTGGTGCACTTTCACTTACAGTGGTTTAATGTAAGTGAAAGGATTACACAAATATTTTTTAAATCAAATGGATAGACAAGATTTATGAACTACATTCATATATATAAAAAAACATTCTCCTGAAACAAAAGTATTCTTTTAATATTTGTGGGAGTAGACAAATACTCTAGTTTTTGCAGCTTGGATTCTGGCATAATATAAGGCATAGCAGGAACAGTAGCAGATATATTAAAGGTTAAGATAATTCTATTTTTACTCAGTAAGCCTCTCATTGTGATCTTGGTCAGTTACCATAAGAATTAGTGTGTGTTTAGCCAGTTTAGAAGAAATTCGATGGTGTGCAGTAGACTAAGTTCTTCATTAAGGTAGATAAAGCAACTTACCTAACGGCACAGATTATTTTAATAGTGCTCCCATTTTCTTTAGTACCTTTTTTCTTAAGATCTTCTTATCAAGAATAATTTGGCAGCGGAAAAGGGAGTGAACTCTTAGAATTACCGTAAATGTCCAGTTTTCATGAATCAATAGCACTCCAAGATAATTTCATTCTGCGAAGTTTGCTAGAGATACTAATTTTAGTCATTATTCAAGTGGAAGCAGCAACTGTATGTAACATACTTGTCTCAGATAAGTGAAGTTTTTTTCTCACTCAAAGTTGAGTAAATAGACTTATCCCCTTCGACGTTTAGGCGCTCTCATTGATACAAGTGTGTCTGATGGTAATCCTTTTGCCTGGCAGTAGTTGACAGCATCAACATTGATTCCTGGCTGATGACTATTTCTGCATGAATGAATGAAAGATTACTCTGTAATCCTCAATTATCATTAGATTGACTGTTCTTTCTGCATATGCTCCAGTTTACTTATCAATGTGTGTTAGTCTCTGTAGAGTGGATAAAGTGGCTGTGTTGAGTCAGCCCTGTATGGACTGTATGACAAGTCTGAGCTTGCAGATGAGCGAGAAGTGTCAGGATTGGCCCAGTCATCTACTGACACTGAATTTCCACAAAGATACTCAGACTGCGGTCTGCATTGGAAATTGTAAGCATTTGCAAAGTCCTCCCCAGGTGACCTAATGTGCTCCTGTGCCATGTACTAATGCTCGATTGTTACTATAGAAGTGCCAAATAAAAACCGGTATCTAAGGATTTGCAGTGTAAGATGTCAGCTCTTCTCTGGGAAGGAATGAGTGAGCGCATTCAACACATAGTGATTAGTACACCATGTCAGCCTGTCATTGAAAGCAAGTTATCAATTTGAACTTCTAATGGCTGTATTTCTTTTTTTACAGTTGTTTTTTTTTCACAATCTGCACTGGGTGGGGCTATCATATGTATAATTTTGATTGTTATGGTTTTAAAAGTATAGGGTGTGATGACTTGAATTTCCTGATTCAAGCTTTTGTTTAATATACCAACACGGAAGTTTTTTAATTTCAGTTTGAGGCGTTGCCATTTGTCAATATGCAGTGATGCCTAGTTTTCAGCACCAGTTGACTCCCCTTTCTGTTTAAGTAGAGTAAGTGCTACTTGCAAGGCATTGCACGCTCTTAATTCTTGAGAATGGCATTATAAATCTTAACGGTTTCATCTATTATAGCATTAAGAATCACATAGGCAGATGAGTCGGGGATTAACCAATCAGTCTTGAGAAGTACTTGTTGTCTTGTTGATAGAATTCCGTTTATCAATGATTCATAACGTTCATCCTGGAGGGCTATATCTGTGCCACCTGTTAAGGCCAACAACTGAATATGTAAATGAGTTAAACCAGTGGTTCCCAACCTTTTGACTTCTGTGGACCCCCACTTTATCATTACTGGAACCTGGGGACCCCCACTGAATCATTATTGGAATCCGGGGACCCCCCACTTAGTCAATACTGAACGCTGGGGACCTAATCTGTTAATATTCTTTAATTTTCTAAGCAGTCGCGGACCCCCAGAAGAGGCTTTGCGGACCCCCAGGGGTCCCCGGACCACAGGTTGGGAACCACTGAGTTAAACCATTGTATGTTTATATCGATGTGCGGTTACATAGCAAAGATGCAATCAGTGAGTGGTTTGAGGGGGAGTGGAGTTCTGAGAATTGAGGTGGACTGATACTTCATTGTGACGAGGTGTGCTTCCCTAAACTGCAATAGGATTGAGGCTGTCCTAGTGGATAAAGAGATGTTGTTCCAGATTCTGTGTTCACAAATGGAGAAGTCTGTTGCCTTTTATTGTATTTGCCTCTCATCTGATGTTGTCCTGCCAAGAGTCATCGGAAATGGTGAGCGTTTTAGCCATCTAGATGGAGGATGTTGGTCTTGATGGCGTTGTAGCTGATGCAGATGGTTTTTAAGATGGTGTGGAAAACCATCTCCAGCACCAGATCATGCTTACTTTGATCCAAGCAAGACACACTTCTCGTAGATCACTTTACTATCTCTTAATGTGTAATATCCGTTATTAAACTTAGTCAACCAACTGGAAACTTTGTGTTTTCATCCAATGTTGATTTTTATGTTTTTGCTTTATTTAAAAATACTCTTAATGCAGAATCTTAAATATTCTGTTATCTATTTATGTTAATGGACCCACCATAGTGACTTCTTTACTTCAGCCACTACAGTTGTACTTCACGTCTATACACAGGCTTTCATCCTTCCACACGCTCATGAATTTCTTTCTGGGACACAGAGAATAAATCTGAAATTGCAGTTGCGCTGGTTTACAGGATGCATATAAATAGAATGAGATTCATATATATTGATCCGACTGCTGTTGATTCGCTATAGTTCCATTAGATTTCTCATCAGAAGCTACTTTTGATAATGTAATTAAGCAGCTGCCGAAGAGCTAAGCTGATGTAACTTCTTTCCACTGCAGATCTCTTCCTGCTTCTTCTTTTAGTGAAGGCACAGATGAAGGTTGTTATTGTTGTATTTTAGATGTATGGTCGTAAAAAAGTCCAGCTACAAATTTTTTTATTGTATAGTATCGTGATGTCCAACTGAAGATTAAATAGTCTGTTTCCACTAGCCCGTCTTGATAGAAACACAATATTTTTTTGTATGAACTGTTTATTTTAAACAGTGATTGTTACCCCTGTATCATCTAAAGTTTGGGCCTTCCTATTCGAAAACACGCAGTTCAGTAAAGCACAGCTCTTTCAGGCATTCCTACATAACTAGGTCTTGTAAGGCCATCCTAAAGACAAATCCTGCAGTTGTGTCTGCGGAACAGATTGTACAGCTCCCTTTCTTCTCATGAGAACTGATTTCTGCAGTTGCTTCATCAATCTTACTGGAAAAGGGAGAGGAGTTGCCAATGATAGTAAAATTGTATAGCACTTCATCCACGTTTCTGTGGCCAAACATTCCTTCTGACATCTTGTCTTTGGTAGCTCCTTTGCCTTTCCTATTCACCACCTATTCAAGCCATTCAATAATAGCCTTCAGATTAGTTGTCCAAGATCACCTTCCTCTTTGCTCATTTTCAGCACTTCTTCCTCTGCCGAGACTGTACCTAATAAATTGTCCAGCTTCTCAAATATTTCCTCGGGGGTAGGCCCATATGTATACAGTGGGAGAGCATGGGCATTTTCGATATAACCACTTGGTTTATCTTGGACATAGGCAATATATTCACATGTCTAAAAATGTCATTAACCCATACAAAATGCTAGGTGTTAAAATCAAGACTCTTTTCTCATGTATGACAATTCTCAAAATCCATATATTTAAATGAGTGCACAAACTACTATTAAGACGGAATTGGCAAGTGAGGGAATTGCAGATTTATCTCAATTTATTCTAAGCCTGAAACTGAGCCAGGATTTCCATTTCATCCAGTAATTTAGGAACAGTTTGTAAGGAATATCAGAATACACCAGCACATCATCAGCATTGAGCGATAAAATGTATACAAGCTTTCCCACCCGGAGTCCTCACTCCTCTCATAGTTTTATGCACACCTACCTAAGTTTGTTGTTTTTTAAAATTTAGTTTGTAATGACATGCAACACAGTTTTGTGCACAAGCTTCATGGCGAACTCTCATATTATGATTTTATCCTGTTGTCAACAAAACGGTTCCCCTCCCTTCCCCAGACCCACCCCTTTGCTCTTGACAGTAATCACATGTGGCGGTTAGGCATTGTTCCCTTCTTGAAGCTGTCTTGCCCCATTCTAACTAAACAGCCTCTTCATCATTCATAAGCAGGTCAACCACCATGACAGATCTCATGCACTCTCCATCTCCATTCAGGCAATTATGGAGTTAATTAGACATAGCGCTGGGGTCTGTGCATTCCAAAACCTAACTCTCCTCACCTCGTATTCCTTCACGGGGGCCTGGAGTCTGGGGGATCCCTCATTTCCTCTAGCATGGCTGCCCATGCCCACAGGCCGTCGTCAACACACTTACAAGAGTTGTACCTCCAGGGATAGATAGGTAGATAGATAGATAGATAGATAGATAGATAGATAGATAGATAGATAGATAGATAGATATATGTATATATATATATATATATATATATTCACCAGTAGCTAGTTCTAAAGCAATTTAACCCAGCACATGATTACTCCCTTTCCAAGATTATTTTGCTCCACAGCAGTCAAGAATGCCGATCCTGCTCTGTTGGATGCCTTTTCTGTGTCCACTAACACTCCTGCTCATTTATCCTCACTATTAACTATTTCTGCCGTCAACGTGACAGTATTTTTGGTTTATGTGCCAGAAATCTAATTTTGCTCTCATTACCAACACCTTGCTAAATATTTTACTTTTAACATTCAACTTTGAGAGAGGCCTACATTTTTTTGTAATCAAAAGCATATTTTCCGAGATTTGATACCATCACTCTTCTGACTTTCTTAACGACCTAGTGTGGGTGATTCCTCCAAATGGAATAACATTTATTCTGCCACGATGTTGCTTAATGTTTAGTAGAAACTCAGTTACTAGTCTACCACCTACCAGAGTTTTACACGTGTCTGAAGCCATTTCTGGTACCTCAGTTCCATCTAGAAGCTTTTTAAAATTATCTCTTTGTGTGGCCTCTCATTTTACTAAATCACTTGTCTGAAGTAGGTTTTTCAGATATAGTATAGAGGTTCCTATGATATTCTGGGAATAGATCATGAATGCCTGTTTAGTACTAACACAGCAGTTTTCCTATTTAGTACTAACACAACAGTATAACTGACAGGTCCTTTCAGGCTGAAAGCCTTGACCTCTAGTCTGGTGACCTCAAGCAACAGGTTTTTCCTTATACCACTCAACTTACCTACACATTTCCTTCTGATAATTACTGTCACAAAATTCCGTCCTACTCCTCTCCCACCTTATGTTTCATGATCGCTTTTATATAACATTATCAAGACTTATCTTACGCCTGAATACTGACCTGAGCCGCCACACTCTAGCACTGTCCACACTTCCCCCCTCAACCTACAGTTACTCCCAGATGAGTTATCAAAGTATCTCTCCTTTCTCATTGACACTCTGTACTCCCTGTTTAGAATTATATAATCAAAACTAGTGTACTGTCTATGTACAGTAGAATAGTATTTGAGCTCCCTTGGTGTCTGTCTCCATATGTTCACTAAATCTAAGCTGTGCACACCTTTGGACCTGGGGTATTGCATGTGTCTCTCTCCCAGCCCATTGTGATGGTGGACCAGTGTTCTTGTGTAACATAAAGATAGCACTCCTCATGCCCATACAATTCTGTTGCTCTGGAATAACAAACTTGAATAAGTACTTATCCTTCAATAATTTTGCACATGTGTTAATTTCAATATCTATGAGGTCTTTCTCCTCCAGGAATGCAGTTTGCATATCACAACACCTCAAGTTGAATGTTGCTCTACAAAGCATCTGATAATTGTTTCTGTCTTCAGACATGCCAAATCAATCAGGCTACTCTTCTCCGAATTAATGGAGATCAGGTTATTTTACAGCTCACTCTACATCCTCCTATACCTTACTCTCCTTATCTTCAGTCCTGCATACCTTACCATCATTACCCTCCCATACAGCTGTTGTGCAACACGTCAGAAGCCAGACAAAACAACAAATGTTCCCCATCCCAACCTAAAGCAATTGTATAGACATCCATTAATGACACTTGAGCAGTCCCTTTTCAGCTGTCATGACCTTACCCAGACCAACCCCTTAAACCCAACAAACAGAACATTGTTAAACAGGGGCATTAAATGTGCTGCCAGTGACTGAAGACAAGTATAAATACTGATGTAGCTAAGCTAGTCCCTCTCTGGACGGCCATAACTTCTAGGAGAAACAAGTCCCACCAGTATAATGCAGCCTTCAAATTCAGGCAGAGGAGTGATTTTGTACCGAAGTCCTATGATGCTATATCCTGAGTGGCTCATTTATGATCCTCGATCTTAGGATAACTAATGGACACCACTGTACTAAAGCATTCTCCTACTGGGTCATGTTCCTAACTAAAACATGGATAGCGCAAACAACACTTAAGGATATGCAAGCATTACTAAGAGTGAGCTAGTCCTCTTCACAACAGTCACTGAGCATCAAGAAATGATTTGAGCGACTTGACATTCAAAAAACTAGGTCAGCCAGTGTTTGAGCTTTTCATATAGGAGTGTCCCGTCCACTTAAACAAATATTGTGCCAACTATCTGCAGACTACCACTTTGAGTCAAAGCCTTTATGTCGGGCAAGTGCCTGTCCCCGAGCTGTGAAGTAGAAGGAGCAGCCGTCCAGTATTGCCTTGATCACACAGAATAAAATTATGTATTTCAACGCTTTTTAATATGGTCAAAACTCCTCGATTTCAGTAACTCAATAGTATATTTTGGGAGCAGCAGGATAATAGCATTCTCATTACTAATTGATACCATTTTCCTAGCTGCTTGTTAAATCTTATTCATGCCTCAATAGTTTAACAACTTTAATTGAATGTTGGTGGAGGAGCTACATAAGGCGGAAAGTAATTGGCACCCTAAATTTCCTTTCTTCCAAGTAGAAGTGATGAAAATAGTCTGTCAGAGATTCTGAGAGAGGAAATGAGCCTGAATGACTTGGCTGTTTTTTGGGTTGCAAAGGGAGCAGGATGATGAAGGTTTATGGATAACTGCGACTCTCCCTCCAGCATTTCACGTGCACATCTGTGGTGTATGTTGTATCCTTCTGGGGTGAGTATATTAAGGTTAGGGTGAGTCGTGATTGTTTGAAGAGTGCGTCCACGTTTTGTTAGACATCATGTCACCAATTTCTGGAGCATGGGGGACTGCTGTGTCAATTGATGTGCATTATGTAGGACTGTTTGATGATAATAGTGGTGTGTGTCTTAGTGAGTGGTATGAGGGTGAAGCATTTGGTGTTGGATGATGGTTAACAGTGCTTGCCTTTTCTGGTTGTGAATTTGGGTATGCTGCAGGATACAAATGCCTTAAATGAGGGACAGGGTTTCTGGCCCTAGGCTTTTCCTGGCCCGAACACCCCAAGGTAAATTATCCTCTTGCCTTTGGACTCCTGGATGGTGGGATTTCCTCTGCAGGATTATAAAGAATGTGCTGTGTTGCAGTGTTTGGCTAAATAAGCGTTTTAGGGGTCGGTTTATTTGCCCACCAGTCTTCTTGTGTGGTGATTATTGGGCTTTTGAGTGGCTGGTTTAATTTTTTTTTTTGGGTACCAGAGTTCGGGTGGATGCATGGGGATGTAGTAATTGGCTGACAGTATGCTGTGAGGGATCTGAGGGGCATCACCACTGAACCACACTGATGCTGTTTGGGTAGTGCTTTTATGAAAGGCATGGGAGAGCATTGTGCGTTCACACAGCATATTAAAAAAAGACCTGACCACTGCCCTGCACTTCGTCCCCCATGACCACAGTTTGCTAGAGATGAGCAGAACAAAGGGTTCAGTGGCCGAGAAGAAGCTGAATTTCTTTGCAGTAGGCGGACCACAAAGCACCAAGCTGCACTAGTCTGGGATGCATTAAACATGTACGTTAGGGAAAGAATGGCAGCACTACAGATAAGGTGTCGGGATGCAACTAGAATTTTCCTTAAACCCTGACTGAAATGGGCAAAGGAGACCATAAGCAAGCTAAACTGTCATCTGACCCAAAACGAAACCTAAGAATGCAGCCCGCGAACAACAATTAGCATGAGCATGTTTGTGGTAAGAACACAACATCAAATCACTTCTCCTTGGTCTGCTGAAAAGCCCAAAAACAACAGATGGGAAAATAAACTCCCTCACAATCTTAATGGGTCACATGAAGAAACAACTAGGTTCACAAAGCACTCGCATTGACCTGACAAACTGACGAATTCCAGATGTGCAAACAATGTCACAGCCAGAACTGAAAACCTGCTAAGATTAGAAAAAGTTGTTGAGGCTATCAAGCCTACAAATGCCGATTTAGAAGTGAGTTCTCAAAGAAATAACCTATGCTTCATGATAATTCCAGAGACCACAACAACAGAGAAAATGAAAGACTTTGTGGAGGCAATTTACACAGATCTCTTTGATAGATTTAGTTTTCCCACAGAATTCATTGTTGAGCATGCCTACCACTTTCTGACTCTGAGACCCTCGTCACCTTGAAGAATGACACAACTGGAACTTGACCTTGATGCCAACATGCACAAAGCCATAGAGCATATACCGTTATGGTTAATGTGGTGGCAGGGGTTAAAATTCACTGATACCTGGAAGGCGGGTTTGGGGTCAGTGTGGATAATTCACCCCAGCAGCTACCAAACATTACATTATAACATGAACACAGCATAATATTAACAGCAGATACCAATTTTGTACGACTAAGAGTTATCTCTAAAGAAGTAACCCATTCTGGAAATACCGGACTAAGATTGCAACAATTTACCTAAAATATTGAGAGGTCGAAATAATCCTTGGAAAGCCAGACAGATCCCTGCCTATTTAAATATCCATAACTTTGGCATTGCACTAATACGAGAGACCGACCTGACCAAATAGGTAACATTTTGTTTATAAATGGAGTGTGCACTGAAACTTCATCATTCTCTAATTACTCAAGGGAGTAGCGATATTTATATGGCAAGGAATAACATTCCACCATATTGGTTCACAAGAGGACTTGCACTGGTAATTCTGGAAGACACACATCACAGTAATAAATGTTTATGGCCCCTGACTTAGATCGTCCTTCCTATTTTTTAAGTGATTGGGCACAGTGTATTAGACTGACGCCCCTCATGATCATTTGGGCAGAGGATTTTAACATTACAATGGATCCTGGATGGGATAGGCAGGACACATCCCCATGACTCCCCTTAGCTGCAACAAAATCTTTAAATTATGGAATAAGGGACACTTGGTGAACTGCGATGGCCTAGGAGTCTGCTTATATAAGACTTCACTTGCCACTCTGTTCAGGCAGTGTTCTCAAGTATGAACTACTGACTAGGCAGTAGAGTTGTCCATGCAAGGTCTGTTGAGCTGGCATTTGACCATAACACTATTGGACCACTTCCTAATCAAATTGCAAATCATGGTGAGTGTAATGCAGCAAGCTAGTAATAGTCTTCCGTTGACAGTTTACTGGATTATTTTCAAAGAAGAACAGAGGAGCAATAGTAGATTGTTTTGAAACCTATGATGTCTGTTTGACTGGACAATCCGGTAGTGTGGGAAACATTCATGATGGTTATGACAGTAGCGTGTGTAGCTAAACAATCTATCTTTCTTAAAGACATAGGCAGCTGACTCCTTAAACTGAAAACTGGATTGAGAGACTTGTTAAGGTAGTATACTACAACATGGACACTGTGATGCTTGCTGAGTTCAACACTTCGTTCCAGGAATATTCTGATCTGGCAGAGCGAAAAATTAAACATTGTTGCAAGAAGTCTGACAGTCAGCCAGGTTATATGGGTAGAAAGAAAGTGCTAGCAGGTCCCTGGCTAGCCTATTTAGTTGCCCCTTAGTATCATCTACTATCACAGAAACAGAAATATCCATTGGTTATTGGGCATTCTGTACAGGTCGATTACTGCATGAATTTGAGAACTGCTATGCAGACCTCTGTTTTTCCTTCACAGCTGAATTGGACATGGAAATGCTAGATTACTTCAATATGATTGTACTGGTGTGGCGCACCAGCACACTGAGACAAACTCATTGTCCCATTATTGTGGAAGAAATCTGAGCTGCAGTTAAATACATCAGCTCAGTCTAGAGGTCTCCAAAGACTGCAGACACAATCTGCTATAGGTGTATGAGGACGCTGGGCATCCAGGTGTCCTACTTTCCCCGCTGAAAGAAGCCCTAATAAGTGCATTGATACAACTAGACAAACTCCCATCCAGATGTGAATCATGCTGGTCCCTATCACTAAAACATGCTGATATTTAGATATTAGCAAGTTATAGCTAAGAGACTGATCCCATTACTGACTGGGCTGATCCTACCACAAAACTCTGCCCTTTGTAGCAAGGTGATCCACTGCACACAATACACAAACATTATTCCTTCTATATATACCTATTTATATCTGAGGTGGAATTAGTGACGGTCTTTATGGACACAAAGGCTTTTGACAGGTTTGAATGACAACTTTCATCTCTTGCGCTTGAAAGACCAGGAAGCATCTTTGTCTTGGGTCAAAGTGTTATATGCCCACTAATGGATAGAAATAGAAATAGGATCCAAGCATGGCCAAGCATCATAGCCATGTGGACGTGATGCACGGGGCTCCACTGAATACTATGCAGATCTCTGACATTGCTGCGTCGCTTGATTCCTTCAAATCTGACGTCAACTTTCATTTGGTGTCCCCCCACCAGGCTGATATCGAGTCACTCGGAACTCACACTCTAGACCTGAAAACAAAACACTGAGACATGGAACAGTGTTTAAATCTGATTCAGCACTCCACTGAATCCCTTGAATCTCAATTACAAACAACTCTTCGCAAATGCAGAGACCTAGAAAATCGCTCCTGGCGAGAGAACGTTCGCTTGAGGGGTTTGGAGGAAGGAATCTAGGGCCCTGATTTGGAGGCCTATATAGTTGGCTTATTTTTTGACCTATTGGGTGACGATCATCCAGAAGTATGGCTGGGATGAGTACATAGAGTGGGCCCCCCACTCTCGGGAGGTGGAAAGAGGCCTAGAGACATCCTTGCTAAACCAAACTCTGTTAAAACTAAAGAACTGATCCTCAGACAGCTTGTAAGCAAGAAACAATTTTTTTTTCTCCAGGGGGCAACCTTTTCCAAGGCGTTCATCTGCAACATTAGCAAGACGCCTTCAAATTAAACCAATAACAGAAGCCCTGGGTTGTAATCACGTTAGATACTGCTGGACTTTTCCATTTTGGCATCACCTTTGAGTTCCCCAATAAGCAACACCACGAGATGTGAGGCTGCAGCTTCCCTATTGGGCCTCACTGTACCCGCATCCCCTGGCCCTGAAGGACATGGCGACGAGACCTCATCGGACCCCCTCGACAAAACTGCTAAAGGGATCATGGCTTTCACAAAGGAAAGGAAGATACAAGGGCAACAGATGAACTCCGGGTTACACTCCTTGGTATTCCTCTCTGTAATTGAAAACTATATGTTCTGAGATTTGAGGAGTCTTTTTTGCCACATGGTTTAAATTATTTTATCTCCTTTCCTTCCTTCTGTTTCGAAATCCTGGGGAGACCATGAGTATCCATGCTATGTTATTTGTTGGGGAGTCTCCCTTGTGTCAGTCCTGTTTGCCTTCACCATATCTAATGTCATGCAGCTTGATTTTCTCCCCTTAACAGGGCACTGGTCACTATGTGATAAATAGGTGTAATCTGTAGGGTGTTTTGGCAGGTTTGTGGGCATTACTCCTGCAAGTTTAAATTTCTGATAGACCTATTAGTTCCGTGAGAGTACAGACTCCCTAGTTCATATTGTTCATTTTTCCTATTTTTAGATTTGCTGCATGGCTGGAATTGTACATGGGGATGGGTGTGGAGTGGAAGAGTTGCTTGTTGGGAGGTGAGGAATCGATTGACTTCCCCTTCCGGTCCTCCCGAGTGAAGACATACAGAACGCATGCATATTAATACCCCTCTAAAGCACTTAACACCTTAACGTGGAATGTGAAGAAGCTAAACTCCCACACTAAACGTCACTAACTCTGAAAATAGATCCTTGACAGATGTCTTGTTTTCATAGCTCTTCAAAAAACTAATTTCAAACGAAGGGAGGACCATAGACTATGTCACAAATCATACCCCTTATATATAAATCATCTGATACCACTAAACACAACAGGGTTGCACTCCTCTTCCATACCTCGGCGAAATTCTGGGTCACAGACAGCTAATCACATAGAAGGGGAGGTTTCTGATGGTCAAGTAGCTTGCCCAAGGACCATCTCTGCACTTTTGCCGTGGTTTGCATCCCTAACTCGGGTCAATCTGAATTCCTCCTCTCTCTACTAGGTGGGTTCGCTGAGGGAGACAATGTATTGCTGGGTGATTTTAACCTCATATGGGACCCGAACCTAGATAGCACCCATCCCCACAGGTCGCAAACTTGTATATTTACTAAAACTACCAAATCAGCACTTCGCCAACTAGGCTTTTTGGATGCTTGGAGGGATCTTAATCCTGCCACTCGCGACTATTCCTTCTTTTTCGACTCCCATTAAACCTATTCTAGACTTCACCACATTTTCATTAGCCAACTCTTATGCCACAGTTTTAACTACCACTATACATCCCATTGCTGTCTTAGATCATGCCCCAATGGAAGTAGTGATGGACTGGCCAACCCCGAGCTCTACCCTCCGTAGATGTTTTTTTCCTAACATTCTTATGCATGACCAACAAACTCTGTAAAACAATTAGAGAATACTTGCATGAGTGGTGTTGCAAAAACCCTGCACTCATTCAACGACTTAGGACACCTTTAAAGTGTTTATCCGAGGGAAATGTATTTCTCTGATGACTACTCTTACCCAACCAAGGAACAGCAGCCTTCAGAAGCAGAACTTCTCCAAGCTGAAAGAGCCGATGAGGCCACACCCACTCTTACCCTTCAGAGGAAGGTTATGGCCCTAAGTGGATAGATCAAAACCATATATACCTGAAGGGCAGAATTGACCCTCCTGCACCTTTTAAATAAATAAATAGAACCTGTGAGCACAGCAACAAAATAGGTTCACCGTTAGTGCGACAGGTAAGAGCCAAGCAGGAAAAAGAATGCATATGTCAGATACAAATGGTTCCTGGTTTGCTCTATGCTCGGAGGTAGGAAAGGCTCTGGCCTTTTCAAACTTCTACAGACAACGTTATACCTCAGATCCTATGGATACTGAGGAACAGGCAGCTTACTTGGATGAAGTTACCCTACTACAGATTTCCCCGACCGATAATGAAATCTTAAGCAGCCCCAAAACAAGAGAAGAGGTACAAACTGCAGTAGAATCTCTCAAGCTTCGTAAAGTTCCTGGCCCTAACTGATTCAGTGCCAATTCTAAAAGACCTTCAGTTCGGATCTAGTCCTGCACTTGGCGGACCTATTTAAGCATATAGCAGACTCCATGATGTGAACCCCTCGATGGGAGAAGCCCTGAATTCTATTAAACCCCCCAACTCTGCGCATCTTATCAGCCGATTGCTCTACTTAACCTTGACGCGAAATTATACACTAAAATCTTGGCTACTAGGCTAGAGGACATTAGGCCAGAATTGATACACCCAGCTCAATCAGTCTTTATTAAAGAGAGACAGACCATGGCAACTTACGATGGGTGGTCCACTTGGTTTAGAAAGCTACTAAGAAGAATGTCCAGATCATTTTACTGGTGTTAGACGACGAGCAAGCCTTCAACGAAGTGGACTGGTCCTTCCTCTCTCAAACACTGCGCCAGTTTGGATTTGGGCACCGTTATATTGCTATGCTGCTGGCCAATTATGTATGCCTCCTTTCTAGAGTACTAGTAAATGGGACAGTTATTTTGATCTAACTAGGGTGATGCAACAGGGATGCCCACATTTCCCCTTTGCTCTTTTCTCTCAGTATCGAACCTCTAGCTGCAAAGATGCAGGCTACAACTTCTATCCATGGCCTTCTCTTTAGCTCAGTTGAACATAAAATCTCTTTGCAGATGATGTTGTCCCTTACTTCTCCCAAGTCATCCCTCCTAGTCTTACAGGCTGAACTCCAGCACTAGGAATCCGTAGCTGGGTTCTGTATTGATCTTCATAAATCTTTTTTGCTTAATTTAACAGTTTCACCAGGTAAAATGGCGGAGCTAGTGGCTGCCTTCCTCTTCCAGTGGGTGAAAAAAGAAATTACTTATTTAGGGATAAGGATCACCCCCCCCCATAGTGACCGACTTATATAAGGCGAACTACCTGCCCCTACTACGACAGTTAGATTTCAAGAGTTGGGTTGCCTTATATTTTAACTTGGCTTGGGCACATTAATGCATTTAAAATGATTGTGGTAACACGCATCCTATATCTCCTCCAAGGGCTCCCCATTGAGATGGATAGAGATTTCTTCTCTACTACCCGCTCGCTAACAACAAAGTTTATCTGGCAAATTTGCAGGTCCCAGCTTTCACATAAATTACTTACGCTCCCTAGAGCTGCCGTTGGTTTAGCGTTGCCGGACTTATTATCTTACTATAAAGCATCTCCGCTTCAAGTCATATCTGAGTGGTCCCTTA
Source organism: Pleurodeles waltl (assembly GCF_031143425.1). Classification (NCBI taxonomy): domain Eukaryota; kingdom Metazoa; phylum Chordata; class Amphibia; order Caudata; family Salamandridae; genus Pleurodeles; species Pleurodeles waltl. The sequence goes on along the minus strand of NC_090444.1, from coordinate 595,577,963 downwards.
TGGAATCTGACAAATACTGTCTCCATATGGAGAGGGGTAGTGGGCAGGACAATCTGAGATGTACTGTGGAAGCCCAAACCTTTAAGCACCCCGACTGCTACCATGTTAAAAGTTTGGGGTAGCGTAACTCGATCAAATTAACTGGTGACCTTTCTTTCTCCCTACGCACTATAATGCGGCCTTCCAGCCGGCTCTGATGCCCAGCTCTTCTGATTTCTGGCAAGAAGGCGGTTGCCTTACTATTTCAGATTTATTTCATGGCTGGGACATATTGACAGTTGATAATTGTTGCCGCAACTTTTAACTTACCCCCATCAGAAGTTTAGCATTTCACTCAACTGAAGCACTTAGTACCACAACCAGCTATGAGTTTAGCTGCCGCCAGGGAGCTGCTCCCTATAGAGCAATTTGTGCGATCAACGGGAACAACTTTCTTCACTCCTGGTATCCACCACTTGCAACACAACTCCCCACCACATCCCATTCTGGGAACTTCTATTAATGCTAAGCAGTGGCGTACACCACCTCTACATTTAACCGCTTACTGGATCTTACAGAGGCACATTATAAAGTGCTCTATGACTGGTATCTGCATCCGGCAAAACTGCAGAAAATATTCCCAAACTCATCAGATCGCTGCTGGAGAGTTTGTGGGTTATTGAGCGACTTTCAACATAATTGATGGGACTGCCCAAAAATACGACCCTACTGGGTCAAAATTCTAGCCCAATTAAAAAAAAAAAAGTCCTGATATCCGATCCATGCACCTCAGAATTTGCCCTTCTAGGTCTTCGTGACCCATCCCTTAAACATCAAACGCAGGGAAACCGCTCTATTTTTTAGCTCTGCTTGGGAGCTGCTAAGAAGGCCTTAGCCTCTGCCTGGAAGAAAACCTAGGCCCCCTCCATGTCGCAGTGGCATGCTCGCCTCTGGTAGGTTCTCACGATGGAGCACATGATGGCATTCTGACAAGACACCCTGTAAGAGTTTTGACTATATTTGGGGACACCCCGTACAATTTATTTCACAGGGTTTCCCGATTTTGTCCTGCCCCACTCCACCTCTTCCAGATACAGCGACTCCCCATCTTCTATCTTTCCTGCACCATATCTTTTTCTATCATGACTGCCCCCTATGACCGCCAATGCGAGACCCTTACCGAAGCCACTCATCTCAAATGATCCACCCATGCATGTCGCAGTATTTTTGCTTTTTCATCAAAATATGACTGTGATTTTCTTGTTTTGAAATTGATCCTACTATTAGCTTTCTGATTTTACTGATAGCCCTATGTGATACTGACAATGTCATGCTTTAATCTGCACCTTTAAAAATCAATAAAGAGAGTTTGATTAAAAATATATATATATATAATGTGGGACAAAGCAGGTGTACCCTCTAGCACCATTGTTATTTGCCACTGCACCTTTATCTCGTACACTCTACCCACATTACGTGTTTTATATGGACTAGGCTTCAGCGAGTGTAGATAATTATGATTGATATATACAGATGTTGACTTATGGTCCATCAAAAACCCAAACTACGCCTCATGTTCCATTATCCAAGAACTTATCCAGTACATAGGATTGTCCAGTACAAATAAAAAACAGCTTACTTAAATGTGTACCTATGACTATCATTAAGCAGAAGAACTCAAAATGAAATACAGATATTTCCCTGGTTTCTGGAAGGGTTACAGTCAGTCAGCTTTCAAGCACAGGACAAATAGCTTATTTTAAGTTGTAATTAGCAAGTCGAACAGGGAGCGGGGTGTAGGTTTGGATGCAAAGCCAAAACGAGCAAAGCAGCAGGTCACCCAGCACGGCAGATACCTAACTTTCCCCATAAAACTCTGCTCAGGTTCAGCATTTTACTTTTTTACTTTGGATCTTGTAGTAGGTCCTTACATTTGTCTATGTCAAAGTAACACTCCTTTAAAATGGAAGGGCTCAGAGATGGAGTGACTTAATTTCACTGCAGTTATAATGTCCTCATCAAAAAATCAACAGATAAAGTAGTCCAGAAACCAGGCTCAAAACATCGAGCCTCGTATGTTTCTAGTAGTTTACCGGTGCTGTGTAGGCGGGCGAAACACCGGAAAAGGCATGAGGTATGCATGCCTTTCACAAATTAAAGCAAGCAGATTTTAAAGAACAATCCCAGAACCAATGAAAGAGACTGACGTGACCTGGGCGTGGTTTGAAACCCAAAGAGAGATTACTTTATGGACGGAGCGCTTTGCGCTCGCCCATAAAAAGACCCTACTGGTGCTGCTTTTAGGTTTGCTCCTACCTCTGTGTCTGTTCATGCCATACTTAATTTCAGTCTTTCAAGCTGAAATAACATGAACAAAATGAGGTTGCTGAAATTCCTTTCAATGGAAATCTTCTATGTACATTTACCACAGGAAGTAGTATCCATCAGCATAAGCTAGGTTGTGCAGAGGCCACATATTGACTGCTCTGAAAAGTTTGAAAGTCCACAACAGAGCATGTGGCTAGAGAAATTCTTAATGACGTTACTGCTTTGAAATATGGGAAGTTGCATACTGATGTGTTAAGGCCACAGGCAAGCTTACAAGATTAGTTACACAAAATTGTCTGTGGTGGGTACTGTGCGTTTTTTTGTGTACTTCTAATCATCATAGATAATGTGTTCTCCTTGGCATATATTTTAAGGTGAAGCAACTCCATAGACAGACTTCCAGGACTTAGTTTATTTTTTGGGGGAGGGGCGCGGGGGCAGGGGGTTGGGTGAAAATAATCTTGGTAATATACAAATGTGCTGTACTCTGTTTGATGCAGTGGGGGGGACTACAAGACCCAGCGTTCCTTGCAGTTGAAGGAGTTGTGTAGTGAAGCTGCCTGACGCTACATAAGGTGCTTGGATACCCTGCTGCAGGTGAAGTGCCCATTCAAAGCCCGGGAGAGGCCAGGCTTCCCCTTTCGCATTGTGACCAAGTACCATCCTGAGTAAAAGGAAAACTGATCCCCCCTCTCTTCCCTCCCCCGACGACCATGGTAAGAAACAAAGCTTCCTGTCCCGTTTTGTACATCTTTGTAGCCCATGCCGTGGGTGCCTTGAATGATGTAATAGCTAACACAAAACAAAGGTTCTCTAATGCACCTCACTCCCAAAATTGACCTGCAGACTCATGTTGGTAAATGCTGAGGTTCAGCATGAGGTCTTATTCTTGCCACCTGCCTCACTAACTATTGAGGAAATATTCTCCTTAATTGAGCAACTGTTTTAAGTTGAATTTCCATGCCAACACTTGTAATGCCTCTATAATGATCACCCCTCATTGGCTCGGTGGTAATGTTCTCACTAGAATCGCTGTACAGAGAGGCTAGGTTAGTGGACACTGGATATTCCATCATATAATGCAGTTGGGCTAATGCATAGCTCTTGTACAGTCTCTTATCATTCTTATGACCTCAGTCTCTCTTATCGGCCAATGCCAGCTGATTCACCCTCTTTTCAGTTATGCAGGCATGCTCTAACCTGCCTGTCGCCCTTCAGGCAATCCAAGACATAGAGACGAAGTTAAGAAGCAAAGTGTAGACTATTATATAGCTATCCAAAATAGGATAGTTGCTATTAGTGATACGCCTGGAAGGATCTGCGCTTATCCAGCACCACTAAGCATCAGCACTTATTATTTCAAGTTGTCAAAAATCACCCTATTTTAGAAGGGACGGTTGTGCACCTTGCTTCCCCCCACCCCCTCAGATGTCTGGTAAAAGCACTTTAGCATCACCTATGGTTCTTCCTCAAACTGCTCAGATCACACTAGACAGTATAGTAAATACATGTTTTTTTAACATAATGAAATTTACCAAAGCAATGTGGAATAACTCCCCGGGAAAGCTCAAAGCCCAAATGGATTACCCTTCGATCTCTTCAAGCATAATTTAGACGTGTGAGGTCCGTTTGTAACAAATGTTTGGAATGCTACTAGTAACAGTACTATTCAGAATTTCAGGACAGAATCCATCATTGTCCCAGTCTATTAAAAAGACAGTTGGAATGACCCTTGTTATTGCCAGATTTTTCTCATCTGCTCTCTGGCAAAAGCACCACGTGGAATAATTCTCGAAAGACTTATGTCTAGTGTTTCAGCCAACAGTATCCTTGCTGAAACTCAGTATGGTTTTGTAAGGCAGTGCCTCTTTTTGCATGATCACTCACATTGTTTTGGACTGATGCACTGTTTTTTCGACTCAGAGTGTGCACTGAGGCCTGCTAACCAGACCTCCTAACCAGACCTGGTTTGAGTATTCTAACCCCTTACAAAATATGTTAAATTAGCTACACCCAATTGCATAAGCTGACTTACTCCTATGTCCCTAGCTAATGGTACCAATGGTCCCCAAGCATATAAGTTAGAGAGCCCCTGTTGCTACAGCACTGGTTGTGCGACCCTGTGTGTGACAAAGTACATAATGGCTCCCAGCCTGCTACTGCAGCCTGGAGGAGCAGTTCTAAAATTGCTAGTTCGTAATTGACATTTAAAATAATTGCAAGGCCCCATTTCCCTTAACGATGTATGCAAGGCTCCCCTGAGAAAGGCCTATAGACCTAAGGCATAGAGCTTATATTGTTACGTACGACATGTACCTTCAGTGCGTCTTAACAGTAGAACTTCCAAATTGTCATTTTGCTGTGGAAAAGTAAGTAGCCCCACTGGTTAACACAGAGTTGCCGGCTGATCCCTCAGTCTGGCTAACTTCTAAATGGGGCTACTGAGAAGGGTACCTCAAGGTATCAAATTATTCATGGCATTAAACCAGACGTGATGTCCAAGTCAAATTCAATGTCACTTTTAAAGGCAGGCAACATTTAGGAAGCTGCCACTCTGTAGCCCAATTTTTCCCATAGCCTTGCACAGTTGTTGGCCACCAGACAGCCTTCTACCCTCCTGGGGAAGTAGTATGAATGACTACCAGGCTCAGGAATAATAATGGTCTGATACAGAGGAAGGTGTTATCTCTCCCTTGCAGTGGGTGTTGACCCAAAAGGCAAGCTTCAAAGAGGGATGCAGCTTTTTGTGGGTAAATGGCGATCATGGTCATGTAGGGCTGGGCCTTTATTAAGGTAGACAGGGTGGTGGCGGGACCAAAGGGAGGAAGCCAGTGGCCAACACGTTTTTTCCATGGGCATGTAGTCCACAGGTAGCCACAACTCTAGGGTGGGCTACCAAGCTCTTGACATCAAAGGAAGGGTTCAGACATCCTGAGAGAATAGGCAGTATAACGCCCTCTGGGATTGCTAGATACCACACTTAGCCTGAGAAATTTCACAGGGTGGAAGGGATCCTGGTAGCCAATTTGCTAGTGACAACATCATCCTCCCAGGGCACTTTCTAGGCCTCAATATGGTAGCCCTGGAACCCTGAACTTCATATCAGAGCAGAACTGGAGAAGGGACCGAATAAGGACTTGCCCTGCTGACCTCTGGATCAAGCTAGAGAGCCTACACTGACTGCTGGACTGCACCTGCTGCACCTTGGACTAACAAAAAGGGGACTATACCTGTGGCTCCTGGCTCGTGGAAAAGTCGCTCCTGAGCCCCAGACCAAAGAAGCGACTCAAAGGGTCAGTCAGCTGACCCCCCTGGACCCAGGGCCACCAGAGTTGAAGTAGTCCATTCTGGCCGATCACTAGATACATTCTTTGAATCACTGCTGACCTCAACTGGGAAACCCAAGAGGCAGATCCTTACCAGCCGAAAGTTGCACCTAAGTCTGCTGGACCCTGTGTTGTCTGAGTCCAGGTCCGTTGCCCAAGATGGATACCAGCCTTCACCAAAGGATAACGCTGGATCTCCTGTGTATTGAGAATGGTAGCCCAGAAGCAGCTGACCTGCTAACTCAGAGTATTTTGAGAGATACTGACCCCTGTGGCCCAAGGTGCCCCACCTTCTCTGTGGATCAAGGAATAACCGCAAGGACAACACCCTTGACCGCATTGCTCCCAGAGCATCTTTCAGCATCCTACATCCCCAGCATCAGAAACTCTCCATTGAAGTCTATGACGATCTTGATGTAAAGTGTGGAACTAGACTTGATACTGCTTAGGTGGCCAGGTAACTATACAAATACTTTTTAGTGCCCACCCCTCCCCCCCACCCCCCAACCCCCCAACCTACTCCCTGTAGCCAAACACAACTCTTTAAATGTTTTCAAGTTTCTAAACTTTACAGATGATAGTGCTTGTTTGCACTTTGGACTAAAAAGCTGAGATATGTATTGTACTTAAAAATCTATATCTCTTGGAACCCTTCAGTGGATTTTGCTTATCTTGGTGTCTAAAAATTCATTAAAATATAATGCATTTGTGTTTTGCGATTCAGTATTTTGAAGGGGCGCGTTGAGGGCTTCCCTTCATAATACCGAATTGAAAAAGTATGCACAAATGTTTTGTGACCCAAATATAGTTGCAAAACAATCACAATGTACCACTAATTGAAAGTTGGCAGTAACCCATTTGAAAACGGGAAGGGACCCCAAAGGGATCGCTTCTCCTTTGAGTATGGTAGAGAAAATTAATTTTTGATAGCAGGCAGTGTTTCCATGGGCACTGCCTACTCTTTAAAAAAATAAAATAAAAAAAAAAAAAAATAAACTTGAAAGTTTCATTTTGTTTCTTTTTAAAACATCCCATTTTCCTTTATGGAAAAAAAAAGTTTAATTTAGAAGCAGTCACAGACATGGTTGTCGGCTGACCCCAGCGAGTCACCATCCCTGTGATGGCTGCAATTCCTAATGGGTCGCAAATTGCTACCTACCTCATTAGAATTTATGAGATAGACCTGTTTGCGACCCACTAGAAATCACAAATGGAACTCAAGAGTTTCATTCATTAGAAATTAAGATTTCCTAATTGCGATTTGCAGGAAATCACAGTTAGGAAATCGCTATTTCTAATCTTCGTACATGTGGCCAATGGTGAGGGGGTTACGTTAGGTAATTTGAATATAGAATGTAGATTGGCATAACAAAACAAGGGTGATCTGCCTGATTCGAATAGGGTGAAGACCTTATTTTGAACTACGTTTTGAGTTTGGATAATTGGAAAATAAACCATATTGATATTGACATTTGAGGGTCAGACATGCAGTACAGGAATATACAGGTGATTGTAGTGTCTTGTGGAGCCATATTACAGTAGTTAGCCCAGGAACAGATAAATAAACTGACTATGGGTTCTGTGTACATAATTTACAGGACTCGAATATTTAATGTGCCTGCTGATTGCTGAGTCTGACATAAAGGTGAGAAGCTGACTTAGGCTTGCTGGAATACCAGATTTGAAAAGAAGCATTGGCTAACCGAGGAAGGTTGCTATCTAGTCCATTTTGAGACTAAACTTAACGTTCTTCATAGTGTTTACTTTATTAAGTCTAAACTACACACAATGCGGGTGATGCTGAATCCGACCTCCCACAGGGTGTAGAAGCGACGTGAGGACTTATACAGTCATGCTTTGATGAAATCCATCCTTTCTGGGACACGTCTAACACAGAATTATATGCCATTTCGGAAGTGAAAATAATAGCGCCCCATGTGGCAGTGTTGGGGGTGGGTGGTACTCTTAAACCCCCCAGCACAGATTAACCTAGTGAGACTGATGCTTGCTCCTTGCGATGCCAGGGAATGAGGAGCCCTGATTGGTAAACATGGAGTTGGTGAGAGTTGTGAACTAGTGCATAGCCATGAAAAAGACTGTATACGAGGCTACTAGGAGTCTAAAGAAGTTTGAAAAGATATGGTCACCCTCCCTTTCCACGGTACCTCTGTGTATATTGCCTTTTGCAATTTCCTGTGGCTGCAAATCCTCCGACAGCCTAACTTGCCTCCTTTAGGCCCTTCCCCAAAGCAGTTCATACCAGCCTTTCAGCGAGCCTGCCCACTCTTGGATTAGGAGACGAAACGTCTGTGACTACAGCAGTACTAGTCTAGGCCGTACCCTTTAAAAAAGTTAACCCCAAACAGACCACCTGAAATGAACTTTTCTTCTCGTGTCAATTGACCTGGCTGCGCCTGCCCCTTGCTGTGGCGGCATGTATTATTAGGGAGATCCTTGGCCTGCATCTCTATGACCAGCAATATCAAACAAAAATTATCAGGAAATGGAGGGACACATGTTGAATATTTCAGCCGCCTCACACAAGAGAATGTTTTACCCCTGGCAGTGCGCAGACGGGTCGGCATGCCAGAAGCGTTGTTTCTTCATGTTTCTTTCTATCCGTTTCCGGTGCCCCACGCATTAAGGAAAGCAGTGACCTTCTCCCATGGCTCCTTTATGCCAAATTGACAATCACTGTTAACCAGCCTCCGCCTCGTGCCTCCCCTTTTTCCCCCAGGCCCCAGCACCCACTGCCAAACAAATCTGTAAATTAGTAGAAGTGAAGTGGAGAGACATACACGCCTTGACTGTGTATGACAATCGGGATATTTTAATTCTTCTTGTTGCAATGTAATCCACCTTTAAATTGACCTTGTTCTTTTCCTCGTGACTCACTAGGGCAACACCTACTTCCGAAAGCAGAATCGTGCTTCTGGAGTGGGATCCCTATAGGGTTTGTGCATCTGGAAAAAACGAGTTGTGGCGGCTGTCTGCTTGAATTCTTGTTCACCATTCACGCCCGTGAGAGGGACTTTTGTTGCGGGCATTGTACCAAGTATTTTAACTTTAGTGTAGGTTCAATAATTTAAATTGCTTTCAGTGATATTTTGGTGGCTCAGGGTTGTTGTGGAAAATGATGTGCTCTCGAGCGGTATAGGTAAGAAATCGTTTCGCGTTTTAGTTGATTTCAGTATATGGCGTTTTACGCCCGTATTCACCCTAACAGAGATTAACATATGTTTTTTATGGAACACCAAACGCAACGCCTGCAGTGGGGGTTGTCTTCAAACACCAGCTTCTCAGTTAAAAGTGTAAAACTTTGCAGGAAAACTGGTCTGCCTCTACTGTGAAATCAAGATCTATTTAGGTCAGTTTGTTTTCCTATTACTGTGCCCCCTTACCCTTTGCATTTTAGACACGTAAAGGTCCTTCAGAGCAGATGCATAGGCACATAGCTGACAAAAATTGCTAATGCCGATAGGATTAGAGGAATAACACCGGAAGGATCTTTCATTGTGGTCAATGTTCATACGATATTAATGGACCTGAGCTTAACATTGCATCCATAGTGCTGCTTTTATTGCATGTGCATTGCATATGTGCATTGCTCTGTATGACTTGTGCAGATTTCATGTAGGCCATCACTGGCAGCATAATACAGAGGCCTCATCTGTTTCCTGAACGTTATTGGGGTTTGAAAGGCACTCTAATACCAGTATTATGGTCTTGCATTGCCTTGTTTTTTTAGTCTTTCCTGATTGGTTAAAGACTGTAGTGCGCATGAGTGTGCATGCTTGAATCGTGGTCATGTGGAAGTGTTTGATGTTTTTGTGAGATTCGTAGTAGTGCTCACAGTCATATGTACTGAGCTTTTAAATGTGGATTCTTCATTGAAGAAGAGTGTGAAGGAGATGTGGCTCTTTCTGGAACATGTTTGAACATAGTTAGTGGCATCAGTCAGTTTTTTTCCAATGCTGTAGGTGTAGCTAAACTCTTCGTGGATGTGATGGAGGTGGTAAAGGTGAAGTTCCAGTTAGAATGGAAAGCGTTGTTAAGTTGGTGGAAACCTTGGACTTTTATTATCCATTGAATTAGGTTTTGAGATTATCCAGGAAGAGGAAAAGGCCCTATATCTGCCTCATGTCTAAATGTTAGCGTCCGTATGAGAAGATATTTGCAGGAAGTCAGATGAACTGAATACGGAGTACATCAGACGGAAAAAAGAACGCCTGATGTAAAGACATCATTAGGCAATTGAGTAGAAATCTGATCTCCTATGAAGTTCTGTGCAATGGTTACAAGTCTTTCTGGGATAAGAGTAAGTTTTGGTATCTGAGTGAGGGCCAAATCCCAGCACCCTTCATCCATCATCTTTTTTTAGGTCTGCCTAACAGCGCAGCTCTCTGGTTGAGAAAGACCTATTGTGGGACTGCCAGCCAGGAACATACAGGGGTTGGTGCCTTTCCATTACTCACCAGTGATTTTTCTTTACTGTCATTAGTCTGCTTCTTAATTGTCCGAGTTTGTCAATTTTGTGTTTGTCACGCCCATGGAGCGCATCTTCTTTTCCATTTCTTTGTCGCTGGCCACTGTCCTTCCACCACTTGCTTTTCAAGCACCACTGTTGTGTTTTTTTTTGTTGTTTTTTTTTGTGTGATCTCCTCCAGGAGAGTGCATGTGTTTTCCAGCTGTCTCCCTCATGTGCGTTTCTCTCCCTGTACTCTGGTTTGCTCTCTGTTGCTTCTCCCTCCGCTCTCAATATTGTGCTCTCTTTCGTACCAGACTTTCTGCTGGAAGTTGTAATTTCTTTTCACATAGGCCAGTCCATCACTTTTATGCTCAGCCACATCCCTCCAAGGAAGAGGAGCAACTCCGCCAGCTGGACACAAAAAGAGCATTGTTGTGGCCATGCCCCACCTCCGCTAAATGTGGCATCCGTGTTTTTGCCTCCCTGGGGGTGGAGAGGGGTGATTACCACCAAACTGCCCACCTGGACACCACGGAATTAAACTATATATATATATATATATATCTATATATAGATATATATATAGATATATAGATATATAGATATAGATATAGATATAGATATAGATATATATATCTATATAGATATACAGGGAGTGCAGAATTATTAGGCAAATGAGTATTTTGACCACATCATCCTCTTTATGCATGTTGTCTTACTCCAAGCTGTATAGGCTCGAAAGCCTACTACCAATTAAGCATATTAGGTGATGTGCATCTCTGTAATGAGAAGGGGTGTGGTCTAATGACATCAACACCCTATATCAGGTGTGCATAATTATTAGGCAACTTCCTTTCCTTTGGCAAAATGGGTCAAAAGAAGGACTTGACAGGCTCAGAAAAGTCAAAAATAGTGAGATATCTTGCAGAGGGATGCAGCACTCTTAAAATTGCAAAGCTTCTGAAGCGTGATCATCGAACAATCAAGCGTTTCATTCAAAATAGTCAACAGGGTCGCAAGAAGCGTGTGGAAAAACCAAGGCGCAAAATAACTGCCCATGAACTGAGAAAAGTCAAGCGTGCAGCTGCCACGATGCCACTTGGCACCAGTTTGGCCATATTTCAGAGCTGCAACATCACTGGAGTGCCCAAAAGCACAAGGTGTGCAATACTCAGAGACATGGCCAAGGTAAGAAAGGCTGAAAGACGACCACCACTGAACAAGACACACAAGCTGAAACGTCAAGACTGGGCCAAGAAATATCTCAAGACTGATTTTTCTAAGGTTTTATGGACTGATGAAATGAGAGAGTCTTGATTGGCCAGATGGATGGGCCCGTGGCTGGATTGGTAAAGGGCAGAGAGCTCCAGTCCGACTCAGACGCCAGCAAGGTGGAGGTGGAGTACTGGTTTGGGCTGGTATCATCAAAGATGAGCTTGTGGGGCCTTTTCGGGTTGAGGATGGAGTCAAGCTCAACTCCCAGTCCTACTGCCAGTTCCTGGAAGACACCTTCTTCAAGCAGTGGTACAGGAAGAAGTCTGCATCCTTCAAGAAAAACATGATTTTCATGCAGGACAATTTCTCCATCACACGCGTCCAAGTACTCCACAGCGTGGCTGGCAAGAAAGGGTATAAAAGAAGGAAATCTAATGACATGGCCTCCTTGTTCACCTGATCTGAACCCCATTGAGAACCTGTGGTCCATCATCAAATGTGAGATTTACAAGGAGGGAAAACAGTACACCTCTCTGAACAGTGTCTGGGAGGCTGTGGTTGCTGCTGCACGCAATGTTGATGGTGAACAGATCAAAACACTGACAGAATCCATGGATGGCAGGCTTTTGAGTGTCCTTGCAAAGAAAGGTGGCTATATTGGTCACTGATTTGTTTTTGTTTTGTTTTTGAATGTCAGAAATGTATATTTGTGAATGTTGAGATGTTATATTGGTTTCACTGGTAATAATAAATAATTGAAATGGGTATATATTTTTTTTGTTAAGTTGCCTAATAATTATGCACAGTGATAGTCACCTGCACACACAGATATCCCCCTAACATAGCTAAAACTAAAAACAAACTAAAAACTACTTCCAAAAATATTCTGCTTTGATATTAATGAGTTTTTTGGGTTCATTGAGAACATGGTTGTTGTTCAATAATAAAATTAATCCTCAAAAATACAACTTGCCTAATAATTCTGCACTCCCTGTATATAGATATATAGATAGATAGATATATAGATATATATAGATATAGGGCTGCCCACCATAAATAAATATGCTGATAGTCTTTCTTAATTGTAAGAAAAACTGACTTTTGACCTCTATCTGTGAACACAGGGCAAATGTGACATAAGAGCAAGATTTAAAGCCATCTTCTATTGCCCCTCCACTTTTCAACTGAACAGAACACCTGTTCAGTGTCAACTCCTACCTGATCAAATAAGACTGTCGAGTGGATTTTTAGAGCCTTGCAAAAGCAACGTGAAGATAATATTTTGGCAAACTGGCCTTCTTCATTTTCATGGGTCTATAGAGGTACCACCTCTAAATTACTAATTAGCCACAGGTTATACTTAGAATTACTTCTTCTAATTCTAGACCTTCAGTGCTAAATGTGCCCTTTGTCTGATGACAGGCAGCACTTTCATGAAGATAATGAGGTTGGCACCCCTCCCTTTAGTGAAAACTATTCTGTAATTGCCACATTGATTAAAGCTCTGCTTTATTTACTCCCTGGCTTTCACCACACAATATGCAATGACAAACCCATGTACCAGTAGTCCCGGAGTGGTGTTGAAACTGACTTGCTAATAGATCACAGAAACACGTTAATGTATTTTAATGTTAACTCGCCAGTTATTTACTCATGCAGAATTGCACTCATTTCCGGTGATCTCGTAATTTCTTGTGGAGAGCTTCATCTTCCAGATTGCTTCATCCAGTAATGTTTATAACTCATCATTGCTCCCAACAGATCGCCCCTGCAGAGGGACTCGTATCCATACTCAAAAAGCAAAATGAAAGTGAGGGGAAGAAGCTCGCGCAGATGCAGCAGAAGCAGGCCAAGAGGAGGGTGAGGTTCCAGGAAATGGATGATGCTTTGGATCAAGGTTAGTTCAAAAAATTTCAACGTTGTCATTTACCTCCTACTACTTTGACTGCTTTCCATTCTCCTTTTAGACTCCTTTTCACGTAAACTCTTTATGGCTTGTTTTCTTCATGACAAAAGTCTTGTCAAGCGTGTACCAGGTTGTCAACTGGAGCCTGCCAATTTCAATAAAAATGGCGGCTTGTCACACCCTCAGTTTGAAAAAATATCTCACGATAACCCATTTGGCAAATATATTTAATCACTGAAGGCTTGTGGATTAAAGGAGACATTTTTCTTCTCTGCCTGCAACAAGTGAGGTTTAGCAAAAAGTCTTAAATAAAAGTGTGTGTGTGCGTGTGTGGGTGTGCTTGTTTGTGAGGGTTCCTTGTGGGACCTCTGTAGTACACAATGGGGGTCATTACGACAGTGGCGGGCGGGCGGCTGTAACTGCCGTGCGGCCACCAATGCGGGCCCACTCCCGCGGCCCCCATTACGACATTCCCGCTGGGCCGGCTGGCGCAAACCAAGTTTGCGCCCGCCGGCCCAGCGGGGATGAGGCCACAACATAGGAGCCGGCTCCTAATGGAGCCGGCGGTGTTGCGGCCGTGCGACGGGTGCAGTTGCACCCATCGCGTTTTTCACAGTCTGCTATGCAGACAGTGAAAAGCTGGCCGGGGCCCCTGCACTGCCCATGCCATTGGCATGGGCAGTGCAGGGGCCCCCAGGGACCCCAGGACACCCCTTACCGCCAGCCTCTTCCTGGCGGTGCAAACCGCCAGAAACAGGCTGGTGGTAGGGGTGTCATAATCCCCAGGGCAGCGCTGCTCGCAGCGCTGCCCTGGCGGATTATCACCGCCGGGGCTAAAATGGCGGGAAACCGCCGTCCCCGGCGGTGCGACCGCAGCGCTACCGCCGCGGTCGTAATAAGGGCCTCCGTACCGCCAGCCTGTTGGCGGTACGGACGCCACATTACCCAATGTTTGCTTGACGAATGTGACCATTGAAATGTGTTTGGAAAAAAAATAGAATATTTTGTTAGACAACCTGTTTTGCAATCTAATGTGTATCTTTTGAAAAGCCAGTATTCAATAAATAATTAGCATAGAAGACCAACTAAGTTTGTACTGTACTGTACAAGTGGAGTGGTCACTAGAGAAATCAATGGGCGTCATACCCTGGAATTGACATGAAAGCTAGTACGGCTGTAGGGGTGTAGTACCTATTGGCACTATGTAGTAGATTATCAAGCCGGTCGAGATAGGGCTGCTTCCAACTCTATCACTTCTTACCGGCATATACATTAGGATGTAGTCCACACCTCAGCAGTGACTCCCAAAAGCTTCTATTCTGATTGTACTTCTGCCCACAAAATTCTTCAGTCCTTTGCTCCATGTCCAACTTATAAGAACACCACATTAGATGACATAGTGGCTCCTAATTTGAAGATTTTAGAGAGAAAACCAACTGGCGATGACCTGTAAAACTAGGAAACATCGTCCAGAGAGATAAGGCCAAGATTTGAACACTGTGTAGGTTTAAAACAGATTACCTTTTGCCTCTCGAGGCTTTAACTGTTACAAAATGTTCGAGTTGAAAAGTTCTTCGGATCGTGATCTGATATTATTTACTTTTTTGCAGAGGATCTTGGAGGCGGTTCTTGCTTTGTACTGATATTGCTGTGTGCAGCCACAGTCTTCCTCAGCATAGGAGGAACTGCGCTATATTGCACCTTTGGCTATGTGGAGTCTCCTGTGTGCACGGACTTTGCAGACAACATGGACTTCTACTATTCTCGGTTGCTCCAAGGAATGGAAGAGCTCAAACACTGGTTTCCCTTCTCATAACCGATATTAGGAAAGAATGCTCCTTGTAACCGTTACCCAACCCTTGCCGGAGAAAGTGAAACCTGATTGGCAGTACTCCAGCTCTGTCAGGATCACAACTGATGGTTGAAACTCTGAGACAATGAACCTCTTGCTTCACAACACCGTTTCCAAGAAGGGTCTTGGCAACAAATTCTGAATGTGTTCAGGTACTTACAATCAGCACTCAGTGTGGTGTTGAAAAATGATGTTACGGATCCCCAAAGACAGACTATTCATCTTTTACTAAGTGAGACTGATTTACCTCTGACTACTGTAAACAGTTTCTGGCTACTTGAATGAACACTTTCGAATTGCAGCTACGCAAAGCCACAGCTCATTATCTTGCAATAAGTCTGTGTGTTGTGGACATTGTCTTCTTTAGTTTTTAATTTGTCTTAACCTTGTTTTATGTTATTTTTTATTGTTCTCAAAGTGCTGCAATGTCGAATTTTAAACAAATGATTAACTGTAAATGAACTACCACTGCAATTTGGAAGCTAATGGGCGAGACCCATGATTGGGTTGTATATAACCTGGCTGATATGCTTTAAATAACATATTAACAAGCTTTAGAAAATTGTGTCTACGGGGGAGACACAAGAGTCAGTGAACTGGGAGTAGAAACTAAGGTGTCCAGGTAGGTATAGAGTGCGCTGAGGTAACTCCTCTAAAACAAATACGAAAGTCTTAAACTTGTTAATCTGTTAAAATATCCCTCATTTAGCACTTTATGCAGTAGGAAATGGGGCGAATTCTTGCTTTCACGTTGTTAATTATTTAGCTCTTAATTTCCTGGGTTACCTTACTGAACTATGTGTCCAACATAATATTGACAAACCCTCATTTCTTGGGTTACCTTACTGAACTATGTGTCCATCATAATATTGACAAAATGTCACAAACTAAGGCCGCCTGCCCTATTAAGCACCCAGCACCATATTATTGCCCACTTGAACACATTCTAGTCTGTTTTCCTGAATTTCGTTTAAGTCCCTTGAAGGCAGTAGTGTTACAGGCTGAGGGACACGCTTCGACTAAGAATCCATTTTGATGGACGGCCTTATGGCTTCTTGGTTGTGCTGAGCACTGTTTTGTAGTACACCCATGTTTTGACCTCGTTTCGTGAAAACCAGACGAGTTTGAGGGCTCTCGTGGGTGTGTGTGCTTGAGTCACAGCCGGTGAAGGATATGAAAAAGATTGACGGGAGTGCCCATGCTGTGAAAGACTGATGCCCCTGTAGTGCTGTGTGACCTTGTCTAGCAGGATGTAGTTTATTTCGTCCAGTTTACCAAGGCATAGTTGGAGAGTCAAACTTAATCATGAGTGGGGAAAAATCTATCTGCTGCTCATTTTGACTGACACGTGTAATTTCTGCATCTAACAGTGATGCCAGGGTGAACGCCATGCCTGTGGCCAGGTTTAGAGTAGTTTCGTTCCAAAGAAAATTGGGGAGCGCATTAACTAGCCCGTGGCAAAAAAAAAAACCGACTTGTTTAACTCTGTATGATATGCTAAGCTGGCCGGTTCCAGCGTTCGAAGCAATCGAAATCCTCGGTAAGTAAAACCCACGCCATCAAATGCATTTAAAAAAGAGCAGAGACCCGGGGGAAACTCAGGCACTCTGCTGGACTTGGAATCTATTTTCTTGAATATGTGATTCACATCACCATATCATTCATGGTGGTAACTCATAATCTAGAATGATTTAAAACACATGCAAGATACTCGTGTGTGCCCCATGTTCTGATCGCTAATATGTCAAACGTTTGTCTGAAACGTTATTTTAAGAGGAAAAACATAATCTCGTAGGCATTTCCTTGATTTTTGTGTCAATATAGATGGGGCTCGCTAGTGTATGCTAATAAGGCACTACAGAATAGAAATTGACAAAAATACTCCGCCTATTTTATGTTACTGACTGGTTCAGTACATCCTATTTCAGCTTATTTATTTAAGTTACATTAATTTGGAACTGACAACTTAGATATTTGTGTAAATCAGTGGTTTGTTCCTTTGCATGAGTCATGTATTTTTAATAGCTGTATTTATAATTGCTGTGTAGTTGTTGTACACTTTGGTTTCTGTAGTTCTGAGTTCGGCGTTTTAAACAAATTGTTTATTTTATAAGACATATGTTTTAAACTAAATGATATTTTTTTGCCTGTCACCAAATGAAAATATGATTCGTCTGATCATTTCGACATTTGAATCTTCATCAGGAATAATATGTAAAGCTATTTATTAAATAATGTAACAAATATTAATGTCATGGGCCTTGTAAAATTAAGCTCACTTTGTCAAAAAACATTTTAAAGATGCCATTCTGTACATTTAAAAATAATTATAAAAAGGTAATTTTAACACCAACTGTTCAAATAGCTTTTGTTGAACTATTTTCCACTCGTTTTTCTTAATATAAAGTATTTTACTAGAGTTGTTTATAGATTTCATCACTTTTATCAGAAATGTTTCAACTTGTTTGAGTTTTGTTCTGTGACTGTTCATATTTGGATTCAAAAATGCTGAATGCCCTGACATAATTTCACAGAGCAGTTCTAAACATTCCTACCCTTCGATATGTATTGTCAATTTTTCCTCGACCATCATTGTAAAGAAGCAGGTTCTCACTGTTAAAATGCCCAGTTTGCTTGCTTGTGCCCATCTGTTTTTTAGGACGGCTGTAAGTGTACCTAGTGAACTCTCACTCTCTCGGAGCATCAGTTCTAAATGGATTAGAACTCTAACTGCCAGGGCCCAGGTTTGTTCCCCTCTGTCTCCTGAGCATGAGAGTTCCAAACATTTTTGGTACCCCCAATCTTCCCAAACCCTAATGGGGTTTTATGTGTATTCAGAGGGCCCATTGCCAATAAACTGGGTGTAGTGCATTTTAGATATTTGGAAAGCATCGGCAAGTAAACTCCCAGTTAAAGGTGCCACTGATTTTGGCTGTACTGAATTTGATAGAAATGTGGTCTCTAGTTGGCAGGGGTTTGCGCCCGGTCCAAGTAGGGACCCTCACTCTAGTCAGTGGAAGGGAGTCGGGCAGCTAAGATAACTCATACTCACCCCCTTGGTAGCTTGGCATGAGCAGTCAGGCTTGTCTCAGAGGCGATGTGTAAAATATTTGTACACACACACAGTAACACAGTGAAAACACCACAAAAGTGCTCTACGCGAGTTTAGAAAAATAGGCAATATTTATCTAAATCAAACAAGACCAAAATGACAAAAATCCAACATACACAAGGAAAGATACACATTTTTAAACAGTAAATCTCAGTAAAGTGCTTAGAAACACAATAGCTCCAACTTGGGCTATCACCAGACTTGATGGAGTCATTCCCACCAGTCCGACACCACTTGCAAGGGAGTGCGGGCTGGCCACGGAGTTGAACTAACCCCAGGTATAATACCTTGAAAAACGAGGAAACAAACACATTCCACTGAGTCAGGGAGGTGAGGCATTGCTGGAGCCGGTGCAGTGTCGGTTCCTTACTGCTACCGGGGAGGTGAGGTGTCAGTTCCTTACTGCTAGGCAGGTGAAGTGAGGCATCTGATCCTTAAGGTTGTAGGTGAAGTGATGCGGCGTCGGTGGCAAGGCGTCTGTTCCTTGGATCTGATGGGGTAAATGAATCCAGCAGGTCAAGACGTAAGGTATCAACTTTGCAGTGTTGCAATCACACCATGGGGCAACAGGTGCTGCTGCGGACTTGGGTGTCACAGATGTTTGTAACACAGCCCTCAGGACTCACGCTGTTGCAGGACTTCAGAAGCGCTGCAACGACGTCGGGCCTGTGGCGTCCGTCACTGCACTCAGCGGGGACCACGGCTCCCATGCAGGCAGCGGCACGGTGTCAAACAGCGGCATTGGTTCCAAAGTCTCTCTGGAGTCGATGTACTTGGTTTCTTCTTGGTTATACCAGAACACACTCCGCAGGGCACAGGAACTGGATTTGGTACCGCTTGGCGAGGACTCTCAGCAAGAGAGCCCTGGTGCTGGCAGATGAAGTCTTTGATGTCCATGAGACTTCTAACAGGAGGCAAGTTCAGTCCAAGCCTTTGGAGAACCTTTGGAAGCAGGATGTGGAAAGCAAAGTCCAGTCCTTTTTCTCCCAGGACAGAAGCATCAAGTAGCAGGCCATCACAGCAAAGCAACAGGCAGAGTGGCAGTCCCTCCTACAGCTTCTAGCTCTTCATCCTGGCAGATTGAACTCAGTCCCGAAGGATTCTAAAGGTATGGTCTCAGAAGTCCAGTACTTATACTCATTTCTGCCTTTGAAGTAGGCAAATTGCAATGGAAAGTCTTTGAACTTTGAGAGTTTTTGTAGTGCATAAGACATTGCCTTTCCTGCCCTGGCTCCAGACACACTCCAGAGGGTTGGAAACTACTTTGTGTAATGACAGTCACCTCCCTATTCAGGTGCAAGTGTCAGCTCCTCCCACCACTCTAGACCAGGAAGACCCATCAGCATATACAGGGCACACCTCAGCTCCCTTTGTGTGACTGTCTAGCGTGAATTCACAAACAGCCCAACTGTCATCCTGACCTAGATGTGTATTCCAAAGCCGGGCAGAGGCACAGAGTGATTAAGCAAGAAAATACACACTTTTTAAAAGTGGCATTTTCAAACTTACAATTTAAAAATCAACGTCACCAAAAGATGTATTTTTAAATTGTGAGTTCAGAGACCTCAAACTCCACATCGGTTCTGCTCCCAATGGGAAATTACATTTCAACGATAGTTAAAAACAATCCCCATGTTACCCTGTGGGAGAGATAGGCCTTCCAACAGTGAAAACAAAATTTAGCAGTATTTCACTATCAGGGCATGTACAACACACCAATACACTGCAACCTGCCCATGGGGCTGCTTGAGTCTACCTTTGGGGTTACGTACATTTAGTACAAGGGAAAGTTTGGGCCTAGCAAGTGGGTGCACTTGCCAGTACGAACTGGCATTTTAAAACTGCACACACAGACATTGCAGTGGCAGGTCTGAGACATGTTTACAGGGCTACTCACGTGGGTAGCACAATCGGTGCTGCAGGCCCATTGGTAGCATTTGATTTACAGGACCAGTGCACACATAGTGCAATTTACTAGAGACTTTCTGCTAACTCAGATGTTCCACCCATTGGTAAACCAATTACCAATACAATTTAGGCAAAGAGCACTTGCCCTTTAGCACTGGTCAGCAGTCGTAAAGTGCCCAGAGTCCTCAAGCCAACAGGAACTGGTCAGAAAAGTAAGGAGGAAGAAGGCAAAAAGTTGGGGGTTGACCCTGCTGAAAGGGCCAGGTCCAACAGGTACATAACACAACCACATATTTTTAGCATTTACATATCATACAATTTCTTTTGATGTGGTCTGCCTTTTGACCACATTTACCCTAATTGGCTGGCCCAAAGATTGAGCTGAACATGTTTGTCGTATTTCATTTTTCTCCCCAAAGCATGGTAATTTCCTCCAGTCGACCTTGCAGAATAATCCCTCCCAAATCTTCACACGAATCTGTGTTTGCCTAGGTCTTCGCTGTGTGGAGGTTTGAGGTTTGAGTACAGATCTACGTACTAGACACCAGGAAATGTTTTTAATGGATTAGATTTCAGAGGCATGTCTGTGGCCCTTGGACATGGAGTCGGCCAGCAACCAGCACAACCTACCAACCCCAGACATTTCTGAAAACTAGATACTCAGCGGAATTCACAAAGATATGGCAAGCATTCTTTATTATCCAAAATCTCCTGTAAATGTCGAAGTATGGGTAAAAAAGTTATTTATTTCTCTGCAACAGAAAACTACAGAGCTTCATGCAAATGGCAACGGTCCTATCATTCATTAACCCACAGTTTAGTTGTAGTTGATAAAAATGGCATCCTACATGTGTATCTGAGCCTATTGTAGTGAACGAATAGGCCAAAATTGTGACTATGTGTAGCCCACATTGACACTATATTGAGTTCACAAAGTCCCTTATTTGGCTTGTTTCTGTCTGCTATGATAGTCCCACCCATGCATTGAGCTACTGAAGTATGGCAACATTGATTGGTGGGAGTCTTGCTGTTCCCCACAAGTTCCAGAACTTTCAGCCATAGAAATGTGAGGAATACTCTTACTCAGAGTACGGTGCTCTGAGTAAGAAAAGTAGTACCCATGCAAGTCAACCCACCCAGTACTCTTCTTGGTGGCTAGTGTTCAGACATATCTGGGATGTTAGGTTTCAGTAGGTGCTGGATGGCCCCAGACCAGAAATATGTTTCTAGGCCTCAGCTAGCAGCTGAAAGGCGTCCGGGCTTCTTGCTGGGCACGTGTGTGACTGTTCCACAGAGAGTAGATTGGCGCTATTTTGATTTTTTCTGAGGCTAAAACAAAAATCCAAACAAGTTCAGGGCACCTCACTCAGACGCCCGTGTCTGCTCCCCCAACATGGAGATGGACGCAGTTTCTGTTTTGTTTTTTGAAAAGAAATTCATAGAGGGTCTGGGTTCTTGCTGATGTGCAGACGTGTGTGTCTGTGCTCCAGCAAAGAGCCAGTGTAGGAAGTTGGCTCTGTATGTGCTATTTCAAAGTAAGGAATAGCATGCACAGAGTCCAAGGGTTCCCCTTAGAGGTAAAATAGTGGTAAAAAGAGATAATACTAATGCTCTATTTTGTGGTAGTGTGGTCGAGCAGTAGGCTTATCCAAGGAGTAGTGTTAAGCATTTGTTGTACATACACATAGACATTAAATGAGGTACACACACTCAGAGACAAATCCAGCCAATAGGTTTTGTTATAGAAAAATATCTTTTCTTAGTTTATTTTAAGAACCACAGGTTAAAATTTTACATGTAATAGCTCTTTTGAAAGGTATTGCAGGTAAGTACTCTAGGAACTTTGAATCATTACTTTAGCATGTATACTTTTTACATAAAACATAATAAGCTGTTTTAAAAGTGGACACAGTGCAATTTTCACAGTTCCTGGGGGAGGTAAGTTATTGTTAGTTTTCACAGGTAAGTAAGTCACTTACAGGTTTGAGTTTTTGGTCCAAGGTAGCCCACCGTTGGGGGTTCAGAGCAACCCCAAAGTTATCACACCAGCAGCTCAGGGCCGGTCAGGTGCAAAGGTCAAAGAGGTGCCCAAAACACATAGGCTATAATGGAGAGAAGGGGGTGCCCCGGTTCCAGTCTGCCAGCAGATAAGTACCCGCGTCTTCGGAGGGCAGACCAGGGGGGTTTTGTAGGGCACCGGGGGGGACACAAAGTAGCACAGAAAGTACACCCTCAGCAGCGCGGGGGCGGCCGGGTGCAGTGTGCAAACACGCGTCGGGTTTCCTTCAGGTTTCAATGGGAGACCAAGGGGTCTCTTCAGCGATGCAGGCAGGCAAGGGGGGGGGCTCCTCGGGGTAGCCACCACCTGGGCAAGGGAGAGGGCCTCCTGGGGGTCACTCCTG
This sequence comes from Pleurodeles waltl, assembly GCF_031143425.1. Classification (NCBI taxonomy): domain Eukaryota; kingdom Metazoa; phylum Chordata; class Amphibia; order Caudata; family Salamandridae; genus Pleurodeles; species Pleurodeles waltl. The sequence continues at coordinate 595,555,467 of NC_090444.1, read as the reverse complement.
CACAGAAGTTCCGTTTCTTTAGGGGATGGGGGCTGCGGGTGCAGGGTCTTTTCCAGCCGTCGGGAAATGGAGTTCAGACAGTCGCGGTCAGGGGGAGCCTGGGGATTCCCTCTGCAGGCGTCGCTGTGGGGGCTCAGGGGGGACAACTTTGGTTACTCACAGTCGTAGAGTCGCCGGAGGGTCCTCCCTGAGTTGGTTGTTCTCCACCAGTCGAGTCGGGGTCGCCGGGTGCAGTGTTGCAAGTCTCACGCTTCTTGCGGGGAATTGCAGGGGTCTTTAAATCTGCTCCTTGTAACAAAGTTGCAGTTCTTTTGGAGCAGTGCCGCTGTCCTCGGGAGTTTCTTGTCTTTTTCGAAGCAGGGCAGTCCTCAGAGGATTCAGAAGGTCGCTGGTCCCTTGGAAAGCGTCGCTGGAGCAGGTTTCTTTGGAAGGCAGGAGACAGGCCGGTAAGTCTGGGGCCAAGGCAGTTGGTGTCTTCTGTTCTTCCTCTGCAGGGGTTTGTCAGCTCGGCAGTCCTTTTTCTTGTAGTTGCAGGAATCTAAATCTTTAGGTTCAGGGAAGCCCTTAAATACAAAATTTAAGGGCGTGTTTAGGTCTGGGGGGTTAGTAGCCAATGGCTACTAGCCCTGAGGGTGGGTACACCCTCTTTGTGCCTCCTCCCAAGGGGAGGGGGTCACATCCCTAATCCTATTGGGGGAATCCTCCATCTGCAAGATGGAGGATTTCTAAAAGTTAGAGTCACCTCAGCTCAGGACACCTTAGGGGCTGTCCTGACTGGCCAGTGACTCCTCCTTGTTATTCTCATTATTTTCTCCGGCCTTGCCGCCAAAAGTGGGGGCCGGGGCCGGAGGGGGCGGGCAACTCCACTAGCTGGAGTGTCCTGCGGTGCTGTGACAAAGGGGTGAGCCTTTGAGGCTCACCGCCAGCTGTTACAGCTCGTGCCTGGGGGAGGTGTTAGCATCTCCACCCAGTGCAGGCTTTGTTACTGGCCTCAGAGTGACAAAGGCACTCTCCCCATGGGGCCAGCAACATGTCTCTAGTGTGGCAGGCTGCTGGAACCAGTCAGCCTACACAGATAGTCGGTTAAGTTTCAGGGGGCACCTCTAAGGTGCCCTCTGTGGTGTATTTTACAATAAAATGTACACTGGCATCAGTGTGCATTTATTGTGCTGAGAAGTTTGATACCAAACTTCCCAGTTTTCAGTGTAGCCATTATGGTGCTGTGGAGTTCGTGTAAAACAGACTCCCAGACCATATACTTTTGTGGCTACCCTGCACTTATAATGTCTAAGGATTTGCTTAGACACTGTAGGGGCACAGTGCTCACGCACTGGTACCCTCACCTATGGTATAGTGCACCCTGCCTTAGGGCTGTAAGGCCTGCTAGAGGGGTGTCTTACCTATACTGCATAGGCAGTGAGAGGCTGGCATGGCACCCTGAGGGGAGTGCCATGTCGACTTACTCATTTTGTTCTCACTAGCACACACAAGCTGGTAAGCAGTGTGTCTGTGCTGAGTGAGGGGTCTCTTAGGGTGGCATAATACATGCTGCAGCCCTTAGAGACCTTCCCTGGCATCAGGGCCCTTGGTACCAGAGGTACCAGTTACAAGGGACTTATCTGGATGCCAGGGTGTGCCAATTGTGGAATCAAAAGTACAGGTTAGGGAAAGAACACTGGTGCTGGGGCCTGGTTAGCAGGCCTCAGCACACTTTCAATTCAAAACATAGCATCAGCAAAGGCAAAAAGTCAGGGGGTAACCATGCCAAGGAGGCATTTCCTTACACAACCCCCCCCACCCCTCAAACGAAAGACGATGAGACTAACCTTTCCCAAGAGAGTCTTCATTTTCTAAGTGGAAGAACCTGGAAAGGCCATCTGCATTGGCATGGGCAGTCCCAGGTCTGTGTTCCACTATAAAGTCCATTCCCTGTAGGGAGATGGACCACCTCAACAGTTTTGGATTTTCACCTTTCATTTGCATCAGTCATCTGAGAGGTCTGTGGTCAGTCTGAACTAGGAAGTGAGTACCAAAGAGGTATGGTCTCAGCTTCTTCAGGGACCAAACCACAGCAAAGGCCTCCCTCTCAATGGCACTCCAACGCTGCTCCCTGGGGAGTAACCTCCTGCTAATAAAAGCAACAGGCTGGTCAAGGCCATCATCATTTGTTTGGGACAAAACTGCCCCTATCCCATGTTCAGAGGCATCTGTTTGCACAATGAATTGCTTGGAGTAATCTGGAGCTTTTAGAACTGGTGCTGTGCACATAGCTTGCTTCAGGGTGTCAAAGGCCTGTTGGCATTCTACAGTCCAGTTTACTTTCTTGGGCATTTTCTTGGAGGTGAGTTCTGTGAGGGCTGTCACAATGGATCCATATCCCTTCACAAACCTCCTATAGTACCCAGTCAAGCCAAGGAATGCCCTGACTTGAGTCTGGGTTTTTGGAGCTGCCCAGTCCAGAATAGTCTGGATCTTAGGCTGGAGTGGCTGAACTTGGCCTCCACCTACAAGGTGTCCCAAGTAAACCACAGTTCCCTGCCCTATCTGGCATTTGGATGCCTTGATAGAGAGGCCTGCAGATTGCAGGGCCTTCAAAACCTTCTTCAGGTGGACCAGGTGATCCTGCCAGGTGGAGCTGAAGACAGCAATATCATCCAGATAAGCTGCACTAAAGGATTCCAACCCAGCAAGGACTTGATTCACCAACCTTTGGAAGGTGGCAGGGGCATTCTTTAAACCAAAGGGCATAACAGTGAACTGATAATGCCCATCCGGTGTGGAGAATGCTGTCTTTTCTTTTGCTCCAGGGGCCATTTTGATTTGCCAGTACCCTGCTGTTAAGTCAAAGGTATTTAAGAATTTGGCAGCCCCTAATTTGTCTATTAGCTCATCAGCTCTAGGAATGGGATGAGCATCTGTCTTGGTGACAGAGTTGAGACCTCTGTAGTCCACACAAAACCTCATCTCTCTCTTTCCTTCTTTGGTGTGAGGTTTGGGGACTAAGACCACTGGGCTAGCCCAGGGGCTGTCAGAGTACTCAATTACTCCCAATTCCAGCATCTTGTGGACTTCCACCTTGATGCTTTCCTTAACTTGGTCAGACTGTCTAAATATTTTGTTTTTGACAGGCATGCTGTCTCCTGTGTCCACATCATGGGTACACAGGTGTGTCTGACCAGGGGTTAGGGAAAAGAGTTCAGCAAACTGCTGCAGGACCTTCCTGCAGTCAGACTGCTGTTGGCTAGAGAGGGTGTCTGAGTAGATCACTCCATCTACTGAGCCATCTTTAGGGTCTGATGAGAGGAGATCAGGGAGAGGTTCACTCTCAGCTTCCTGGTCCTCATCTGTTACCATCAACAGATTTACATCAGCCCTGTCATGGAAGAGCTTAAGGCGGTTCACATGGATCACCCTCTTGGGGCTCCTGCTTGTGCCCAGGTCCACCAGGTAGGTGACCTGACTCTTCCTCTCTAGTACTGGGTAAGGGCCACTCCATTTGTCCTGAAGTGCCCTGGGAGCCACAGGCTCCAGAACCCAGACTTTCTGCCCTGGTTGAAATTCAACCAGTGCAGCCTTTTGGTCATACCACAACTTCTGGAGTTGTTGGCTGGCCTCAAGGTTTTTACTTGCCTTTTCCATGTACTCTGCCATCCTTGAGCGAAGGCCAAGTACATAGTCCACTATGTCTTGTTTAGGCTCATGAAGAGGTCTCTCCCTGCCTTCTTTAACAAGAGCAAGTGGTCCCCTTACAGGGTGGCCAAACAGAAGTTCAAAGGGTGAGAATCCTACTCCCTTCTGAGGCACCTCTCTGTAAGCGAAAAGCAGACATGGCAGGAGGACATCCCATCTCCTTTTGAGTTTTTCTGGGAGCCCCATGATCATGCCCTTTAATGTCTTGTTGAATCTCTCAACAAGGCCATTAGTTTGTGGATGATATGCTGTAGTGAATTTGTAAGTCACTCCACACTCATTCCACATGTGTTTTAGGTATGCTGACATGAAGTTGGTACCTCTGTCAGACACCACCTCCTTAGGGAAACCCACTCTGGTAAAGATACCAATGAGGGCCTTGGCTACTGCAGGGGCAGTAGTCGACCTAAGGGGAATAGCTTCAGGATACCTAGTAGCATGATCCACTACTACTAGGATGTACATATTTCCTGAGGCTGTGGGAGGTTCTAGTGGACCAACTATGTCCACACCCACTCTTTCAAAGGGGACCCCCACCACTGGAAGTGGAATGAGGGGGGCCTTTGGATGCCCACCTGTCTTACCACTGGATTGACAGGTGGGGCAGGAGAGGCAAAACTCCTTAACCTTCTGGGACATATTGGGCCAGTAGAAGTGGTTGACTAACCTCTCCCACGTCTTGGTTTGTCCCAAATGCCCAGCAAGGGGAATATCATGGGCTAAGGTCAGAATAAACTCTCTGAAACCCTGAGGCACTACCACTCTCCTAGTGGCACCAGGTTTGGGATCTCTTGCCTCAGTGTACAGGAGTCCATCTTCCCAATAGACCCTATGTGTTCCATTTTTCTTGCCTTTGGACTCTTCAGCAGCTTGCTGCCTAAGGCCTTCAAGAGAGGGACAGGTTTCTTGTCCCTTACACAACTCTTCCCTTGAGGGTCCCCCTGGGCCCAAGAGCTCAACCTGATAAGGTTCCAGCTCCATAGGCTCAGTTCCCTCAGAGGGCAGAACTTCTTCCTGAGAAGAGAGGTTCTCTTTTTGGTGTTGTGTTGCAGCTGGTTTCCCAGCTGACTTTCCTTTTCTCTTGGTAGGCTGGGCCATTTTTCCAGACTCCAGCTCTACTTTTTCACCCTGTGCCTTGCACTGTGCCCTAGTCTTGACACACACCAGTTCAGGGATACCCAGCATGGCTGCATGGGTTTTCAGTTCTACCTCAGCCCATGCTGAGGACTCCAGGTCATTTCCAAGCAAACAGTCTACTGGGATATTTGAGGAGACCACCACCTGTTTCAGGCCTTTGACCCCTCCCCACTCTAAAGTTACCATAGCCATGGGATGTACTTTAGTCTGATTGTCAGCGTTGGTGACTGGATAAGTTTGTCCAGCCAGGTATTGGCCAGGGGAAACCAGTTTCTCTGTCACCATGGTGACACTGGCACCTGTATCCCTCAGGCCCTCTACACTTGTCCCATTAATTAAGAGCTGCTGCCTGTATTTTTGCATGTTAGGGGGCCAGGCAGCCAGTGTGGCTAAATCCACCCCACCCTCAGAGACTAATGTAGCTTCAGTGTGACACCTGATTTGCTCTGGGCACACTGTTGATCCCACTTGGAGACTGGCCATTCCAGTTTTAGCTGGATGGAGTTAGAAGTGGTATCTTTCTTGGGACAGGCCTTGTCTCCAGTTTGGTGTCCAGACTGACTACAGTTACAACACCAGGCCTTTTTGGGATCAAAGTTTTTACCCTTGTACCCAGAATTGTTTTGTGAAGAGGCTCTGGGCCCACCCTCCTGTGCAGGTTTTTGGGGGCCTGTAGAAGACTCTTTACTATCTTTGTTTTTGGCTGTCTCACCACCTTTCCCCTGGGGAGGTTTTGTGACCCCTTTCTTTTAGTCACCCCCTGTGGAAGTTTTGGACACCCTAGTCTTGACCCAATGGTCCGCCTTCTTTCCCAATTCTTGGGGAGAAATTGGTCCTAGGTCCACCAGATGCTGATGCAGTTTATCATTGAAACAATTACTTAATAGGTGTTCTTTCACAAATAAATTGTACAGCCCATCATAATCATTTACACCATTGCCTTGAATCCAACCATCTAGTGTTTTTACTGAGTAGTCTACAAAGTCAACCCAGGTCTGGCTCGAGGATTTTTGAGCCCCCCTGAATCTAATCCTATACTCCTCAGTGGAGAATCCAAAGCCCTCAATCAGGGTACCCTTCATGAGGTCATAAGATTCTGCATCTTTTTTAGAGAGTGTGAGGAGTCTATCCCTACACTTTCCTGTGAACATTTCCCAAAGGAGAGCACCCCAGTGAGATTTGTTCACTTTTCTGGTTTCACAAGCCCTCTCAAAAGCTGTGAACCATTTGTTGATGTCATCACCATCTTCATATTTAGTTACAACCCCTTTGGGGATTTTCAACATGTCAGGAGAATCTCTGACCCTAGTTATGTTGCTGCCACCATTGATGGGTCCTAGGCCCATCTCTTGTCTTTCCCTTTCTATGGCTAGGATCTGTTTTTCCAAAGCCAATCTTTTGGCCATCCTGGCTAACTGGATGTCCTCTTCACTGGAGTTATCCTCAGTGATTTCAGAGAGGCTGGACCCTCCTGTGAGGCAGCCAGCATCTCTGACTATTATTTTTGGAGTCAGGGCTTGAGAAGCCCTGTTCTCCCTAGATAGGACTGGTGGAGGGGATTCTTCCTCCAGTTCACTATCATCCTCCTCTGTGTTATCCACAGAGGGGTTGGCTCTATCATACTCTGCCAACAGCTCCTGGAGCTGTACTTTGGTAGGTCTGGAGCCCATTGTTATTTTTCTTATGTTACAGAGTGACCTTAGCTCTTTCATCTGGAGATGGAGGTAAGGTGTGGTGTCGAGTTCCACCACATTCATCTCTGTACTAGACATTATTCTTCTAAAAGTTGGAATGTTTTTAAGAATCTAAAACTAGTTCTAGAATCTAATTCAAACTTTTACAAACTTTTAAACTCTAAAAGAAATGCTAACAGGGACTAACACAAGGCCCTAGCAGGACTTTAAAGAATTTAGAAAACTTTTCAAATTGCAAAAATCAATTTCTAATGACAATTTTGGAATTTGTCGTGTGATCAGGTATTGGCTGAGTAGTCCAGCAAATGCAAAGTCTTGTATCCCACCGCTGATCCACCAATGTAGGAAGTTGGCTCTGTATGTGCTATTTCAAAGTAAGGAATAGCATGCACAGAGTCCAAGGGTTCCCCTTAGAGGTAAAATAGTGGTAAAAAGAGATAATACTAATGCTCTATTTTGTGGTAGTGTGGTTGAGCAGTAGGCTTATCCAAGGAGTAGTGTTAAGCATTTGTTGTACATACACATAGACAATAAATGAGGTACACACACTCAGAGACAAATCCAGCCAATAGGTTTTGTTATAGAAAAATATCTTTTCTTAGTTTATTTTAAGAACCACAGGTTCAAATTTTACATGTAATAGCTCTTTTGAAAGGTATTGCAGGTAAGTACTCTAGGAACTTTGAATCATTACTTTAGCATGTATACTTTTTACATAAAACACAATAAGTTGTTTTAAAAGTGGACACAGTGCAATTTTCACAGTTCCTGGGGGAGGTAAGTTATTGTTAGTTTTCACAGGTAAGTAAGTCACTTACAGGTTTGAGTTTTTGGTCCAAGGTAGCCCACCGTTGGGGGTTCAGAGCAACCCCAAAGTTATCACACCAGCAGCTCAGGGCCGGTCAGGTGCAAAGGTCAAAGAGGTGCCCAAAACACATAGGCTATAATGGAGAGAAGGGGGTGCCCCGGTTCCAGTCTGCCAGCAGGTAAGTACCCGCGTCTTCGGAGGGCAGACCAGGGGGGTTTTGTAGGTCACCGGGGGGGACACAAAGTAGCACAGAAAGTACACCCTCAGCAGCGCGGGGGCGGCCGGGTGCAGTGTGCAAACACGCGTCGGGTTTCCTTCAGGTTTCAATGGGAGACCAGGGGGTCTCTTCAGCGATGCAGGCAGGCAAGGGGGGGGCTCCTCGGGGTAGCCACCACCTGGGCAAGGGAGAGGGCCTCCTGGGGGTCACTCCTGCACAGAAGTTCCGTTTCTTTAGGGGCTGGGGGCTGCGGGTGCAGGGTCTTTTCCAGCCGTCGGGAAATGGAGTTCAGACAGTCGCGGTCAGAGGGAGCCTGGGGATTCCCTCTGCAGGCGTCGCTGTGGGGGCTCAGGGGGGACAACTTTGGTTACTCACAGTCGTAGAGTCGCCGGAGGGTCCTCCCTGAGTTGGTTGTTCTCCACCAGTCGAGTCTGGGTCGCCGGGTGCAGTGTTGCAAGTCTCACGCTTCTTGCGGGGAATTGCAGGGGTCTTTAAATCTGCTCCTTGTAACAAAGTTGCAGTTCTTTTGCAGCAGTGCCGCTGTCCTCGGGAGTTTCTTGTCTTTTTCGAAGCAGGGCAGTCCTCAGAGGATTCAGAGGTCGCTGGTCCCTTGGAAAGCGTCGCTGGAGCAGGTTTCTTTGGAAGGCAGGAGACAGGCCGGTAAGTCTGGGGCCAAGGCAGTTGGTGTCTTCTGTTCTTCCTCTGCAGGGGTTTGTCAGCTCGGCAGTCCTTTTTCTTGTAGTTGCAGGAATCTAAATCTTTAGGTTCAGGGAAGCCCTTAAATACTAAATTTAAGGGCGTGTTTAGGTCTGGGGGGTTAGTAGCCAATGGCTACTAGCCCTGAGGGTGGGTACACCCTCTTTGTGCCTCCTCCCAAGGGGAGGGGGTCACATCCCTAATCCTATTGGGGGAATCCTCCATCTGCAAGATGGAGGATTTCTAAAAGTTAGAGTCACCTCAGCTCAGGACACCTTAGGGGCTGTCCTGACTGGCCAGTGACTCCTCCTTGTTATTCTCATTATTTTCTCCGGCCTTGCCGCCAAAAGTGGGGGCCGGGCCGGAGGGGGCAGGCAACTCCACTAGCTGGAGTGTCCTGCGGTGCTGTGACAAAGGGGTGAGCCTTTGAGGCTCACCGCCAGGTGTTACAGCTCCTGCCTGGGGGAGGTGTTAGCATCTCCACCCAGTGCAGGCTTTGTTACTGGCCTCAGAGTGACAAAGGCACTCTCCCCATGGGGCCAGCAACATGTCTCTAGTGTGGCAGGCTGCTGGAACCAGTCAGCCTACACAGATAGTCGGTTAAGTTTCAGGGGGCACCTCTAAGGTGCCCTCTGTGGTGTATTTTACAATAAAATGTACACTGGCATCAGTGTGCATTTATTGTGCTGAGAAGTTTGATACCAAACTTCCCAGTTTTCAGTGTAGCCATTATGGTGCTGTGGAGTTCGTGTAAAACAGACTCCCAGACCATATACTCTTGTGGCTACCCTGCACTTACAATGTCTAAGGTTTTGCTTAGACACTGTAGGGGCACAGTGCTCATGCACTGGTACCCTCACCTATGGTATAGTGCACCCTGCCTTAGGGCTGTAAGGCCTGCTAGAGGGGTGTCTTACCTATACTGCATAGGCAGTGAGAGGCTGGCATGGCACCCTGAGGGGAGTGCCATGTCGACTTACTCATTTTGTTCTCACTAGCACACACAAGCTGGTAAGCAGTGTGTCTGTGCTGAGTGAGGGGTCTCTTAGGGTGGCATAATACATGCTGCAGCCCTTAGAGACCTTCCCTGGCATCAGGGCCCTTGGTACCAGAGGTACCAGTTACAAGGGACTTATCTGGATGCCAGGGTGTGCCAATTGTGGAATCAAAAGTACAGGTTAGGGAAAGAACACTGGTGCTGGGGCCTGGTTAGCAGGCCTCAGCACACTTTCAATTCAAAACATAGCATCAGCAAAGGCAAAAAGTCAGGGGGTAACCATGCCAAGGAGGCATTTCCTTACAGCCAGGTATTATTTAGTTTTTTTCTTATATTCAGACTGGTCGCTCGGTGGCGTGTGTGTGTGTGTGTGTGTGTGTGTGTGTGTGTGTGTGTGTGTGTGTGTGTGTGTGTGTGTGTGTGTGTGTGTGTGTGTGTGTGTGTGTGTGTGCGGTGTGTGTGTGTGTGTGTGTGTGTGCGGTGTGCGCTCCAGCATGGTTTGAATTTGTGCTGAGGATAAGTACAAATCAAAACCACATCCAGGCTCCTCCATGACGTTCAAATATGCATCTCTGTCCACACCATAGCAAGGAGCTTATTCTTATTAAATTTTACTGATTGTAACAAAATAAAAAAATAGCATCCAGGGTCCTTGCTAGGGCACAGACGTGTGTGTTTGTCTCCCAGTGCAATGAAATCCAAACAACATATGCATCCGTGCCCCAGATAGTAGTCAGTAACTGTGTGGGATTTTTATTAGGATAAGAAAATATCCAATCAGCATCTGAGTTCTTGCTAGAGTTTAGAACTGTCTGTGCCCCAGAAAGGAATCCTACATTGTTTGGATTTTCTTAGGCAAGAGAAAATCCAAATAGCCTTTGGCTTCTTGCTAGCCCATAGACACACATATCCTTCCTCTTGAACAGAGAAGCACTGGGAGGTTAAGGAACTGTCTAAAACTCAGTCAGGATGTGGCAATTGAAAAGAGAGGAATTAGGAACAATCCTAGTCCATCCCCTTTAAGTCCCCACCACCAGATTTGAATTTTCTGGTGGCGGAAGGGAGAATGTAGGAAGCTGGCTATTCCTGCTGCCCCCCCCCCCTTTTCACACCTCCATCACAACAACTGAAACAATACCTCAAGCTGGTGTGTGTGCCTAGTGAGGAGCTGAGTGCAGTAAGGGTTGCCATTGGACCCTCCCCTAGCCACGACCACAAACTTGATCCTTGTATGGTCCTCAGAGGGGCTGTGAAATCTACTCCAGGCCCATTTGATGTGAGTGACATCACTAGTGATGGTGCATGCATATTCATGAGGCAGCCTGAAATTGAGCAAAGAGCCACCTCCTAAGGAGTTTGCTGGTGTCTAGAATGGATGAGACACCAACATGCTTCTTCCCCCACTACCAGGCCAAGGAGGAGTTTGTCCCCCATTTGGATGGGGGTCAAGAAAACAACTAAAAAAAGACTGACGGCAAAGACCCTTGGCTGATCTATAACACATACATATATCATAAGTGCCTACTGTGGATACATAAGTCATTGGGGCAACCAAGGATAGAGTATGCCTAAATAATATCATTTGATTGATATGCATTAGGGATACAGTTTGCATGTTCCCCCTATTAAACGCATATCCAGAATTAGTTTTACTGTATATGCGTTCAATTTTGTACTGATAATTTAACATATTTCTCTGATCCAGCCTTAATAGAACTTTTTGTGGCCCTACTGTTAGAATTCATTTTGAATTGCTTCGTTTCTTTTACACGTGTAAGTTTGAGCTTTTGTTGTCTCTGAACGCACTGTCTATCACATATGTTATCTTATGTATATTTGTTTAGGTAAAATAAGCCTGGTTCCACGCCATAGGCTTGCAGCTGGTTTCTTTCCCTAACTGGGGCACTGTACTCATTATAATTGTGTGTTCAAATAACTAACTGACCTCGGCTGTGGTATTTTGGGGAGGGAAAGGCTGATATCTATACCTTTGAACCACGTAATCCTTTGAAGGGTCTCAAGAATGTGGGGAGTCAGGCAGCTGCAGAAGGGAGGCAAGGACAAGGCTGGGAATGGAACCATTGTGTGGAAACTGATTAACTCCTTAAAATATCTGTATGACGTATATCATTAGTTACACATTTTATGTATCCTTTGATGTATGAGTATAAATATCACTGTTAAACGCTTTATGCCAGCACACTTTACTTCGGGCCTGGGATGCCAGTGGTAAACCTGTCCTCTTTGCTGCAGCAAAAATAAACAGACCTTTGGTCATTGATTTTTCACTCCGGCTCTCCGTGTCAAAAACTCCTTTGTAAATGCATTTGTAAGTATCTGCAAATATGTGCATTTGACAATTTGGCGCCCGAACAGGGACCTTCCAGTGGATATCTTCAGTAGCTCTGTCACGAGACGTGCTGCCAGTGGGGGGACGCCGTTCCGGAGGTGTAGATTCCAGGGGCCCCTGCACAAAGACTTAGTTTCAGAAGCAGCTGCATCTTATCCACCGGGCAGGTTTCCCCCCGCTTTCTCATGATGTCCCAGCGAAGTCCCTGAAACATCGGTGTTTATCTTGACGGATTAGTCTGACACGGGCGGCCGGAGAGAAATCCAGGAAAAAGCAGATAGTCAGGTAAGACTGTTCCTCGCTGGCTATTTGTCTGCTTTAACTTGCATTTGAGAGAATAATTGTTTTTGGATAACTTATCATTTTTGAGAATGATTAGTTCTTGGTAAATTTGCATTTGTACAAGGTACCATTTGACAATTTGTATTACATGTGTTTTTCTTGTTTGAGTAATTTGCCCAGGCCTGGAGCAATTTGTAAGTTGGTAAATATTTGAAAAAAGGGGTTTTTTTCCTTCTTCGGTGCACATTTGAAAAAGGCTTTCTTTGGTGCATGTTGCATTTTGAAATTTGATGTGTGTGTTGCCTTTTGAATATTTAAAAAGTTAGATATGGGAAATAAGAAATGTTGGCAAGGGTTATGTCTTTGTTTTCGCCGAAATCATGTGCCACGTTTAGATAAAAGGCAACCGATCCCAAAAGAGGGAACACCAGGGTGGGACATGTTAAAGGATTATGGTTTAGAGAACAATTTGTATAATAGTATATGGCGCAGATATTCTAGACATTGTCCTGACCTCCAGTGGCCAGAGGATGGATCTTTTGATTTAAAGAAACTAACCTACCTACAGGAATGTTTGTTTCATAAAAAGGCTAGACAACATATGTTTGAGGTGTACAGAAAATGGGAAATGGAAGCCAATAGAAGAAAAATTAAATCAGATAAACTGATAGAGAGGGAAAATAGGAGAACCATTATGCAAAAGGCCGCCCTTTATCACCAGTCCCAAACCCAGAAAGGGATTGAATCTGAAGATAGAGTCCATAGGGCTCAGGTGGAGGGAAGTTATGTATCAAAGCCAACAGAAACCAAACATGCATTAGAGGAAGATGAGGTAATGCTACAGCTATTAGATAATAGCCCTACTGCACCTCCACCTTACACACCCCCTGCAGTAGCCCAACCTAACATGGGGGCACCGCAACAGCAGCAAGGGCAAGGACACAATTTGGGAAATACAGGTGCACCACTACAGCAGCATGTGCCACAACCACCACAGCCTCTAGCCCAAGCTACCCCAATAGCCCAAGTCCTAATCCCTCCACCACTTGCCCCACCACTATCAGCCAGCACTGCAAGGTTACAAATAATGTCCCCTGCCCCTAATACCCCAAATGGACAACGCCGACAGTGCACAGCCTTACACTCACTTTCACCCATATGGGGCACACCTATTAAGTCGATTTCGCCCCCTAGTACCCGCTCCACTATTGGGGATTGGGAAAAACGGGTTATCAAGAATCAGTCAGAGAACTGGATGTCAGATCCTATTTACACCCACACCGATATTATGGACACAATACAACAGATGTCACATTTTGGACAGCAATTAGCACTGCTGTATATGATTGAAAAATTAGAGAGGGATTGGAAGTCTTGTATTACAGATTCTACCCCTCTCCCTTATGAACAAGAATTAAACCAATTATGGCGGGACAGTAAGGCTTGTATTCTTGATAGTAACAGCATAAATGAGGGAGTACGCATTTGTGTCATAGCCAGGGAAGATGTTCTAAATAGATATGACAAGGGGTACCCAATGAGGGAAGTGCACCCTGATATGCCCACTGCAGCTGCAGTCGCAGCAGCAGCTGCCGCCGGACAACCAGCTCCCGTGCCGGTGGCCCAATTTGTTCATATACCATGGAAAAGGGAGGAGGTAATGGCTATAAAGAAAGACTTGCCAGACCCTCGAAAGAATCCAGCTGGATTCTATCGGGACCTTAGAACTGCCATTTCCACCACAACCATGACACTCAAAGACATTGACTATTTTTTTGGTGTTTTATTGGGTCCTGAAGTTTGGCATAAAATTAGAAGAGTAGATGATGCACCTACTTTGGGAAATACATGGGGGGGTTTAGAAGCACGTGAAGCACAAAGGGCACCAGGAACCCTGCCGCATCAGGATATTTTAGATTTACCTAATCGGATATTGACTAAGTTAGAAACTGTTATACCTCTTCAGACTGTGGATTGGGGAAAGCTTGCCACTTATAAACAGAAAATAGGTGAAGATGTCCCAGATTACTTTACTCGAATTGAACAAGCTTTCATAGATTTTAGCGGTCAAGACCTCGCCACCGTAACAGGTGTCACACTATTTGTAGAACGCTTTGTTAATGGCCTTCTACCTGAAATATCACAAAAATTAAAAGCAACAGAGAGTTCGTGGATGACGAAGGGACAGGCAGAGATTTTGCAGATGGCGCAATACTATGAGAGCAGGTACAAGGAAGAATTAGAAAAGAATGAGAAGTCAGTAAAAGAATTGAAGAAAAAGGTATTATTACAGCAGGCATACCCTCAGCGGGATACAACCCCTCAGCAAAGGGGTGGCCCACCAAGGGGACGGGGAAGGGGTCGAGGCCGAGGTGCATCTGCACCACCCCAAGACCGCCGGTTAAATATCAACCAATGTGCCTACTGTAAGCAGGATGGACATTGGCGTGATACTTGCCCATTACTGGAAGGAAGACAAAGTATGTCACTTCATAGAGGGAACGCGGCAGGTAATGCACGAGGACGAGGAAGAGGTAGAACTGATCAGAATTCGCAGAATGAGAATCAGGTCCCGCGTAACACTAATATTTTTGACAATGCATTTGAACGACAATATTATGCTGATGATTTCTTTTCTGAATCCTACAATTATTAGGACAGCCACAGACAGGGCCAGGGGCGAGTAAGTATTCCTGTAGATCAAAATGGTCCCTACATTGATGTAAAAATCGAAGGAGAGGGCCATAAGTTTCTTCTAGATACTGGTGCCACCAGAACATCTATTGCACATTCTGCAGTCCCCGGGGCTCCCCTGTCTGGGCTTCATACCACATCAATTGGGATTTCTGGAATCCCCGTGGTGAGCCCCATCTCAACACCTATGAGAGTAACTGTAGGCCCATTTACAGTACACACGCCACTCTCTTTAACATCAGGTTGCAATGAAAACTTGTTTGCATTAGATTTGTTAAAGAAATTAAATGCAGTTATTCACTGTTCAATGGATGGTGTCTATGTAACTATGGATAGTGTTTCCCCAACTCGGTGCATGTTCTCACAGGAATACGACTTACCCCCAGAGCTACAGGAAATAGACCCTCGCTTATGGGCCAAAGGCAAGAATGATGTAGGCATTATGGATATCGACCCTATTGTAATAAAAATCAAACCAGGTGCCCGGTTACCTCGTGTTCCTCAATACA
This sequence comes from Pleurodeles waltl, assembly GCF_031143425.1. NCBI lineage: Eukaryota > Metazoa > Chordata > Amphibia > Caudata > Salamandridae > Pleurodeles > Pleurodeles waltl. The sequence continues at coordinate 595,540,393 of NC_090444.1, read as the reverse complement.
AATTACCTAAATCAAGCGAAAAAGGGCTCAAGGCAGTCATATCTGATCTTGTGCATGCAGGTGTCATAAAGGAAATAGTGAGCAGCCCATGTAACAGTCCAATCCTTCCTGTTGTAAAGAAACGAAATGATGCTAATAGATTAGATGGTGAGCAATCATGTACTGATAACACGGTATATCGATTAGTTATTGATCTCCGAGAAATTAATAAAATAGTAATTCCCCAGTTTCCCGTGGTCCCAGACATGAATAGTCTTTTCACCATGATCCCACCCTCTGCGTGTTTTTTCACCGTAATCGATTTGAAGAACGCGTTCTTTAGCATTCCAATTGCCGAAGAATCTCAATATTTGTTTAGCTTCGCGATTTTTGGTAGATCATTCGCGATGACAAGAATTCCACAAGGATTTGTTGAGTCCCCGAGCATATATAGTCAATGTCTTAAACGTCAATTAGACCAATTCAATCCACCTACAGGCTCTGCATTGTTGCAGTACATTGATGATATTTTAATTGCCTCAGATTCTATGACACAATGTAAGACTGATACTGTTGCATTATTACATCATTTAGCACCTCTGGGCCATAAGGTGTCCCTTCCAAAATTGCAGTATTGTAGAGAGGAGGTCACCTATCTAGGACACCTCCTCTCTAAGGAGGGAAGGAGATTACATCCAGACAGAATTAAATTGGTTCATACAATGACTGCACCACGCACCCCTTCTGAAGTCCGAGCATTTTTGGGATTTACATCTTTTTGCAGACAGTGGATTCCAAATTTTTCACTTATAGCAAAACCATTGACTGCTCTGACACTTTCAGATGTGCCCTCTCCTGTACCTTGGACTGACAAATGTGAGGAGGCTTTTCAGGAATTAAAAAAGGCGATGTGCTCTGCTCCTGTATTGGGTAATCCGGATTACAGCAAACCATTTGTTTTATTTGTGCATGAAAAGCATGGCTGTACATTGTCTGTTTTGACACAGGACCAAGGTGGGAGACAACGCCCTTGTGCATACTTCTCTTCCACCTTGGACACTGTGGCGCAAGCTTTGCCTACTTGTCTTAGAGGAGTGGCTTCTGCAGCAGCTGCGGTGAAACAAAGTGAAGGGTTTGTTGGTGGCAATCCGCTCACTGTGATGGTTCCTCATGCCGTTGATATTTTGTTAAACAAGACACAGACGCAGCACCTCACCAGTGCTCGTCTAACGGGTTACGAATTAACATTGTTCAGTCCAAATATTACTTTGAAGCGGTGCAATGTCTTGAACCCAGCTACGTTACTACCCCTCCCTCAGGACAATGTGGAATTTGATCATAATTGCATTTTTGCCACTGAGGAAGAAACCAAGGGACGGGTAGACTTAACAGACACTCCCCTATCTGACCCACAGGGAGAGCTGTTTGTAGATGGGTCTTGCTTCAAGTTACCAGATGGTACGACCACTGCAGCCTATGCCGTCACCACAGTCAAAACAGTGGTTGAATCTCATAGAATCCCGCAAAATTCGGCACAGGCTGCAGAATTAATTGCCCTCACCAGAGCTTGTGAAATAAGTGAACATCTTAGTGTTAACATCTACACTGATAGCCAATATGCGTTTGGAGTAGCTCATAATTTTGGGCGACTCTGGGCGAATAGAGGCTTTATCACGTCACATGGCACTACCATTCAGCATGGCAACTTGATTGTGACACTTTTGACGGCTCTCAGCCTGCCCCGTCAGGTCGCAATCATTAAGTGTAGTGCCCACAAAAAAATTACTGATGATATAGGACGAGGAAATGCTTTTGCAGATGCTACAGCGAAAGCAACAGCACGAGCACCATTTGACAATGCATATGTTGAGAGTAGCATCAAGGGAGAGCCCCAGTACGAAGTATTAGAAAATACCATGCAGTGTGTGAGAGATATTCAAGCAGAAGCAACAGCAGAGGAAAGGGAACAGTGGGAGAAGAACGGTAGACTAGACAGTGAGGGTTGTTACACAGATGACACAGACAGAAGAAGATGGATGTTACCTAATTGCTATGTACACGCTATGGTTACTATGGCCCACAGTCCTGCACACATCAGTGCCCAAGGCATCAATACAACTTTGGACCATGTTTGGAGTAATCCTCTGATATCCAAAGCTGCTAATTATCTGGTTAAAAGTTGTATGGTGTGTGCAATGCACAATGCAGGAAAAGGGACCCCTATGCCCCCTGGCCACTTTGCCCCTCCTGATCTCCCCTTTGAAGCTATACAGATGGATTTTATCCACATGGAACCGTGTAACAAACTGAAATACGTGTTAGTGGTAGTATGCATGTTTTCAAAATGGATAGAGGCCTACCCATTAAAAGACAATGGTGCCCTCTCTACCGCCAAAATATTACTAAAAGAATATTTTCCTAGATACGCCTTGCCACGATTAGTCTGGAGTGACAATGGCAGTCATTTTTCTAATGAGGTAATGGAGAAGGTCTGTACCGCCCTTAACATCAAACATCGATTTCATGCTGCAAATCACCCACAATCAGCGGGCCTTGTAGAAAGGTATAATTACACCTTGAAGAGCAAAATAGCTAAGATTTGTGCTGAGACCAACTTAAAATGGCCAGATGCTTTGCCCCTAGCATTAATGTCCATCAGGATGACTGCCAGTAGCAAGTCACGATTATCCCCCTATGAAGTTGTCATGGGGAGGCCAGCCAATATCTGGGGGGTACCACGACCAAAGAAGCTTTCTGAAGTGCAATATCCTTTGTTTGTAGATTACTGTAAACAATTGACTAAAGATTTACGTTTGATCCACCAACAGGTCAAGGCCAGCCTACCGACTCCTCTTGAAGGCCCTGGTCACCCTTTTAAGCCAGGGGATTGGCTTATGACAAAGAATTTTCAAAGAACCAACAGTCTTCAGCCCAGGTGGCGGGGGCCAGCCCAGGTACTGCTTGCAACACAGACAGCGGTGAAAGTGGAAGGAAGGAAAAACTGGATACATGCTAGCCACTGTAAGCGTGCACCAATTCCACTACAGAGTACTCTAACAGCAGAATTACCATTGTCTCCTGATTACAGCGAAGTAGGGAGACAGGAAACACCTCCACAGGTTTCAAGTGCTACTTCTGCTCCTGAGGTGACACAGCAGCCCAGTGACGAAGAGTTGCTGTTTGAAGATCAACAAACTCATCGATACAACCTGCGTCCTCGCCCATCCAAATGAACAGAATTTTGAAGGTGCGTAAGGTGGTGACCCCTACGAAAAGCTACATTTACATCACCCTGATAGCTCCTAGCTTGGAATTGCAAACTGAGGTCTCTTCTGAATGGCCAAGGAATCCTTTGCTCAGCAGAATACGGCACGCCTGCCTTCGTGAAATACAGTTCCCCGCTTTCACCGCCACCGGCATTTCCGATGCCATTGATGTACCAGCATTAAAACGAGCTATCCTCACTGTTGTTACGCACACTTTGGGCGACGAGGTTGTAAATGACTGTGATGACTAAAATTCCAGCATGAACACGGGTGACTAGCCTGTGCAACGACACCAGAACATTGGTCAGAACAATTGTCTCAACGAGAACACAAGTATATTGGGATGCAGCTTGTGCAACGCTATTCAAGCAGTGGGTAAATGGAGTTAACAGTTCTGTGACTGGCGAGAAAGGAAAAAAAACCAAGTACCAGTTCTACGGAAGCGGCCAGCCATTAGGGTTGGTGCGGTTTGTAGTCCCAGCGGTAAAAAAAAAAAAAAAAGGTGCCCTTTTTCTGTTTAATACCCAAGCACATCACTGATCTGGTTGAAAATTGCTGGCCTCCGCCCTCATTTTTGCTGAGACACTGAACGAAACTGACAAACTATACTGAAGACGAACTTTGAAGTATCGCGACTTACTCACTGGGAGTTGAGACTCACCAGGAGTTAAAACTTGAAAAGGAGAAGCTAAGGGACCTAGGATCAAGCCAACCTCTATTGTCCTGTATTTGAAAAAAAAAAAACTTGTTCATGGACCAACCAGTGCAGCCTAACTGCTAGAGTGGAAAGCACGGCGGTGCTGAACCCTAGTGGGTGTGAACATTGAAGGAAAATTCACTTATCTGTATCTATACGTATATGATTATTAGTATAGTGATATCAATATTTTGCATTTACATATTTGGTAATTGTGTGAGTATATTTTTGAACACGCGTAGGCGGTTGAGACGAGTAAAACGGTATCATAGAAAAGTTGTAGGACCAAGGAGAAGAGCACAATAAAATTATGAAAATATATCCATTTGGCAGGACAAATATCCCTCTAGAGAATAGGGAAGAGTGGCCTTATAACTATTTCTACAAAACAATAATGAAGTACCTAGTGACCCTTATGTTAATATGTATAATGTCCAGTGGTGTTGCATCATTGTTGCAAAATCCTACCTTACATCCATTGATAAAGGTTCATGGAAAATTAGCGGAGACATTAAGTCTCACTGACTGCTGGATTTGCCGGCACTTGTCTAGACACCCCGAGGATCCTATAGGCCTTTATGAAGTACCAGTATCACCAAGCGAATATGAAAGAGGGGAAGTGTGTCTTGTACCAAATACCACTTGGAGATGTGACCAACAAGAATATCAATGGTACCCTAGGTGTGCGGTGCTCCCTAATACCCAGGCAGAATACAAGCTCTCCCCGATGCCTGGAGAGAATGCCACACTTAAAATGTTTCCCATATGTTTTGGTACCTATTTTTATGGGCAAAACCCAGAGGCAAAATACATGGGAAAGATCCCTCCTGAACAGTGTGTTTACACTTTGTTATTTGATATAAAAACAGGGAATTGGGATCTTGAAGGAGAGGAGAAAATAGACAGAAATTGGACAGCGTTAATTAATGGGACTCATCAAAATTACACTGTGAATTATTGGAACCTGACTGTGGGAGAAAATGAGATTCTAGTAGATCCAGAAGGATTGGTATATGATCCCTCCAGAGAACAAGATAGAAATGGGAAAAATTCACCTGTAATATTGTCCCGGGTTTTCCTTGGCCCCCTCTGGACGGCTAGATGTTCATATGTTGCACCCTGGGCAAATGTATCATTGCTAAATACAATCTGGGAAGATTACAAATATTGCAATAATTCTGAGCATGACACCCCAGAGGGTGTAGGATTGCCTCGAATAAAATACAGCATTATAAATTCACAAATCCAGGGAGGCATGTACTTCGTATGTGGAAGAACTGCATATAAAGTACTGCCTCTAAACTGGGAAGGGATATGTTCACTGGCATATTTGGCACCCAACATTACTGTGATATCAAATATATCATCTTCCCAGCCCCTTAACATGGGGAGTTTTGCACATAGGTACAAACGAGGGACACCCATACTGGAGGAGCGAAAGAACTGGGTATTTCAAGTATTACATGTTCTTATTCCCGGATTTGGAATTTTCGATTTACAACTGGCAATGATGAATATGTCAGCTGAATTAGCCATTGCATTTAATGCCACCAGAGAGGCCATAGGAAGTATACAGATAGAGATAAACTCTGCAGCCCAATTGGCGATACAAAATCTGCTTGCCCTAGACTTGATTACAGTACAACAAGGAGGAGTATGTGTTTTAATCCAACATCAGTACCAGCAAAAGTGCTGTTATTTTGTCAACAAGTCATCAGAGATAGAATTGGATATTGGGAAAATAAAAGAAGCAGTACAGGTATTTGAAAAAGGGGGCCAATATGAAGGAGGCGATTGGAGTTTATCATGGTTATGGTCTTGGTTTGGGGGGTGGGGCTGGTTGTTTAAAGACATACTTTTTATAATAATAGCTATTGTATTAAGTTGTTTATTAGTGCAGTGCTTACCTGCTCTCTGTTCCTGTTTAAAATTGTGTAAACTTCCGCCAGTGAAAATACTAGAAACCAATCGAGCTATGATACAGAGAGAAGAGATAAATTCCCTAATGGCTATTGACCCCACTGTCCTCACTACAGATACTGGTTGCTCATACCCATCGGTTGTTTATGTCCCCATGAATGCAAATTTCAATGAAGTGGGAGTAAAATTCAACATATATGAGGAAATTTAGAACTATTCAAAACGTTTATTATGTTCAGAAGAAAAAAAACTCAAAAAGGGTTGATTGTTAGAATTCATTTTGAATTGCTTCGTTTCTTTTACACGTGTAAGTTTGAGCTTTTGTTGTCTCTGAACGCACTGTCTATCACATATGTTATCTTATGTATATTTGTTTAGGTAAAATAAGCCTGGTTCCACGCCATAGGCTTGCAGCTGGTTTCTTTCCCTAACTGGGGCACTGTACTCATTATAATTGTGTGTTCAAATAACTAACTGACCTCGGCTGTGGTATTTTGGGGAGGGAAAGGCTGATATCTATACCTTTGAACCACGTAATCCTTTGAAGGGTCTCAAGAATGTGGGGAGTCAGGCAGCTGCAGAAGGGAGGCAAGGACAAGGCTGGGAATGGAACCATTGTGTGGAAACTGATTAACTCCTTAAAATATCTGTATGACGTATATCATTAGTTACACATTTTATGTATCCTTTGATGTATGAGTATAAATATCACTGTTAAACGCTTTATGCCAGCACACTTTACTTCGGGCCTGGGATGCCAGTGGTAAACCTGTCCTCTTTGCTGCAGCAAAAATAAACAGACCTTTGGTCATTGATTTTTCACTCCGGCTCTCCGTGTCAAAAACTCCTTTGTAAATGCATTTGTAAGTATCTGCAAATATGTGCATTTGACACTACTGGGCCAAGTTAATTACTCTGCTGGCAAGTAGGCAAATGAAAACTGTCTATGCTGATGTGTTAGCCTTCTACTGTGTCAGGAAAGTGATGAATTATCCTTAGGCTAATTAGCTGCTTCCCTCTGAAAAGCTCTAACTGGATGGTCTCACAGTGGGCAAAGGAGAACAAGCAGACCCTTGGCCCCAGGAACCATATGTAGTGGTTTATCTGATGTCCTGAAGGGAAGAATTAAGATCTGATTGGGAGGAGCCTTGTTCAAAGGAGAGGTCTTTTCCAACCCTCCCTTAAACTTCCATATTGAATATTCCCAGAATGCTGTGTAGGGGAGATTAGCAGCATATGTGTTGCCCGCTGAACACACCAGTGGCATATCTGGATCGGACAAGGACACAGGAGTTTGGGTGAGCCAGCCACTACTGAAGGAGGGGGAGGGCAAAGACACTCCCCCAGTCTCCTTGTTCTTTGAGGCCCATTGATGGGGTGCTGGACCACTTCCCTCATTGCCGGAAGACAGGACAGCACACCCACTTTTTACGTTGGGGCACGGAGGTTGAGGTACCAGGTCCCTCTTCTCTTTGATGAGGGTAGACGGTGATCCCCATTTACTTTGGTGGTGAGGGGCCTGGACTCCCATATACATAAACTTTCCGGGGGTTGGGACCCCTGAGCATCCAGAGCTCTGGGCAGGGAGCCCCGTGCTTGGTTCTCAGGGTTTGCAAATTATTAATAGGTTGCATTGACTCCAGCAGACTGGCCCACCCAGGGGGTATTCTGCCTTTTGCAGCAGAGCTCCACACGCTCTTTTTATTGACTGGGGTGGGTGGGGGACTCAAAGGTCAAATCCTTTTTCCCTGCATATCTTAGGCCTGTTACCCTGATTCTCACTATCTTGGCATCATTTAGCTCTTGGTGTCTAGCCCTAGCCATCTCTGCCATTTTCCTCTGGTATTCTGGCCTCTAAGGTTGCATACCCTGTAGGGAGCTGGTTCCACTGGCTTAATGTACCACCCTTCCTCCTTCTTCTTGTCCTCTGGTGCTTCTCTCCTGTGTGGGCACATACGTCCAGTTCTTCCCCCAATGGTTCCTTGGTGGGCTGAAGGGGACCAGCTTCACTGGCCCTAGAAAGAGACCCACTGGTCCTGGGGTCAACTGTAGACAGAGTCCTTAAACTATGACGACATCACAGGGTTTCTCCTTCCATTTGTCTATGGTTGCCGCAGCCTAATTCCAGTGTCCAGCTCCAACAAAAAGCACTCTTTCCCTCTTGCAAGAGTTTATAAATGAGTTTATGCAAGAGTTTATAAATGAGGGTGGAAAGTTCCTGAATCCTGGCACCCTTAGCCACATCAATTCTCCTCCCTGTCCCAACCCTCCTGCACAGCATGCTGGGACAATTAAAGATGGCGCCATCTAGGAGTGACTGGTCATATCTCCTCGGAGCGGGGAGTGGGGGAGGTTAGGAGCTCAGCTCTCCCCCGCTGACATAACAACTTAACTGTCTTTCCCACCAAATCCTCTTTCAAAGAGGAGCCCTCATACTGTGTTGGGTCCTGAATTCTGGGCTCCCTCCCTTGTTCAGTGGGTCTTGGCTGTCGCAGCCCTGGTACAGTGTGGCAACAAATTAATGGATGCAGATTTTCTTCTCCTCCCTTTTCTCCTCTTTAGCTGAGTGAAGCACTGTTAATTGCTCCCTTTGTGTGGGAAGGCCTTTGTTCCTTCTGCTACAGAGCAGTGTATTTCACATGGCCCGTCAAGGTGACAAAAGGTCTGGTTTCCAGTCCTGAGCTGAACCAGAGAAATAAAACAATTCAGGATGATCCATAAGGTGTACCGATACCTGCTTCAGACTTCCATATTTTATCTTGCCACTTTTTTTCCACCTCAGTTTGCTATCTCACTGGACCTTGTAGGAAAGAAAACTGTACTCCAATTCAGATTTCCTCCTATGTATAATAAAGTCTCATTGCGGACAAAACATTAAACCAAACAGCCTTTCCGTAGCAGTGTCCACTGATATTGTAAGGCCTACCCCAGGTCAATATCTACCCCTACAGCAGTCCCCTCTGTGCCAGGCTACCTGTGTGCAGTTATTGGGCTGCTCACAATGGTAGTCTCACATGTGCAGCCCTCACACGTGTGCCCATGCATGTGTAACCAGCCAGGGGATCCTTACCCTTTTCTGCGTTGCAGCAGTCATATCTTAAGAGGGACACTGGTGGTTAGCATGCGCAGTGAGTTTACTGTGTGATTTCCATGGGTGAGGCACCAGTTGTGAGGCTCACCCACAGTAAAAAGACCAAAACAAGTTGATCCAAGAGCAAAAAATATCGGCAAATTAAATGGGCATTACCTATTTTGCTACATTCCCCAATCTCCCTCTTGAGACCAGTAGAGGGTGAACTTGCTGGGGATTCTAAAGGAACAAAGTCCCCTTGGGCTTCAGAGGGCTGCTTCTGGCACCACCCATGGTTTTGGTGGACAGGCATGTACATGCTGCTAGTGGTGGAAAGGGTTGGGTGTTTGGGGATTGCAGGAAGGGAAGTGTAAGGAAATGCCTCATTGGCATGGTTACCCCCTGACTTTTTGCCTTTGCTGATGCTAAGTTATGATTTGAAAGTGTGCTGGGACCCTGCTAACCAGGCACCAGTGTTCTTTACCTAAACTGTACCTTTGTCTCCACAATTGGCACAACCCTGGCACTCAGGTAAGTCCGTTGTAACTGGTACCCCTGGCACCAAGGGCCCTAATGCCAGGGAAGGTCTCTAAGGGCTGCACCATCTCTTATGCCACCCTAGGGACCCCTCACTCAGCACATACACACTGCTTGCCAGCTTGTGTGTGCTGGTGGGGAGAAAATGACTAAGTCGACATGGCACTCTGCTCAGAGTGCCATGCCAACCTCAGACTGCCTCTGGCATAGGTAAGTCACCCCTCTAGCAGGCCTTACAGCCCTAAGGCAGGGTGCACTATACCACAGGTGAGGGCATATGTGCATGAGCACTATGCCCCTACAGTGTCTAAGCAAAACCGTAGACATTGTAAGTGCAGGGTAGCCATAAGAGTATATGGTCTGGGAGTCCGTCAAATATGAACTCCACAGCACCATAATGGCTACACTGAAAACTGGGAAGTTTGGTATCAAACTTCTCAGCACAATAAATGCACACTGATGCCAGTGTGCACTTTATTGTAAAATACACCCAGAGGGCATCTTAGAGATGCCCCCTGAAAACATACCCGACTTCCAGTGTGGGCTGACTAGTTTTTGCCAGCCTGCCACACACCAGACATGTTGCGGGCCACATGGGGAGAGTGCCTTTGTCACTCTGTGGCCAGGAACAAAGCCTGTCCTGGATGGAGGTGCTTCTCACCTCCCCCTGCAGGAACTGTAACACCTGGCGATGAGCCTCAATGGCTCACCCCCTTTGGTACAGCGCCACAGGGCATCCCAGCTTGTGGAGATGCCCGCCCCTCCGGCCACTGCCCCCACTTTTGGCAGCAAGGCTGGAGGAGATAATGAGGAAAACAAGGAGGAGTCACTCACCAGTCAGGACAGCCCCTAAGGTGTCCTGGGCTGAGGTGACTCTTACTTTTAGAAATCCTCCATCTTGTAGAATGAGGATTCCCCCAGTAGGATTAGGGATGTGCCCTCCTCCCCACAGGGAGGAGGCATAAGGAGGGTGTAGCCACCCTCAAGGACATTAGCCATTGGCTACTGCCCTCCCAGACCTAAACACACCCCTAAATTCAGTATTTAGGGGCTCCCAGAACCGAGGAAGATAGATTCCTGCAACCTAAAGAAGAAGAAGGACTGCTAACCTGAAGCCCTGCAGTGAAGACGGTGACGACAACTGATTTGGCCCCAGCCCCACCGGCCTGTCTCCCTACTTCGACGAAAAACTGCAACAGCGACCTCTGAAGCCTCAGAGGACTGCCCTGCATCTAAAGGACCAAGAAGCTCCCGAGAACAGCGGCCCTGTTCAAGAAACTGCAACTTTCTGCAACAAAGAAGCAACTTTAAAGACCCCATGTTTCCCGCCGGAAGCGTGAGACTTTCCACTCTGCACCCGACGTCCCCGGCTCGACCTGCGGAAAACTAACACTACAGGGAGGACTCCCCGGTGACTGTGAGCCCGTGAGTAGCCAGAGTTGAGCCCCCACAGCGACGCCTGCAGAGGAAATCCAGAGGCACCACCTGACCGCGACTGCCTGTAACAAGGAACCAGACACCTGGAACCAGCACTGCACCCGCAGCCCTCACGACCTGAAGGAACTGAACTCCAGTGCAGGACGGCCCCCAGGCGACCCTCTGCTTAGCCCAGGTGGTGGCTACCCCGAGGAGCCCCCCCCCCCCTGTGCCTGCCTGCATCGTTGAAGAGACCCCAGGGTCTCCCCATTGCTTCCTATCTGAAACCCGACACCTGTTTGCATTCTGCCCCCGGCTGCCCCTGTGCCGCTGAGGGTGTACTTTCTGTGCCTGCTTGTGTCCCCTCCGGTGCCCCACAAAACCCCCCTGGTCTGCCCTCCGAAGACGCAGGTACTTACCTGCTGGCAGACTGGAACCGGGGCAGCCCTATTTCCATTGAAGCCTAAGGTGGTCATTACAACCCTGGCGGACGGTGTTAAAGTGGCGGTAAGACCGCCAACAGTCCGGCGGTAAAATTTTTCTAATTACGATCGTGGCGGAAACCGCCAACAAAGACAGCCACTTTAACACTCCGACCTCCACGGCGGTACAAACAAACAGCTCGGCGGTCACGCCAACAGACAGGCGGAGGACAATGTACCGCCCACACTATTATGACAGGCCAATCCGCCACCTTTTCCATTTTTTTGTCAAAACTGTACATGCTATTGTGATTATTCAAAGTTCCTAGAATACCTGAGTGAAATACCTTTCATTTGAAGTATTACTTGTAAATCTTGAACCTGCTGTTCTTAAAATAAACTAAGAAAATATATTTTTCTATATAAAAACCTATTGGCCTGGAGTAAGTCTTTGAGTGTGTGTTCCTCATTTATTGCCTGTGCGTGTACAACAAATGCTTAACACTACCCTCTGATAAGCCTACTGCTTGACCACACTACCACAAAATAGAGCATTGGAATTATCTCTTTTTGCCACTATCTTACCTCTAAGGGGAACCATTGGACTCTGTTCACACTATTTCTTACTTTGAAATAGTATATACAGAGCAAACTTCCTACATTGGTGGATCAGCGGTGGGGTACAAGACTTTGCATTTGCTGGACTACTCAGCCAATACCTGATCACATGACTAAATTCCAAAAATTGTCATTAGAAACTGATTTTTGAAATTTGAGCTATTTTTCTAAAATTTTAAAAGTCCTACTAGGGCCTTGTGTTAGTCCCTGTTAGCATTTCTTTTAGAGTTTAAAAGTTTTGTAAACGTTTGGATTAAGTTCTAGAGTTAGTTTTAGATTCTTAAAAAGTATCCCAACTTTTAGAGAAATAATGTCGACTGCAGAAGAGACATTGGTGGAGCTCAATCTCACCCCTTACCTGCATCTTAGGATGTCAGAGTTAAGGACTCTCTGCAAAATCAAAAAGATAAAAACTGGATCAAACCTTACCAAAGTACAGCTCCAGGAGCTCTTGGCAGAGTTTTCTAGAGACAACCCCACTGAAGATAACCTAACAGAGGAGGAAGCTAGTGAAGTGGAGGACAATTTCCCCCCTCCACTCCTAGTTAGGGAGACCAGGGTTCCTCCAACCCTGACTCCACAAGTGATAGTCAGAGATGCTGCTTCTCCCACAGGGGAATCCAACAGCTATGGAAGCATTGAAGGCAGCCTCAATGAAGATGACCTCCTGTTAGCCAGGATGGCCAAAAGATTGGCTTTGGAGAGACAGCTCCTAGCCATAGGAAGAGAAAGGCAAGAGATGGGTTTAGCTCCCATCAATGGTGGCAGCAACTTAAATAGGGTCAGAGAGAATACTGACATGCTAAAAATCCCCAAAGGGATTGTAACAAAATATGAAGATGGTGATGATATCACCAAATGGTTCACAGCTTTTGAGAGGGCTTGTGCAACCAGAAAAGTAAACAAATCTCACTGGGGAGCTCTCCTTTGCGAAATGTTCACTGGAAAGTGTAGGGATAGACTCCTCACACTCTCTGGAAAAGGTGCAGAATCCTATGACCTCATGAAGGCTACCCTGATTGAGGGCTTTGGATTCTCAACTGAGGAGTACAGGATTAGGTTCAGGAGGGCTCAAAAATCCTCGAGCCAGACTTTGGTTGATGTTCTTGACTTCTCAGTCAAAACACTGGATGGTTGGATTAATGGCAGTGGTGTAAATGATAATGAAGGGCGGTACAATCTGTTTATGAAAGAACACATTTTAATTAATTGTTTCAGTGATAAACTGCATCAGCATCTGGTAGACCTAGGTCCAATTTCTCCCCAAGAATTGGGAAAGAAGGCAGACCATTGAGTCAAGACTAGGGTGACCAAGACTTCCACAGGGGGTGACCAAAAGAAAGGGGTCACAAAGACTCCCCAGGGGAAGAGTGTTGAGACATCCAAGGGAAAAAAGTAAAGAGCTTTTTACAGGGCCCCAAAAACCTGCTCAGGAGGGAAGGTCCAAAGCCTCTTCACAATCCTCATTTGGGTACAAGGGTAAGAACTTTGATCCCAAAAATGCCTGGTGTCGTAGCTGTAATCAGCAGGGACACCAAACTGGAGACAAGGCCTGTCCCAAGAAAGGTTCCACTTCTACTACTACTCCAGTTAGAACTGGAATAGCCAGTCTCCAGGTGGGATCAACAGTGTGCCCAGAGCAAATCAGGGTCCACACTGAAGCTACAATAGTTTCTGAGGGTGGGGTGGACTTAGCCACACTAGCTGCCTAGCCCCTAACATGCAAAAATACAGGCAGCAACTCTTTATTAATGGGACTAGTGTAGAAGCACTGAGGGATACAGTGCCAGAGTCACAATGGTGATAGACAAACTGGTTTCCCCAGGACAATACCTGACTGGACAAACTTATCCAGTCACCAACGCTGACAATCGGACTAAAATACATCCCACGGCTATGGTAACTTTAGAATGGGGAGGGGTCACTGGCCTGAAACAGGTGGTGGTCTCCTCTGCTATCCCAGTAGACTGTTTGCTTGGAAATGACCTGGAGTCCTCCGCATGGGCTGAGGTAGAACTCAAAACCCATGCAGCCATGCTGGGTATCCCTGAACTGGTGTGTGTCAAGACAAGGGCACAGTGCAAGGCTCAGGGTGAAAAAGAGGTGTTGGAGCCTGGAAGAATGGCCCAACCCTCCAAGAGAAAAGGAAAGAAGACTGGGGAACCAGCTTCAACACAGCAAAAGAAAAAGAACCTCTCATCCCAAGAAGAAGTTCTGCCCTCTGAGGGAACTGAGCCCATGGAGTTGGAACCTTATCAGGTTGAACTCTTAGGCCCAGGGGGACCCACAAGGGAACAGCTGTGTAAGGGGAAAGAAACCTGTCCCTCTCTTGAAGGCCTTAGGCAGCAAGCTGCTGAGGAAACAAAAGGAAAAGTCAGTGGAACACACAGGGTCTATTGGGAAGATGGACTCCTTTACACTGAGGCAAGAGATCCCAAACCTGGTGCCACTAGGAGAGTGGTAGTGCCTCAGGAGTTTAGGGAGCTCATTCTGACCTTAGCCCATGACATTCCACTTGCTGGGCATTTGGGACAAACCAAGACATGGGAGAGGTTAGTCAACCATTTCTATTGGCCCAACATGTCCCAGAAAGTCAAGGAGTTTTGTGCCTCCTGTGCCACCTCTCAAGCCAGTGGTAAGACAGGTGGCCAACCAAAGGCCCCCCTCATTCCACTTCAAGAGGTGGGGGTCCCCTTTGAAAGAGTGGGAGTGGACATGGCTGGTCCACTTGAACCTCCCACAGCCTCAGGAAATCAGTATATCCTAGTAGTAGTGGATCATGCTACTAGGTACCCTGAAGCAATTCCCCTTAGGTCCACTACTTCCCCTGCAGTAGCCAAAGCACTCATTGGTATCTTTACCAGAGTGGGATTTCCTAAGGAGGTGGTTTCTGACAGAGGTACCAACTTCATGTGCGCATACCTTAAACACACGTGGAATGAGTGTGGGGTGACCTACAAGTTCACCACACCATACCATCCACAAACCAATGGTCTTGTTGAAAGGTTTAACAAGACATTGAAGGGCATGATCATGGGGCTCCCTGAAAAGCTCCAAAGGAAATGGGATGTCCTCTTGCCATGTCTCCTTTTCGCCTACAGAGAGGTGCCTCAGAAGGGAGTAGGGTTTTCCCCCTTTGAACTTCTGTTTGGCCATCCTGTAAGGGGACCACTAGCTCTTGTGAAAGAAGGCTGGGAGAGACCTCTTCATTAGCCTAAGCAGGATATAGTTGACTATGTACTAGGCCTATGTTCCAGGATGGCAGAGTACATGGAAAAGGCAAGTAAAAACCTTGTGGCCAGCTAACAACTCCAGAAGATGTGGTATGACCAAGAGGCTGCTATGGTTGAGTTTCAGCCAGGGCAGAATGTCTGGGTTCTGGAGCCTGTGGCTCCCAGGGCACTTCAGGACAGATGGAGTGTCCCTTACCCAGTGCTAGAGAAAAAAGTCAGGTCACCTACCTGGTAGACCTAGGCACTAGCAGGACCCCCAAAAGGGTGATCCATGTGAACCGCTTCAAACTCTTTCATGACAGGGCAGATGTAAACATGTTAATTTTTACAGATGAGGACCAGGAAGCTGAGAGTGAACCTCTCCCTGATCTCCTCTCCACTGACCCTAAAGATGGCTCAGTAGATGGAGTGGTCTATTCAGACACCCTCTCTGGGCCAACAGCAAGCTGACTCCAGACAAGTCCTACAACAGTTTGCTGAGCTCTTTTCCCTAACCCCTGGACAGACGCACCTGTGTACCCATGATGTGGACACAGGAGACAGTATGTCTGTCAAAAACAACATATTTAGACAGTCTGACCAAGTTAAGGAAAGCATCAAAGTGGAAGTCCACAAGATGCTGGAATTGGGAGTCATTGAGCACTCTGACAGCCCCTGGGATAGCCCAGTGGTCGTAGTCCCCAAACCTCACACAAAAGATGGTAAGAGAGAGATTAGGTTTTGTGTGGACTACAGAGGACTTAATTCTGTCACCAAGACTGATGCCCATCCCATTCCAAGGACAGATGAGTTAATTGACAAATTGGGTGCTGCCAAATACTTGAGTACCTTTGACTTGACAGCAGGGAACTGGCAAATAAAAATGGCACCAGGAGCAAAAGAAAAGACAGCATTCTCTACACCTGATGGGCACTACCAGTTTACTGGAGTGCCCTTTGGCTTAAAGAATGCCCCTGCCACCTTCCAAAGGTTGGTGAACCAAGTCCTTGCTGGCTTGGAGTCCTTTAGTGCAGCTTATCTTGATGATATTGCTGTCTTTAGCTCCAGCTGGCAGGATCACCTGGTCCACCTGGAGAAGGTTTTGCAGGCCCTGCAAGCAGCAGGACTCTCTATCAAGGCATCTAAATGTCAGATAGGGCATGGTACTGTGGTGTACCTGGTACACCTTGTAGGTGGAGGCCAAGTTCAGCCATTCCAACCCAAGATCCAGACTATTCTGGACTGGGTAGCCCCAAAATCCCAGACTCAAGTCAGGGCATTCCTTGGCTTGACTGGTTACTATAGGAGGTTTGTGAAGGATTATGGATCCATAGTGACACCCCTCACAGAACTTACCTCTAAGAAAATGCCCAAGAAGGTAAACTGGATTGTAGAATGCCAACAGGCCTTTGACACCCTGAAGCAAGCTATGGGCACAGCACTAGTTCTCAAAGCTCCAGATTACTCCAAGCAGTTCATTGTGCAGACTGATGCCTCTGAACATGGGATAGGGGCAGTTCTGTCCCAAACAAATGATGATGGCCTTGTCCAGCCTGTTGCTTTCATTAGCAGGAGGTGACTCCCCAGGGAGCAGCGTTGGAGTGCCATTGAGAGGGAGGCCTTTGCTGTGGTCTGGTCCCTGAAGAAGCTGAGGACCATACCTCTTTGGTACTCACCTTGTACTTCAGACTGACCACAGACCTCTCAGATGGCTAATGCAAATGAAAAGTGAAAATCCTAAACTGTTGAGGTGGTCCATATCCCGACAGGGAATGGACTTTATATTGGAACACAGACCTGGGACTGCCCATGCCAATGCAGATGGCCTTTCCAGGTTCTTCCACTTAGAAAATGAAGACTCTCTTGGGAAAGGTTAGTCTCGTCCTCTTTCGTTTGGGGGGAGGGGTGTTGTGTAAGGAAATGCCTCCTTGGTATGGTTACCCCCTGACTTTCTGCCTTTGCTGATGCTAAGTTATGATTTGAAAGTGTGCTGGGACCCTGCTAACCAGGCCCCAGCACCAGTGTTCTTTCCCTAAACTGTACCTTTGTCTCCACAATTGGCACAACCCTGGCACTCAGGTAAGTCCCTTGTAACTGGTACCCCTGGTACCAAGGGCCCTAATTCCTGGGAAGGTCTCTAAGTGCTGCAGCATGTCTGATGCCACCATAGGGACCCCTCACTCAGCACATACACACTGCTTGCCAGCTTGTGTGTGCTGGTGGGGAGAAAATGACTAAGTCGACATGGCACTTCCCTCAGAGTGCCATGCCAACCTCACACTGCCTGTGGCATAGGTAAGTCACCCCTCTAGCAGGCCTTACAACCCTAAGGCAGGGTGCACTATACCACAGGTGAGGGCATATGTGCATGAGCACTATGCCCCTACAGTGTCTAAGCAAAACCATAGACATTGTAAGTGCAGGGTAGCCATAAGAGTATATGGTCTGGGAGTCTGTCAAACACGAACTCCACAGCACCATAATGGCTACACTGAAAACTGGGAAGTTTGGTATCAATCTTCTCAGCACAATAAATGCACACTGATGCCAGCGTGAACTTTATTGTAAAATAGAGATGCCCCCTGAAAACATACCCGACTTCCAGTGTGGGCTGACTAGTTTTTGCCAGCCTGTCACACACCAAACATGTTGCTGGCCACATGGGGAGAGTGCCTTTGTCACTCTGTGGCCAGGAACAAAGCCTGTACTGGGTGGAGGTGCTTCTCACCTCCCCCTGCAGGAACTGTAACACCTGGCGGTGAGTCTCAAAGGCTCACCCACTTTGTTACAGCGCCACAGGGCATCCCAGCTAGTGGAGAGGCCCGCCCCTCCGGCCACTGCCCCCACTTTTGGCGCCAAGGCTGGAGGAGATAATGAGGAAAACAAGGAGGAGTCACTCCCTAGTCGGGACAACCCCTAAGGTGTCTTGAGCTGAGGTGACTCTTACTTTTAGAAATCCTTCATCTTGTAGAAGGAGGATTCCCCCAATAGGATTAGGGATGTGCCCCCCTCCCCACAGGGAGGAGGCACAAAGAGGGTGTAGCCATCCTCAAGGACAGTAGCCATTGGCTACTGCCCTCCCAGACCTAAACACACCCCTAAATTTAGTATGGAGGGGCTCCCAGAACTGAGGAACTGCGAGCCCGTGAGTACCCAGAGTTGACCCCCCCCCCCCCTTGACCCCCACAGCGACACCTGCAGAGGAAATCCAGAGCCTCCCCCTGACTGCGATTGCCTGTAACAAGAAACCCGATGCCTGGAACCAGCACTGCACCCGCAGCCCCCAGGACCTGAAGGAACCAAACTCCAATGCAGGAGCGGCCCCCAGGTGACCCTCTGCCTAGCCCAGGTGGTGGCTACCCCGAGGAGCCCCCCCCCCCCCCTGTGCCTGCCTGCATCGTTGAAAAGACCCCAGGGTCTCCCCATTGATTCCTATCTGAAACCAGACGCCTGTTTGCACTCTGCACCTGGCCGGCCCTGTGGCGCTGAGGGTGTACTTTCTGTGCCTCCTAGTGTCCCCCCCGGTGCCCCACAAAACCCCCCTGGTCTGCCCTCCGAAGACGCGGATACTTACCTGCTGGCAGACTGGTACCGGGGCACCCCTATTTCCATTGAAGCCTATGTGTTTTGGGCACCTCTTTGCCCTTTGCACCTGACAGGCCCTGAGCTGCTAGTGTGGTAACTTTGGGGTTGTCTTGAACCCTCAACGGTGGACTACTTTGGACCCAACTTTGAACCCTGTAAGTGTTAGGCTTACCTGTGAACTTAACAAATACTTACCTACCCCAGGAACCGTTGATTTTTGCACAGTGTCCACTTTAAAATAGCCTATTGCCATTTTTGTCAAAACTGTACATGCTATTGCGACTATTCAAAGTTCCTAGAATACCTGAGTGAAATACCTTTCATTTGAAATATTACTTGTAAATTTTGAACCTGTGGTTCTTAAAATAAACTAAGAAAATATATATTTTTTATATAAAAACCTACTGGCCTGGAGTAAGCCTTCGAGTGTGTGTTCCTCATTTATTGCCTGTGTGTGTACAACAAATGCTTAACACTACCCTCTGATAAGCCTACTGCTCGACCACACTACCACAAAATAGAGCATTGGAATTATCTCTTTTTGCCACCTCTAAGGGGAACCCTTGGACTCTGTACACACTATTTCTTACTTTGAAATAGTATATACAGAGCCAACTTCCTACAGGAAGAGAGATCTGTCTTTATGACCACGGGAGCAGCTTCAGTGTTGCAGGAAGACACAAAGATCAGGAGGGCTGGACAGGTCAAAAGATCATTCAGCCAATTACTTATAGGTGGGAGTATCAGTGCAAGGAGGCAGTGTGTGTATATATATATATGTATATATATATATATATATATATATATATACATACATGTGTATATATATATATATATTCACACTTATTTCACCACTACTCAGTTTCTTCACAACCAACGGTCAGCTGCACCACCATGAACACAATAATACAGCGTGGTTTCAAATGATTCAAAAGGAAATTCTTTTACTTATGCTAAACAAACTTGAACCTAGTCACGGCCAACTCATTTCGGCATAACACCCTCTACTGTGCCTGTGTATACACCATGGCAGACGCCATTATAACACATAGTCCTTCCATCATTTCCATGGCCCCAAAAAAACATATATATATATGTATGATTTTTCACTGAAAAAAAAAACAAAGGTTACTGGGACCTTATAGTTATATTCACGTTTTACCCGTACAAAACCATAAAAATTCAGCACTTCTAGTTATACTTATAATTATACTTATGTTAAGAAACTATAACTCATGGCCTAAAGTTACTTAACGGCATGAGTTACAGTTTCTTCAAATAAGTATAGCTATAAGTATAACTATAACTGCTGAATTTCTATGATTTTGTGTGGGTACAACAAGAAGCTAACAATAACACCCCTGTAACTTTTGGTTGTTTCAGTGAATTTCAGTTTTTTTTTAATGTGAAGTAATAGAAAATGTTCAAACAAGGTTGGACATACCGAAGTTCAGAGTACATTAAGATCAATGAAACAGCTGGACAAAACCAACAAGTTAATCGAGAAGCTGATACATAGCAAGTCACTTGTAGCAGCACTAGATAAAGAGTTATAAGTGCAGAGGGGAAGAAACGTAAGGTGTTTGGAATAATACATCTTAGTAGCTGTTTCTCTCGGATTACCCCATCAGATTTTCAAGGTTCAATATTCAAATTATATATACACATTTTTAGTGTGCCCATTGTCGCGTTGGCTGTCGTACCAATGAGGCTGCTGGATTCGGGCGGCTGCATCACCTGAACTGTGGGGAACGAAGTTCAACCTCACACCATGTGACAATTGTCGACCTAATCCGTTTCCGG
Source organism: Pleurodeles waltl (assembly GCF_031143425.1). Classification (NCBI taxonomy): domain Eukaryota; kingdom Metazoa; phylum Chordata; class Amphibia; order Caudata; family Salamandridae; genus Pleurodeles; species Pleurodeles waltl. Next base: position 595,519,868 of record NC_090444.1, on the reverse strand, counting down.
CCAGCTAGCAGCGCCTCATCTCTGCCCAAGAACAGGGACGATTTGTGGCAAACGGGCACATGACATTGTGACTTATCGGCGAAATTGTGGTGGATCCGATTTCATCCTTCTCTCTCTCAATTACCTTAGTCTCACACATGCAAAGACAAACAGAGACAGGAAATGGTTCAACAAGATTTATTGAATCAGATGCTTGCATGAAATTCAATAATTATAATGATGAAATATACTAGAAGCAAAATGGTGACAAGAAAAGTGAAACATAGGAAAAGTCCCACTATACTGTCACTATGCACAATATATGCCATTCCTACCTTAGCTATGTTAGAGCACAGGAGGATAAGCCCTAATCCTCCAGGATTCCACCCCCCCCGGAAGACATCATCCCCCATAGCTGAGTATGACAGTAGTGAAGAAGCCCGTTATCTACAGAGACACCATCCCCATATGGGCCAGGGAAATGGTGGTCTTAGTGGTTATCTGGGTGGAACCTCCCTCTAACATGCATAGGACAGGAAAATGTTTTTACAACAAAGCAACTGATGTTCTGATAAAGTGGCCCTACATAAAAATGCATGTGTTTCTGTGAATGTTGAAGATGCAGTGTACCACTTGTGCTGACAAACCTATCTCGCTGCAGCCTCGAAGAAAGCACAGAGTGAAAGAATACTGTGCAAAGAAATGTAGTGCTTTCCTAGGTGAAAGGACAACAAGATAAAGAAAATAGAACACCACCACAGATGTGGCAGATTCTAAAATAATAAAAGGAAAAAAAATAAAATCTTACTAGGCTAAAGAGCACAAGCAGCAGGCCTAGTTGCTAAAATAACGTGCCTAGAGGCATCACTAAAATGGCTCTGACACCCTCCCCTTGTCGGTTCAGAAGTGGTAAAGCTCCCTAATTCCTAATTACAAAGCACCCAAAATGCAATGCTTTAAAACATATATACATAAATGTCAGTTGTGACAAGTGAAAACACACGAGGCTTTGAATATAAAGGACATGTTGGAAGAAGTTAATTTAGAAATTTAGCAGCAGCGCCAATAAAACTGAATCTAAAAGTGAGTATCATTTTTAGGTTGAGCGCGCAAGCGCTCTGACCGCTTGTAAATCTTGTGAGCTTTTAACCACGCCCACCGCACACTTATCACTATCACTTATTTCTGGGCTTGCCTTTCAAAAATCCTGTGTTATTATTGGTAAATGCTTTACGTTTGTCCCTTCTTGGGGCGGTTTGGTTACTGCCTTGGACACAGACTTTTGTTACATGGATAAATGCACTTTTGCCGATACGTTTGACTGTGAGCAAACTTCTTTTTCCTTTTGTGTCTCTCTGTTCCGCTCATGCCGGCCATGGTGCTTTGAATCGGCTCGCTTATGTCAACTGTTTTTAATTTAAGTGGCAAGAAAAGTCTAGTTAGGAATTTACAATGTTAATAGCTAAGCAAACGCGAGACCCATTGCATTGCAAATGCTTGTTAAAATCTCCAATTACAGTGGGGACCATTGAAGCAAGGAAATGTTCCACTTCAGCAGGTGGTAATGTGACCAAATCGGTGCCAAAGAAAGCCAAAGAGCACTCATGTTCCAAAGCCTGAGCTCCAGCTGAGTCAGCAGCCTTCCGTGTTATGCCCGATGTTGAGTCAAGAGCTTCATGAGCCACGACTGGCAGCTCATAGACGGCCTCCTGTAGCAAATGCACCTTCAATGTGCATGTCTGGTAATGAGCCCTCAGCGAGAACACCAACAGATCTGCGTTCAATAAAAGTAAGCACCTCATAGTAAGACAATCTTTCAGTTTACATTCGGAAAGGCACCAGAGGCATCGAAAAACGGGCTGCAAACAATCCAAAACCGGTATGAATGACGAAGACCAGTTGCACTCCAGTTCTTCCAGGAGTGGTGCTCCGGAATATTGCATAATGCCTTCACAACATAGTTGCGCCTTTGGAAGTGCCATCAGTCCTCTTTTTTGCTATCGAACAGCCAATGCAAATAGAAACAGCAAGGTGCCACCAATTATAGCTGAAGTCATTGGAAATCCCCCCAGAATCGCCAAAAATATTGAGTGTATGACTGAAGGTTTTAAGCCAAATATAGAGGAGAAGGTGGTAACGAAACCAGAACCCACAGCCTTAAATATTTTTACAATCCCCATAGTACTAGAGGCATTACAAATTCGTCCCACGAGTTCACCAAAGTGTCTCGAAAAGTTTGTATTTAAAAGGGGTTGCATTTCTGCAGATGACTTCGCTACTTGGAGCGCATAGGTCTCGTGTGCAGATGCTTACGCCATGTGTTTTTGAAACAATAAAGCCTTTAGTCTGCCTAACTTGTAAAAATTCACATTTGAAGTAGCAATGTGAGGCCAAATATCTGCTATTGTCATCTGTTGTGTAGGGGGAAAAAGAGCATTCCCACAACAGGTGACAATTTGGGAGACTGAAACAACGTAAGCTATTCCAGCTTACATTCCACAAGAGCTCTCACTGTTAAGAAGCACATAGCTTTCATTAGAGAGCACCTGGATTGAACGTCTAATCAAGGGGACTGGAACTCCCTTCTAAGAGCAAGCCAAATTTGCTGCTGAAGTGTTGCATGCCCCATGCAAGGACAGCTGCCTACAAACCATCTAATGGCTCACGGAAGTCTTGCATTCACTGCCACAAAGAAAGACCTCTTTCATGCCATTGAGACATTTGTGCGAAAAAAGAAGGTCCCACATCTCATGAATGTAATTATCTCTCAGACTTTCATATCTGCCTACTGGAATGTGTTTCAAGCAGGATGTACATTGCAGTGTTGAAATAGGCAAATTAATAACCCCATGTATTAACCATTCAGAAGATGGTATTTCAGCCACAGTAAAAGGCAACTTTTCTAGTTTCTTGATGTTTAGTATAACAAAGGTCGCTTCCTCCTTAGCCATTATTTGTTGCTGTCACGGCAAATTAAATGCTGAAAATGTCCCTTGTGCAGACATGTTGCCAGGGAACACAACTAGATTTCACTGTCTGTAGTGTCTAACCCATTTGCATGGTGGATCTTAGCTGACTGTCCATGATATAAAAATGACATGTCACTTTTTCAGATGAAACAATGTTGTTAAAAGTATATATGCGGTTGAACGAGGTGTTAATCCCATCATCTACAACTGCTAATGCTTTTTGTAAATTTTCCTGATCTATTTGCCTTAACTGGGTTGTGGCTTCTTGTTGAGAAAGCTACCAAATCTCACTATAAACTGCATGTAAGAAGTGCTTTTTATGCTGTCTTCTGGGGCCTAATGGGAAGTTCTGCATGTCTGCATTATTAGACAGGAGACTTATGTGTTCTTAAACAGCATAATGCTTTTTAACCATTGCTGGCACAATTTCTCCTCACTGTATGTTGTTACTATTCCCTAATATTCTGATGACACATAGCAAGGGTCTGGTCTATTCGTTCTAAAACCCCCTGTGACGCTTACAAAGTGCTCATGGAACCGTATGTGTCCACTGGCCACAGTGCCCACCGGCCAGGACGTGAAAGTGATGTTAAATGTTCCATTTTGGACCCCCCACCATGCTGATCTTCAGTTGCATTAATACATTTTTGTCATTTATAAAATGTAGCAGTGGCAGGGATACTGGATGCATTCAAATTCTTAATTTGCCTGTTGTACGGTTTCATTAAAAAATATAATTTGATCAGGTATCAGGCATGCTATCAGGCATGCTCTAAATAAAGCTTCCTTTCCCCTTTTTTTGCCAATTTTTCGTTCCCCATACACTTTTTAAATCAATCGACTTCACCCAATATTCAAAGCATTCTATAGCCAACCGGAAACAAAGGAATTAGAATAAATCTATTTGGTATCAGTTCATAGGATATGATGCATTTCCATTACCAACAATTTAAAATAATACAACTCATCGTTTTTAACATTGTGCCCAGTAAAATATGCAAACTTTTCATTATGTTTTCAAATTCCCATTGACGGAGTTAGACAATCTTCCCATTGCGTGTAATTAAAAATAGTCTTTGGGGTACTTGCTGTGTGATTTTAATGATGTCCATAATAATTATAATAGAACACATCTCCATAATTCTCCTTCGATTGATAAACGTCTTCACCTTCAAATACAGTAAAATACTGTTATTCAGATAATATAGAATCAACAGAAACAACTCCAGGTGTGATTACCTCATTCATTGAAAGTTTAAATACATATGAAATTTGAATAACCTTATGGGAGGAAAATGTGGTTTTAGAACCTCATACATCCGCTCAACTGTGGAGCTTTGAGGAAGGTAATGACCATGTATTAATAAGAAAAAGACATGACAAACCCACTCTAAAGAAGGAAGGCAAATATAGTTAATAAGAGCCACAGATAGTTCCATGGAAGAATGAAAAAGTTAATTTTTAGCCAATTTAACAGCTTACATGCTCTTGACAGTCTTGTTGCAGAAGAGGCGAAAAAGGGTCATTAACTTTGGAAAAATACCCAGAAGCAATTCTTGCAAAAACTGAAGTCGTGTTTGGAAGACGAGAAGTGGCAGAAGTCTCCCTTGGTGGATCTTAGTAGAATATTCCATCCATTTGAGTTGAATTTGAATAAAATCTCTCAATATTGTTGACTCTGCTTGTTGCAGAAGAAGTTGATGGGACTAATGAAAGATTATTTTCCATCCTCCCAAAGCTCGGAGAGGTGTCAGCGTTGCTGCTCAAAACTAGTAGAGGAACATCCTGGTCTATCTGAGAGGCAGTTGGGTACTACCCAGGAGTCCTCTAGGTCTACTGTGCAGGATCGGCTATATGGTGTAGCTCGATATCGTCAATGGAGAAAAAGTGGGTTTCTTTAGAACCAGACAGCGGTGGTAGAATAGCAGTTCTGGTACCATGTATTCCCAGGACTGGAACCGGTGTATAAGAGGGAACAAAGTCCTTTTTCACAGCAATATTTTCACGCACTAGATCCTCAACTTTTGGAATCCAGCCGGTTGATGTTGTTGGTACATCCCTTATTCCCAAGGAGGCGGCACTGGCAGATGCAGTGTAGTCACAGAACTGTTGTAGGTCCTGCAAGACAGTGACACGTCCATTTATGTCAAGAGGTGTATCTGCCGCCTCCGCACCAGGACCATCAAGATCTGGAACATACATTTGTGTTCCAAACAGGCATTCTTATGGGATACGCCCCCGAGGTACCTTCTCAGCAGATTATTAAGTGCTGTCTGTACTCCATACAGCTGATTAAGCCAACTACGACCCGTGCCAAGTGCTCTAGTTGTTAAGGATTGCTTTAAGTCACGGTTTCTTCACTCAACAGCACTGTTTCCCTTGGGATGATACAGAGATGAATAATATAGTTGGACCCCTAATGAAGCCATGGTGTCACTGAATGTCCTTCAGGCGAAAGCAGGGCCCTGGTCTGAGTGGAAAGCCGCAACTGCTTATGTGCCGACAAAGACATGCAAATCTTTAATAACAGTTTGAGAGTCAGACAAGCGTTGAGGCCATACCCACAGAAATGTGGAGCCTGAGTCGCTTTATTTATATATACATCAGATGTTAAGGGACCACAGTGGTCCAGGTTCACACATTTTAGAGGTTTGTTGGAAATTAGGAGGGGGTGTCTGTGGTGGCCATTTGACAGTAGACCCTTTTATTTGCTGACAGATGTCACAACAAAGGACATATTGTTTGGTCTGTTTATATAAACCTGGCCACCAGTAACATGCTTGTAATAGTGAGATAGTAGTTGCCACACCAGCATGGGCAGAAGCAACTCCCTCCTGCACTGCTTTAATGTGAGAAAGTAGCCTCTTTCTAGCATGGTTACCCCCACTTTTGGCCTGTCTGTGAGTGTTTGTCAGTGTGCTTTTACTGTGTCACTGGGATCCTGCTAGCCAGGACCCCAGTGCTCATATTGAAAACCCTATATGTCAGTCTGTTTTGCCTGTCTCACCGGGATCCTCCTGGCCAGGACCCCAGTGCTCATAGTTTGTGGCCTAATGTGTGTGTTGTGAATAGTGCTTAACTGTGTCACTGATGCTCTGCTAATCAGAACCTCAGTGCTTATGCTCTCTCTGCTTTTAAATGTGTCACTATAGGCTAGTGACTTTATTTACCAATTTCAATTGGCACACTGGACCCCCACCTTATAAGTCCTTAGTATATTGTACTTATGCACCCAGGGCTTTGGGGTTCCAGGGGATCCTTATTGGCACACACTATTTCACAGCCATTTTCACTGCACTTAAGTAACCTATAAGTCACCTATATGTCTAAGCTTCGAATACTGAAGGCTAGGCGCAAAGTTACTAAGTGTGAGGGCACACTTGCACTAGCAAAGGTGCCCCCACACAGTCCAGGGCCAATTTCCCCGACTTTGTGAATGTGGGGATGCCATTACACATGTGTACTACGTATAGGTCAATACCTATATGTAGCTTCACAATGGTAACCCCGAATATGGCCATGTAAGGTGTCTAAGATCATGAAATTGTTCCTCCCATTCCAAATCTGATATTGGGAAGCCAATTCCATGCATCCTGGGGGCTCCACCATGGACCCCCAGTACTGCCAAACCAGCTCTCTGAGGCTTGCACTGCAACTACAGCTGCTGCCACCTCACAAAGTTCTGCCCTCCTGGGGTCTGAGCAGCTCAGTCCCAGGAAGACAGAACAAAGCATTTCCTTTGGGAGGAGGGTGTTACACCCTCTCCCATTGGAAATAGGTGTTACAGGCTGAGGGGGTAGCCTCCCCCAGCCTCTGGAAATGCTTTAAAGGGCACAGTTGGTGCCCTCCTTGCATAAGCTAGTCGGCACCGGTTCAGGGACCCCCATTCCCTGCTCTGGCCCGAAACTGGACAAAGGAAAGGGGAGTGACCAGGGGTGGTGCTCAGAGCTCCTCCAGTGTGTCCCAGACTTCAGCCATCTTTTTTTCCAAGGTGTATGGACACTCTGGAGGCCTCTGAGTGACCAGTGCCAGCAGGTGACATCAGAGACCCCTCCTGATAGGTCCATTCCTGATAAGGTAGCCAATCCCCCCTCAGGGCTATTTAGGGTCTCTCCTGTGGGTTTCTCTTCAGATACTACTTGCAAGTTTCCAGCAGGAATCCTCTGCAACTACTACTTCATCCTCTGACCTCAGATCGACCGGAGACTGCTCCAGGAACCGCTGTAACTTCAACACAATATCCAGAAGGGCTACTTTTCCTCTGTAACTTCAGCTCCAGCCAGCAACTGCAACAGTTTCCATGGTGTGCACGCTCTGGGGACTCCCTGTGTTCACCCTGCACCAAAAGGACTGAAGAAATCTCTTGCGGAGTGACGGAGTCAATTCCCTGCTCCTGCAGGCAATTCCCTGCTCCTGCAGGCACCTTCTAAGATGACAGCCGGTTCTCATGGACTCCTCTCCCAGTGACGAGCGTGCTCTTGGAACACGGGTGGCGGACCTCTTCAACACAGACTGTCCTAATGTCCTGCTGTCCAAATTTGGAGGAGGTAAGAGCTTGCCTCCTGACGCCTCTGCGCACTGTTTGCAAGAATCCTTCATGCACAGTCTGGCCCAGTTCCTCAGCACTCTATCCTGCGATGCTCAACTCGCTGAGTTATCTTCCGACGGCGTCGGACCTTCTTTTGTAGTGCTGTAACAACCGCAATTTGCACCTTCTTTGTCCCCGTGTCCTGGGACCTCCGTGGGTGTTGTCTGGTCATCTGTGGGTTCCCTCCAGTGTTGGGAGCCCCCCTCTGCCTCCTCAGTCTGAGTTGAGGCCCCCAGGTCCCTCCTGGGTTCAGGCAGCGCCACTTTGATGCAAGCTGAGACATTTCTTGAACCAAGCCTTGTTGGACGAATCCAGCGCCGAAACCCACCTGCATCCAACATCTCTCAGTGGTACATCCATTGCATCATGCAGGAACCCGCAGCCATCTTCCTTTGGTGCACTTCTGCAGTCTTTGTCCAACCAGGGACACTTCTTTTGCACCCTCTTCTAGGTTGGCAGGGGCTCCTGTCCTTCCTGGAACTTCTTCAGACTTCTTGACTTGGTCTCCTCTCTTTGTAGGTCTTCAGGTCCTGGAATCCACCATTTGTTGTTTGCAGTCTTGCTTGGTTCTTGGAATAACTCTAATCATGACTTGTAGTGTGTCCTAAGGAAACTTGCAGTACTTTACTCCTACTTTCAGGGGCTCTGGGGTGGGGTATTTTACTCACATTTGTGGTTTTCTTACTCTCCCAGCGATTCTCTACACACTACACTTGTCTAGGGGGGAATTTGTGATTCGCATTCCACTTTCTTTGTATATGGTTTGTGTTGCCCCAGACCTATTTTCTCTTATTGCCTTTCCTATTGTTTGCACTATCCTATGTATAATTACTTACCTTATTTTGGTGTCTAGTGTATATATTGCGTATAATACTTTCTTCTAGAAGCAGTATTGCCTCTAAGATATTTTTGGCCTTGTGTCACCCAAATAAACTACCTTTATTTTTGGTAACACAGAGTATTGTCTTTACTTGTGTATAAGTACTGTGTAACTATAGTGGTATTGCAGGAGCTTTGCATGTCTCCTAGCTCAGCCTAAGCTGCTCTGCTACAGCTACCTCTATCAGCCTAAGCTGCTAGAACACTGCTACATTTCACTAATAAGGTCCAGACCTGGTATAAGGTGTAAGTAACAAAGGTACCCACTACAAACCAGGCCAGCCTCCTACATTTAATCAACTCAGGTCTTGGATCTTTGTTGGGAATCACACAAACAGCTACCCCTGGTATTTTTACTAGGGTAGTATTAAGGCTAGATAGAAATATTTGGCAGGATATGCCTTTGTTTTCACATCAGCCAATGTTTCATCATCCAACCTTGTCCATAAATGAGTTATTGCAGCAACAAAAACCGTAGCTACTGCTGACTTGGCCACTTCATCAGCTAAGGTATAGCCTGTAACGTGTATTCCAACATGTTGAAGTCCCAGTGTATGATCTACATGGAGATTGGGTGGTGTTTCTTTCAGATCCTCGACTTTCCCCCACAGTTGTCTGTGGATGATGGTGTTGCCTTTGGCCTCTCTGAACCCATTCTGGACTGGACAGAGTAATATGAATCACAGACGGTTAATGTTAACTGTCCCGGATCTGTGTGTTCCGGTGCCATCAACAGAGCTTTGACCTCTGCTAGTTGTGCAGTACAGTTCCCTGCGTGTAGGTGTGTTGTGGATGGAATTCACAATCTTTCATGTAGCCACTCAAAACTGCACAGGCGGTGGAGTATTGATGTTTGGTGGCTACTGCTGGTTGGGCTGAGCCATAATTGTACATTATTATTTAATATTGTTCAATAAGCAAAGTGTTTGCTAGAACTGGCTATTCTAGTTCATATTGGAGAAATTCTTCAGTTTGTAATTTTGGGTCAAAAACATAATCAACATCAGTGGCTTTCAGAGACGTTGGCCATTGAATCCAACTTGGATGTAATGTTTTAGCGTTAGTAACGCTGGCTTTTGCGACAGCCTCAAGGGTTGGGATCAGAGATATGACAATAATGCGTTTACCCCGGGCCAGAGGTCTCTCTTTAATGACAGCCATCTGAACAGCAGTCAGATTTCTTTCTGTGGGAGCAAAGCTGTAGAATACTAATGTGATTTGTATGCAATAGGGAAGGTATCACTGTCATTAAATGTTATGTATGTGAAATCAATGGCACCAGCAATTACTCTGATGATCCAATGTGTTTTGTAGTTTATTGTGTGTAAGTATTTAGCTGCAAGCAAGTCTTGTTGCAATACTCTGAGAATGTGTGTGTGTGTGTGTGTGTTTGACTGTCTAATATTTTCTTGAAAAGTCAGGAAATATTAAGTCAGATAATGGTCTAATGCGTTGCGCATAATGTCAAAGTTTAAAACGTCCAACAATGACTGGAGCTTTTTGATGGTGTTTGATGGTTGCAATTGTGCACATTTTTCTAAAAATTGGGGTGCTAGGTTCTCGCCTTCATCTGATAGTTTGTATCCAAAAAATAGGACACTAAGGAAGGCTATTTTTTTTTTCATTCAAATTATAGCCTAGTTTGGCAAATCCCACAACAATGAGGCTGATCTGTCTTATGTGTTGAACAATGTAAAGCACAATCCAAATACATTTACAAAGGAATTAGACATGAGGGGTCAGAGTGGAGAATCAAGACCAAGGTCTTATTTATTATGCTGCAGCAAAGAGAACAGATTTACAACTGGCATCCCCAGCCCGAAGTAAAGTGTGCTAGCTTGGTTTTTCTAACAGTGATATTTATACTCATACATTAAAGGATTCATAAAATAAGTGAATGATGATACATGTCATACAGGAATTTAAGGAGGGAATCAGTTTTCACACACTTGTTCCCTTCCTTGCTCTGTCCTCGACTCCCTTCTGCAGTTATCTGGCCTTGCACATTCCTAGAACATTTCCTAGAAAGGATTTCATGGTTCAGAGATACAGATATCACATTCAGGCCTTCCTGCCATATATTATCATCCTTTCCCTCCCCAGAGTACAGCAGCCAAGGTCAGTCAGTTTATATTTACCACATGAATATAATGAGTAATGTGCCCTAGGTAAAAAAAAAAAAAAAAAAAAAAAAAAGAGGAAACCAGCTGCAGGCCCGTTGTAGAACCAGGCTTATTACTATAAGAATATATAAGTAAAAACATGCAGTGGGTAGTGCCTTTAGAGAGAGGACTCAAACCAAATGTTTCAACAGGAAAGGACCAGTACAAAATGGATTCTTACAATCAGCCCTTTTTGAGTTTTCTCTCAAACGTAACAAGCATTCTCACGAGGTGTTCTAATTCTCCTCACATATGTTAAATTTTACTCCTACTGCTTTTGAATTGGTGTTCATGGGGACATAAACGACCGATGAGAATGAACAAGCGATATCTTTTGTGAGAACCGTGGGATCAATAGCCATTAGGGATTGGATCTCTTCTCTCTGCATCATAGCTCGATTTGTTTCATGTATATTAAATGGGGGTGGCTTACACATTTTTAAACAGGAACATAAAGCAGACAAGCACTGAACTAACAAATAACTTAATACGATTGCTAGTATCATAAACATTAGGGGGGTTATTACAACTTTGGAGGAGGTGTTAATCCGTCCCAAAAGTGACGGTAAAGTGACGGATTTACCACCAGCCGTATTACGAGTCCATTATATCCTATGGAACTCGTAATATGGCTGGTGGTATATCCGTCACTTTACCGTCACTTTTGGGACGGATTAACACCTCCTCCAAAGTTGTAATAACCCCCTATGTCTTTAAACAACCAGCCCCACCCGCCAAGCCAGGACCATTACCATGACAAGCTCAAACTGCCTCCATCATATTGCCCCCCTTCTCAAATACTTTTACTGCATCTTTTATTTTCCTAACATCCAATTCGATCTTGGACGATTTGTTGACAAGATAGCAGCATTTTTGCTGATATTGGTTTTGGATTAAAACACATACTCCTCCTTGTTGTACCGTAATTAAATCAAGAGCAAGACGAATCTGTACAGCAAATTGGGCTGCAGAGTTTATTTCTAGCTGTACTCTTGCTGTGGCCTCTCTGGTGGCGTTAAATGCAATGGCTAATTCAGCGGACATGTTCATCATTGCCATCTGTAAGTCGAAAACTCCAAATCCCGGAATAAAAACGTGTAGTAATTGAAATACCCAGTTCTTTCGTTCCTCCAATATAGGCGTCCCTCGTTTGTACCTATGAGCAAAACTACCCATGTTAAGGGGCTGGGAAGATTATATATTTGATATCACAGTAATGTTGGGTGCCAAATATGCCAGCGTGCATATCCCTTCCCAATTTAGAGGGAGTACCTTATACGCAGTTCTTCCACATACAAAATACATGCCTCCCTGGATTTGTGAATTTATAATGCTGTACTTTACTTGGGGCAAACCCACACCCTCGGGTGTGTCATGCTCAGAACTATTACAATACTTGTAATCCCTCCAAATATAATTTAGCAATGATACATTTGCCCAGGGTGCAACGTAGGAGCATCTAGCCGTCCAGAGAGGGCCAAGGAAAACTCGTGACAATATTAAAGGTGAATTATTCCCATCTCTATCTCTTTCCCTTGAGGGATCATATAACAATCCTTCTGGATCTACCAGAACCTCCTTTCCTCCCACCGTCAGGTTCCAATAATGTAAAGTATAGTTGTGCTGAGTCCCATTAATTAATGAGGTCCAATTTCTCCTCTCCATCGAGTTCCCAGTTCCCCGTGTTATCAAATAACAGAGTGTAAACACATTGTTCGAGTGGGATCTTCCCCATGTATTTTGCCTCCAGGTTTTGACTGTAAGAATGAGTACCAAAACATGTGGGAAACATTTTATGTGTGACATTCTTTCCAGGAATTGGGGAAAGCTTATATTCTGCCTGGGTATTAGGTAGCAAAGTACACCTAGGGTACCACTGATATTCTCGTTGGTCACATTTCCAAGTGGTATTGGGTACAAGACATACTTCCCCTTTTCCATATTCGCCTTGTGACACTGGTACTTCATAAAGGCCTATTGGGTCCTCAGGGTGTCTGGACAAGTGCTGGCAAATCCAGCAGTCAGTGAGACTCAATGTTTCGGCCAATTCCCCATGAACCTTTATCAATGGATGTAAGGTGGGATTTTGCGACAATGATGCAACACCGCTGGGCGTTATACATATTAACATAAGGGTCACCAGGTACTTCATTATTGTTTTGTGGAAATAATTATAAGGCCACTCTTTTCTATTCTCTCGAGGGATGTTTGTCCTGCCAAATGGATATATTTTCATAACTTTATTCTACTCTCCTCCTTGTTCCTACTACCTTTCTAGGGTGCCGCTTTACTTGTCTCCACCACCTATGTGTGTTCAAGAATATACCCACACAATTACCAAATATCCAAATGCAAAATATTGAGACCACTATACTAATAATCATATATGTATATACAAATATCTGAATTCCTGCAATGTTCACAACCCACTAGAGTCCTGCAGCGTCTCGCTTCCCACTTTAGTAGTTTCGCTGCACAAGTTGGTCCATAAACAATTTCTCCTAACACTGGGCAATAGGTGCTGGCTTGATCCTGGGTCCCTTGATCACTCCTTGTTGGGCTTTACTCCTGATGGGAGCTCAACTCCTAGCGAGTAGGGCGCGATACTTCAAAGCTTTTCTCCAGTATAGTTCATCAGTTTGTTCAATATTTCAGCAAAAAGAGGGCAGAGGCCAGCAATTGAAATTAGGTCGATGATCTGCTGGGTACTTAACAGGAGAGGCACCTTTCCCGCTGGGACTGCAAGCTGCACCAACCCTAATCACTGGCCGCTTCTGTAGAACTGGTATTAGTTTCTCTAATTACACCGTGGATAGCCACAGAACTGTTAACCCCACTTACAGACGTTCTTATAGCAGATAATAACGTTGCACAAGCTGCATCCCACTATGCTTGTGTTCACGTTGAGACAGTGTTATAATGACCAATGTTCTGGTATCATTGCACAGGCTAGTCACCCGTGTTCATGTTCATGCTGAAGTTTTAATCTTCTCAATCATTTACAACCTCATCGCCCAACATGTGCGTAACAACAGTGAGGATAGCTCGCTTTAATGCTGGTACATCAGGGGCATCGGAAATACTTGTGGCGTTGAAGGAGGTGAACTGTATTTCGTGAAGGCAAGCGTGCCGTATTCTACTGAGCAAGGGATTCCTTGGCCATTCAGAGGAGACCTCAGTTTGTAGTTCCAAGCTGGGAGCTATCAGGGTGATGTAAATGTAGTTTGTTGTGGGTGTCACCACCGTACGCACCTTCAGAATTCTGTTCATTTGGGTGGGCGAGAACGCAGGTTGTATTGATGGGTTTGTTGATCTTCAAACAGCAAACCTTCATCGCTGGGCTGCTGTATCACCTCAGGAGCAGAAGTGGTAGTACTTGAATCATGTGGAGGTGTCTCCTGTCTCCCTACTTCACTGTAGTCAGGGGGCAAAGGTAATTCCGCTGCTGGAATAGATTGTAGTGGAATCGGTGCACGCTTACAATGGCTAGCATGTATCCAATTTTTCCTTTACTTCCACTTTCACTGCTGTCTGTGTAGCAAGCAGTACATGGGCCGGCCCCGCCACTTGGGCTGAAGACTGCTGCTTCTTTGAAAGTTCTTTGTCATAAGCCAGTCCCCTGGTTTGAAATGATGACCAGGGCCTTTGAGACGAGTCGGTAGGCTGGCCTTGACCTGTTGGTGGATCAAACGTAAATCTTTAGTCAGTTGTTTACAATAATCTACAAACAAAGGATACTGTACTTCAGAAAGCTTCTTTGGCCGCGCTAACCCCCAGATATTGGCTGGCCTTCCCATGACTATCTCGTAGGGAGATAATCGTGACTTGCTACTGGCAGTTTTCCTAATGGACAGCAACGCCAGGGGCAAAGCATCCGGCCATTTTAAATTGGTCTCAGTACAAATCTTGGCTATTGTGCTATTTAAGGTGTAATTGTACCTCTCTACGAGGCCCGCTGATTGTGGGTGATTAGCAGCATGAAATCGCTGTTTGATGTCAAGGGTAGTACAAACTTTTTCCATCACTTCATTAGAGAAGTGGGGGCCGTTGTCACTCCATACTGTCCTAGGTAATCCGTATCTAGGAAAGTACTCTTTCAGTAGTATCTTAGCGGTAGCGAGGGTACCATTGTCTTTTAATGGGTAGGCCTCTGTCCATTTTGAAAACATACATACTACCACTAGCACATATTTCAGTTTATTACATGGTTCCATGTGGATAAAATCCATCTGTATAGCTTCAAAGGGGAGATCAGGAGGGGCAAAGTGACCAAGGGGCGTTGGGATCCCTTTTCCTGCATTGTGCATTGCACACACCATACAACTCTTGACCAGGTTACTAGCAGCTTTGAATATCATACAAAACATGGTCCAAAGTTGTCTTGATGCCTTGGGCATTGATGTGTGCAGGACTGTGGGCCGTAGTGACCATAGCATGTACATAACAATTAGGTAACATCCATCTTCTCCTGTCTGTGTAACAAACCTCATTGTCTAGTCTACAGTTCTTCTCCCATTGCTCCCTTTCTTCTGCTGTTGCTTCTGCTTGAATATCTCTCACACACTGCAAGGTATTCTCTAGCACCCCGTTCTTGGGCTCCCACCTGGTACTACTCTCAACGTATGCATTCATTTTTAAATGGTGCTTGCGCTATTGCTTTCACAGTAGAATCTGCAAAAGCATTTCCTCTTCCTATGTAATCAGTAATTTTCTTGCGGGCACTACACCTAATGATTGCAACCTGACGGGGCAAACCGAGAGCATTCAGAAGTGCCACAATCAAAGTGCCATGCTGAATGGTAGTGCCATGCGAAGTGATAAAGCCTCTATTCGCCCAGAGTCGCCCAAAATTATAAGCTACTCCAAACGCCTACTGGCTATCAGTGTAGACATTAACATTAAGATGCTCACTTATTTCACAAGCTCTAGTGAGGGCAATTAATTCTGCAGCCTGTGCCGAATTTTGCGTGATTCTATGGGATTCGACCACTGTTTTTAACATGGTGACAGCATAGGCTGCAGTGGTTGTACCATCTGGTAACTTGAAGCAAGACCCATCTACAAACAGCTCTCCCTGTGGGTCAGATAGGGGAGTATCTGTTAAATCTACCCGTTCCTTGGTTTCTTCCTCAGTGGCAAAAATGCAATTATGGTCAAATTAAACACATTGTCCTGAGGGAGGGGTAGTAACATAGCTGTGTTCAAGACATTGCAACGCTTCAAAATGATATTTGGACTGAACAATGTTACTTCATAACCCGTTAGATGCTGGTGAGATGCTGCGTCTGTGTTTTGTTTAGCAAAATATCAACCGCTTGAGGAACAATCACAGTGAGTGGATTGCCAACAACAAACCCTTCACTTTGTTCCACAGCAGCAGCTGCAGAAGCCACCCCTCTAAGACAACTAAGCAAAGCTTGCGCCACAGTGTCCAAGGTGGAAGAGAAGTATGCACAAGGGCGTTGTCTCCCACCTTGATCCTGTGTCAAAACTGACAATGTACAGCCATGCTTTTCATGCACAAATAAAACAAATGGGTTGCTGTAATCCGGATTACCTAATTGTAGGAAGTTGGCTCTGTATTATCTATTTCAAAGTAAGAAATAGTGTGCACAGAGTCCAAGGGTTCGCCTTGGAGGTAAGATAGCGGCAAAAATAGATAATTCTAATGCTCTATTTTGTGGGAGTGTGGTCAAGCAGTAGGCTTATCAGAGGGGGTAGTGTTAAGCATTTGGTGTACACACACAGGCAATAAATGAAGAACACACACTCAAAGACTTACTCCAGGCCAATAGGTTTTTATATTGCAAAATATATTTTCTTAGTTTATTTTTAAGAACCACAGGTTCAAGATTTACAAGTAATACTTTAAATGTAAGGTACTTCACTTAGATACTTTAGGAACTTTGAATAAAAGCAATATCATATACGGTCTTTGTAAAAATGGCAATAAGCTATTTTCAAAGTGGACACAGTGCAAAAATCAACAGTTCCTGGGGAACGTAAGCAAAGGTTAGGTTTGCAGGTAAGTGAAACACTTACAAGTCTCAAAGTTGGGGCCAAGGTAGCCCACCGTTTAGGGTTCAAGGCAACCCCAACGTTACCACACCAGCAGCTCAGGGCCAGTCAGGTGCAGAGGTCAAAGAGGTGCCCAAAACACATAGGCTTCAATGGAGAACATGGGTGCCCCGGTTCCAGTCTGCCAGCAGTTAAGTACCCGCATTTTCGGGGGCAGACCAGGGGCGTTTTGTAGGGCACCGGGGGGGGGACACAAGCAGGCACAGAAAGTACACCCTCAGCGGCACGGGGCAGCTGGGTAGAGCGTGCAAACAGGTGTCGGGTTTTAGATAGAAAGTAATGGATGGACCCGGGGGTCACTTCAATGATGCAGGCAGGCACAGGGGGGCTCCTCGGGGTAGCCACCACCTAGGCTAGGCAGAGGGTCATCTGGGGGCACTCCTGCACTGGAGTTCGGTTCCTTCAGGTCCTGGGGGCTGCGGGTGCAGTGTTGATTCCAGGCATCCGGTCCCTTGTTACAGGCAGTCGCGGTCAGGGGGAGCCTCTGGATTCTCTCTGCAGGCATCGCTGTGGGGGCTCAGGGGGGTCGTTTCTGGTTACTCACGAGCTTGCAGTCGCCGGGGAGTCCTCCCTGAGGTGTTTGTTTTCTGCAGGTCGAGCCGGGGGCGTCGGGTGCAGATTGGAAAGTCTCAAGCTTCCGGCGGGAAACGTGAAGTCTTTAAAGTTGCTTCTTTGTTGCAAAGAAGTTGTAGGATTTTGAACAGAGCCGCTGTTCACAGGAGTTTCTTGGTCCTTGGGTGCAGGTCAGTCCTCTGAGGCTTCAGAGGTCGCTGGTCTCTGTTGGATGCGTCACTGTTGCAGTTTTCTTCGAAGTTGGGAGACAGGCCGGTAGGGCTGGTGCCAAAGCAGTTGTTGTCTCCGTCTTCTCAAAGCAGGGGTCACCTCAGCTCAGGACACCTTAGGGGCTGTCCTGACTGGTGGGTGACTCCTCCTTGTTTTTCTCATTATCTCCTCCAGCCTTGCCATCAAAAGTGGGGGCGGTGGCCGGAGGGGCGGGCATCTCCACTAGCTGGGAGGCCCTGGGGCGCTGTAACAAAAGGGGTTAGCCTTTGAGGCTCACCGCCAGGTGTTACAGTTCCTGCAGGGGGAGGTGAGAAGCACCTCCACCCAGTACAGGCCTTGTTCCTGGCCACAGACTGACAAAGGCACTCTCCCCATGTGGCCAGCAACATGTCTGGTGTGTGGCAGGATGGCAGAAACTGGTCAGCCTACACTGGAAGTCGGGTATGTTTTCAGGGGGCATCTCTAAGATGACCTCTGGGTGTATTTTACAATAAATTGTACACTGGCATCAGTGTGCATTTAGTGTGCTGAGAAGTTTGATACCAAACTTCCCAGTTTTCAGTGTAGCCATTATGGATCTGTGGAGTTCGTGTTTGACAAACTCCCAGACCATATACTCTTATGGCTACCCTGCTCTTACAATGTCTAAGGTTTTGCTTAGACACTGTGGGGGCATAGTGCTCATGCACATATGCCCTCATCTGTGGTATAGTGCACCCTGTCTTAAGGCTGTAAGGCCTGCTAGAGGGGTGTCTTACCTATGCTACAAGCAGTGTGAGGTTGGCATGGCACTCTGAGGGGAGTGCCATGTCGACTTAGTTATTTTCTCCCTACCAGCACACACAAGCTGAGAGGCAGTGTGCATGTGCTGTGTGAGGGGTCCCTAGGGTGGCATAAGACATGCTGCAGCCCTTAGAGACCTTCCCTGGCATCAGGGCCCTTGGTATCATGGGTACCAGTTACAAGGGACTTACCTGGGTGCCAGGGTTGTGCTAATTGTGGAGACAAAGGTACAGTTTAGGGAAAGAACACTGGTGCTGGGGCCTGGTTAGCAGGGTCCCAGCACACTTTCAAATCATAACTTAGCATCAGCAAAGGCAAAAGGTCAGGGGGCAACCATGCCAAGGAGGCATTTCCTTACACTAATGCAGGAGCAGAGCACAACACTTTTTTTAGTTCTTGAAAAGCCTCCTCACATTCGTTAGTCCATGGTACAGGAGAGGGCACACCCAAAAGTGTCAGGGCAGTTAATGGTTTTGCTATAAGCGAAACATTTGGGATCCACTGTCTGCAAAAGAATGTAAATCCCAAAAACGCTCGGACCTCAGTGGGGGTGCATGGTGCAGTCATAGTATGAACAAGTTTTATTCTGCCTGGATGTAATCTCCTTCCCTCCTTAGATAGGAGGTGTCCTAAATAGGTGACGTCCTCTCTACAATACTGTAATTTTGGGAGGGACACTTTATGACCCAAGGATGCTAAATGATGTAATAATGCAACAGTATCAGCTTTACATTGTGCTATAGAATCGGAGGCAATTAAAATATCGTCAATGTACTGCAACAGAGCCTGAGTGTGGAATCAATTGGTCCAATTGACATTTAAGAGCTTGCCTATATATGCTAGGGCTCTCTGTAAATCCTTGAGGAGCTCTTGTGAAGGAAAGTGATCGGCCAAATATTGAGAAACTGAAGAGATATTGGCTTTGTGGCACTATTGTGATGCTAAAGAACACATTCTTTAAATCCATTACTGAGAAATAACACGCAGTGGTTGGTATCATGGTGTAAAGACTGTTCATGTCGGGGACCACGGGAAACTGGGGAACGACTATTTCATGGATCTCTCGGAGACCAATTACTAAACGGTATACCGTGTTATCAATAACTGACTGGCCAACATCTGAGTTATTAGTATCAATTGATTTCTTAACAACGGGGAGAATAGGGCTGTTATATGGGCTGCCCACTATTTCCTTTACCACACCTGCATGCACAAGGTCAGAAATGACCACCTTGAGCCCTTCTTCGTTTGCTTTAGACAATTTGTATTGAGGAATACGAGGTAGCCGGGCACCTAGTTTGACTTTGATTACAATA
Source organism: Pleurodeles waltl (assembly GCF_031143425.1). Classification (NCBI taxonomy): domain Eukaryota; kingdom Metazoa; phylum Chordata; class Amphibia; order Caudata; family Salamandridae; genus Pleurodeles; species Pleurodeles waltl. Next base: position 595,500,331 of record NC_090444.1, on the reverse strand, counting down.
GGGTCGATATCCATGATGCCTACATCATTTTTGCCAGTGGCCCATAAGCAAGGGTCTACCTCCGCTAGCTCTGGGGGTAAGTCGCATTCCTGTGAAAACATGCACCGGGTAGGGGCAGTGTTATCCATAGTTGCATAGACACCATCCATTGGACAGTAAATGACTGCATTTAATTTCTTTAACATATCCAATGCAAACAAGTTTTCACTGCAACCTGAGGTTAAGGAGAGTGGCTTGTCTACTGTAAATGGTAATAAAGTTACTCTCATAGGTGCTGAGATGGGGCTCACCACAGGGATCCCAGAAATCCCTATTGAAGTGGTATGAAGCCCATACCGGGGAGCCCCGGGAACTGCAGCATGTGCAATAGATGTTTTGTTGGCGCCAGTATCTAGAAGAAACTTATGGCCCTCCCCTTCGATCGTTGCATTGATGTAGGGACCACTCTGATCTACAGGAATACTGACTCGCCCATGGGCCTGTCTGTGGCTGTCCTAGTAATCGTATAATTCGAAAACGTAATCACCAGCATAATATTGTAGTTCAAATGCATTGTCAAAAATATTAGTATTGTGCGGGACCTGGTTTACATTCTGCAAATTCTGACTATCTCTACCTCTTTCTCGCCCTCGTGAGTTACCTGACGCATTCCCTCTTTCAAGTGACATGCTCTGTCTACCTTCCAGTAATGGGCAAGTATCACGCCAATGGCCATCCTGTTTACAGTAGGCACATTGGTTGATATTCAATCGGCGGTGTTGGGGTGGTGCAGATACACCTGGCCCTCGGGCCCTTCCCCATCCCCTTGGTGGGCCACCCCTCGGCTGAGGGAATGTGTCCCGCTGGGGATATCGCTGCTGTAATAGTACCTTTTTCTTCAAATCTTTTACTGACTTCTCCATCTGTAAGATCTCTGCCTGTCCTTTTGTCATCCACGAACTCTCTGTTGCTTTCAATTTATTTTTGTGATATTTCAGGTAGGAGGCCATTAACAAATCGTTCCACAAATAACGTGACACCCGTTATGGTGGCAAGGTCTTGACCCCTAAAATCGGTGAACGCTTGTTCATATCTAGTAAAATAATCTGGGACATCTTCATCTGTTTTTTGTTTATAAGTGGCAAGTTTTCCCCAGTCCACAGTTTGAAGTGCAATAATAGTTTCTAATTTAGTCAGTATTCGGTCAGGTAAATTTAAAATGTCCTGATGGGGCAGGGTTCCTGGTGCCCTGCCTGCTTCATGTTGTTCTAAAGCCCCCCATGTGGCTCCCAAGGTAGGCGCATCATCTACTCTTCGAATTTTATGCCAGACTTCAGGGCCCAATAAAACACCAAAAAAATAATCAATGTCTTTGAGGGTCATGGTGGTGGTGGAAATAGCAGTTCTAAGGTCACAATAGAACCCAACTGGATTCTTTTGAGGATCCGGCAAGTCCTTTCTTATAGCCATGACCTCTTCCCTTTTCCATGAGATTTGGACAAACCGAGCCACAGGTACAGGAGGTGGTTGGTTGGCGGCATCTGCAGCTGCAATTGCAGCAGCAGTGGGAGGATCAGGATGTACTTCCCTCATATGGTATTCCTTTTCATACATGTCAGAGAGATTTGCTGTATAAGGAGTCTTAAAATTGAAAACATCTTCTCTAGCTAAAACACAAATGCGTACTCCCGCCATTAAATCCTCATCATCAAGTTTGCAAGCTATACTGTCACGCCAAAGTCGGTATAATTCCTGTCTATAAGGGAGAGGGGTAGAGTTCTTAGTATAACAATACCAATCCCTTTCCAATTTTTCGACCATATACTGAACTGCTAATTGTTGTTCAAAATGTGGCATGTCGTACTGTCTACATAATGTCAGTGTAAGTATAGGTAGGAATTTACATCCAAGCCTCTGACTGTTTTTTAATAATCCGTTTTTCATCCTCCCCAGTAGTGGAGCGTGTATTAGGGGGTGAAGTCAATTTCATAGGTGTCCATTGATGATTTGGAGTGTCAGGAGTAGAGGACATTACTTGGAAAATCGTACGGTCCGCGGGCAGCAGCGGGGCAGGGGAACTGGGACTTGGGCTGGAAGCTGTGGTTGCTGCGGCACATGCTGATATGGTAGTACACCTGGATTGCCCAGATTCTGCCCTTGCCCTTGCTGCTGCTGCTGTGCCCCATCATAGGTTGAACTGCTACAGGGGGAGTGTAGGATGGGGGTGCAGTGGGGCTATTATCTAACAACTGTAGCAATACCTTGTCTTCTTCCAATGCATGTTTGGATTCTATTTGTTTTGATACATAACATCCTTCCACCTGGGCTCTATGGACCCTATCTTTGGACTCAATTCCCTTCCGGGTTTGGGAGCGGTGGTATTGCACAGCTTTTTGCATTATTGTTTTTCGTTTTTCTTTCTCTACCAATTTGTCCATTTTAGTTTTTCTCTTAGTAGCCTCAGTCTCCTATTTTCTGTGTACATCAAACATGCGCGGTCTAGCCTTTTTATGAAACAAACATTCCTGCAGGTAGGATATTTTCTTCAAATCAAAAGATCCATCCTCCGGCCACTGGAGGTCAGGACAATGTCTAGTATATCTGAGCCATATACTATTGTACAAATTATTCTCTAAACCATAGTCCTTCAACATGTCCCACCCGGGTGTCCCCTCTTTTGGGATCGGTTGTCTTTCGTCTAAACGTGGAACACGATTTCGACTAAAAAAACGACATAGCCCTTGCCAACATTTTCTATTTCCCATATTTGACTTCAAATTCCAAAAGTGTAACGTGCAATAAGGTACCTTTTCCCAAATCCTCTACCAAATGCTCAACAACCGACCAAGCTGGTACAGGCCTGGACAAAATATTCAAAGAGTTAACAGAGCACAATCAATACAATTTTTAGGTACCATTGCAAATACAAATTTACCAAAAAACATTTATTTCCAAGTTGAAGACAGTTATCTAAAACATTTTTCCTTCAAATGCAATTATAAACAGACAACCGGTCAGCGCGGAACAGTCTCACCTGGTCATCTGTTTTCCAAGATCTCCTTCTGGCCACCTGTGTCAGACTAATCAGTCAATTTCAAAGCCGATGTTCAGGATCTTCGCTGGGACGTCGCAAGAAGTGGGGAGAGGCCTGCCCGGTAGATAAGATGCAGCTGCTTTGAAACTATGTCTTTGTACAGAGGCCCCTGAAATCTACACCTCCGGGACGGCATCCCCCCACTGGCAACAGGTCATGTGACAGCGCTATTGGAGACATCCACTGGAAGATCCCGGATGAACCCCCATTTGTTAAGCACAATCAAAAAATACTTACAAATGCATTTACAAACAATTAGACACAAGGGGTCGGAGTGGAGAATCAAGACCAAGGTCTTATTTATTATGTTGCAGCGAAGAGAACAGATTTACAACTGGCATCCCCAGCCCGAAGTAAAGTGTGCTAGCTTGGTGTTTCTAACAGTGATCTTTATACTCATACATCAAAGGATTCATAAAATAAGTGAATGATGATACATGTCATACAGGAATTTAAGGAGGGAATCAGTTTTCACACACTTGTTCCCGCCCTTGCTCTGTCCTCGACTCCCTTCTGCAGTTGTCTGGCCTTGCACATTCCTAGAACATTTCAAAGGATTTCATGGTTCACAGATACAGATATCACATTCAGGCCTTCCTGCCATATATTATCATCCTTTCCCTCCCCAGAGTACAGCAGCCAAGGTCAGTCAGTTTATATTTACCACATGAATATAATGAGTAATGGGCCCTAGTTAAAAAAAAAAGGAAACCAGCTGCAGGCCGGTTGTAGAACCAGGCTTATTACTAAAAGAATATATAAGTAAAAACAGGCAGTATGTAGAGCGTTTAGAGAGAGGACTCAAACCAAATGTTTCAACAGGAAAGGAGCAGTACAAAATGGATTCTTACAACAAGATCATCATCCGTAAGGTAGATATCTACATAGGACAATGCCTCAGGATCAATGTCATGTAAAATTGGTTACACAAGCTGAAAACAATCCTGGACTGTTTTTATACCCCTGTGAGAGTCAGCAAAAATATTTCTTTGAGCCTATAGTGCTAACACTTGTTACATCCCTACTTTCAGGTGCTATATTTGGCAGAAAAAAACATTGGAAATATCCAAAGTTGTTTTGTATTTTTTGCGTACTGTATTATTAATAAGTGCTGTGCTGTGTGCATTTTGAATGGCAAATGTGCCTGAATATTCTATATGAACGGTCCGGTTTAGCTACAGGGAACAATGGGTTGTTCATTGGTGAGACACAGGGTTCAGTTATGCCCTGGTACTCTAGCTGTGTGAGGATTTCCCTCATGGGTGCTCTAGATTCATGCTTTCTTGGATGTTGGAGTTGAGGTTGTGGTTGGTATTTATTGGTATTATATCGCAGAAAGAGTCTTTATCCCACCCTACATGGTTGCGATATAACACGGGTGCCTGGCCAACGCCCAGTCAATAGCACAAGCTTCCCTGAGCTCTCTTGAAACAAGGGGCAAGAAAGAGCATTCAATTAACTTTTCCCTATATGGGAAATTACGGAAAAATCCTGGTGGCCAATCTTTTTCAGTCAATAAAATATCATGAATGGTGGTTACGCGATCCCAAAAGATAGTGTCAATTGTGCGCTCGATGTCTCCTAATTGTATTTTTTGTTTATACACCCTATCAGGTGTGGAGACGTGCATGTCCGCAGTCTCAGCTTGTAAAAAGTAATTTGTTGCTGTCACCTCTAGATGCTCTTGAAGATTCCAGTGAACTATTGTGACCTCTGCTGCGCTGTTTAGCAGGGCCAGTGCCCACTTCCTGTTCTTCAGTAAAGCTCTCATCCTGAGTGGTATTTTGTATAGAAATCACTGCCACCTTTTTCTCTTTGAATTGAGGTTTTTGTTGGGGAGGTTTCTCTTCTTTCTTAACAGAAACTTCTGACAATCGTTCTGACTCCTTTCTCGGTTTCACATACTCAGTTTTCTGTTCTGACCACCCGACTCTCTCACTGCTTTTATTTAGTGAGTCTTGAACTGAACAGCATTGGCATTGATTTCTATCAGTATATTGATATCTCTATTTCTAAGATTCCAGGATTTCAAGGGGTCTCCGAATGCAGAGAGTCTCCCTTTTCTTTTTCAAGTGTTTGTTTTTGTTGATCCCAGGGTTGTTTTTAGAACTCTCAGGTGCCTGCTTAGTAAAATCCTTATTGGATTTACCCTGTAATTGTGGTTTAGTAGGTCTGGCACCCAGACTATCCCAGCCAATACTAGGGTAGGTCTCAGCGACAATCTTTGGCAGCTCACGTTTTTGATCCTTTACATGAACGCCCTACAGCCACATTTAATGTTTGCATTACAAACTGTACTAACAGTCTATATATTGCTGTAAGTTCAATAAATAAGCGGTGAACCTCAGCTACCGCCAAGGTGTCTGCATCAGGTTACAGTGTATATGTCACCAAGAAAGGCTAGGTAGGCCCATCATTACTCAGATGACCTAACCTAACATGTAGTATTGTGTGGGGTAGGGCGCCATCAAGCCTGTTAACATGGTCTTGAAAAGACAGAGGTATCTCTGAGTATGCATATGCTCTATATTGTGTAGGTGTAGGGAAGTACCCTCTTTCTTGACATGGTTACCCCCTTTTTCTGCCTGATGTCAGTGTGTTTGACTGTGTTCACTGGGATCCTGCTAACCAGGACCCCAGTGATTATGCTCTCGTTCCCAAAACTCTGTATTCATCCCACAATTGGCATACTGATGTCCCCATATAAGTCCCTAGTATATGATACCTAGGTAACCAGGGCATTGGGGTTCCAGGGGATCCCTATGGGCTGCAGCAGTTATCCTGCCACCCATGGTGAGCCCATGCAAAGGGTTTTGAAGGCCTGTCATTGCAGTCTGCGTGAACCGGGTGCACGCACCCGTTTTCACTGTAGGTCACTACTCCATGTCACTATAAGTCACTCCTATGGTAGGCCCTCTCAGCCCAGAGGGCAGGGTACATGTACCTGTGTGTGAGGGCACCCCTACACTAGCAGAGGTACCCCCACAAACTCCTGACCCACTTTACTGGACTTTGTGAGTGCGGGACGCCCTTTTACGCGTGTACTAGACATAGATCACTACCTATGTCCAGCTACAAAATGGTAACTCCGTACCTAGGCATGTTTGGTTTCAAACATGTTGGAATCATACCCCAGTATTTTGCAACTATAGGTTGTATGATTCCATGCACTCTGGGGGCACCTTATAGGACCACTAGCATTGCTTTCACAGCCTACTGAGGTTTTTCAGGCAGCCCCAGCTGCTGCCACCTGACAGACAGGGTTCTGCCCTCCTGTTGCCTGAGCAGCTCAAGCCCTGGAAGGCAGAACAAAGGATGTTATACCCTCTCCCTTTGGAAATAGGTGTTACATGGCTTGGGAGGGGTAGCCTCCTCAAGCCACTGGTATGCTTTGAGGGGCACATTTGCTGCCCTCCGTGCATAAATCAGTCTACACCCGTTCAGGGACAGCCAGACCCTGCTCCGGCACGAAACCGGACAATGGAAAGGGGAGTGACCAGTCCCCTGCCCATCACCAGGGATGGTGCCCAGAGCTCCTCCAGAGGGACCCTGGGTTCTGCCATCTTAAATTCAAAGTTGGCAGGGAACTCTGGGAGCATCTGAGTGGCCAGGCCAGGCAGGTGACGTCAGAGCCCCCTCCTGATAGGTGGTCACCCAGCTAGATGACCAATCCCCCTTTCAGGGCTATTTAGGGTCTCTCTTTTGGGTGGTTCCTCAGATTCAGTTTGCAAGATTCCAGCAGGATTCCTCTACATCCCTTACTTCAACTTCTGACCAAAGAAACTGCATCTGTTCTCTCCAGGACCCAATAATCTGCAACAAAGACGAAGACTTCACCGGTAACATTGTTTCTCCAGCTACTTCTAGCTTTTGCAACAATTTCCCTGGTTGTGCAACCTCTGAGGACAGCCTGTCTTCAGTCTGCACAGGAAAGAAGAAGGACTCTCCCTTGGAGTGAAGGAGTCACTGCCTTACATCTGCAGATACCAACAGCAATGACGACTGGCTGCATGGATTCCCTCTCCGGCTGAGCTGCAGGGATTCTGTAACACGATTGGTGGTTGGAAGTGGTCCAGACGGTCTGCTGTCCAATTTGGGTGTAGGTAAGCCCTTGCCTTCCCACGCAGAACAGTACCCCCATGCACCACATCCTTTGCAGCTGCCAAGGCTTGTTGGCACTTCTTCCAAGAGGTTTTCAGTCTTTGTGTAGCTCCAGCCCCCAGCACTCCATCCTGCGATGCACAGCTCCCTGAGTGGCTCTCCTGTGGCGTGGGACTCCTTTTCGTAGTGCTGCATGGGCTTCCTAAGCACCTTCTGTGTCCCCGTCCTGTGGGACTCTTGTGAGCGCTGCCTGTGTTTCTGTGGGCTCTCTGCGAAGCTGAGGGCCCCCTCTGAATCCCCCTCCTGGGTTGAGTCCTCCTGGGCCTTGCTGGTCCCCAGCAGCACCACTTTCCGCCAACCGCAAGTTTTACCTGTGCCAAGGCTTGTTGGTGGAATCCGGACATGCAAACCCAACTGCAATCTTCCTTCCGGCGTGGGACATTGCCTGTATCTTCCAGGAACCCGACTCTGACTCCAGGGCTGCAGTGCTGACTTTCCTTCTGCACCGTCGCCCAACTCCTGCAATCCTCAGTTTGGTGGGTAGGGGCTCCTGCCCCCACTGGACTTTGCTTTGTCTTCTGGACTTGGTCCTCTATCTCTACAGGCTTTCCTCTTCAGAAATCCACCATTGGTTTCTTGCAGCCATCTCTGGGTTTTGCAATCCTCTTCTTTTCCTCTAAGTGGGTGTTCATGGGAAATGCTAGTGATTTAACGCTGCCAAAACGTGGAACACTTTTCCCACCCACCTGCGCCAGACCAAAGACCTCCTTATCTTCAGGAAACTTCTCATGACCTGGCTGTTCGGGCAGTAGCAGCACCCCCCTCCCCACCACCTTCTTCCCCCTCCCCTCCTCAGTGCCTTGAGACCCTCACGGGTGAGTAGTGTGCTTTACAAATCCCTGATGGATTGATTGATTGATTGATTTACTCCTGCTTTCCTGGTTGGTGGGGTGTGTTGTGGTACTCACCTTTGTGCATTCCTGTTCCCTCCCAGCGACCCTCTACACACTCCTCTTACCTTGGTGGGGGTGACACTTTCACATTCCAGTTTTTTAGTTTATTGTTTGTGCTCCCCCCTAGGTCCACTATTCTCTATTGTGTTTTACACCATTTGCCCTGTTGTTTAACCATTCTTATGCCTATTTCTGACAACCAGTGTATATAACGTGTGGATTACTTACCTCCTAAGAGAGTATTGCCTCTATAGTCATTTTGGTGTTGTGTTACCATAATAATGTACCTTTATTTTTGTAACACTGAGTGTATTCTTTCATGTGTGTGTAAGTGCTGTGTGACTACAGTGGTATTGCATGTCTCCTAGATAAGCCTTGGCTGCTCATCCACAGCTGCCTCTAGAGAGCCTGGCTTCTAGACAATGCCTACATTACAATAATAGGGGATATTTGAACCTGGTATTAGGTGTAAGTACCTTAGGTACCCACCACCCACCAGGTCATCTTCCCACAGCAGGTAGATTAGCAGGTGTATAATGAAGAAATATATTAGTGTTCCCATCTGTAGGAGGCTGGCCTGGTTTGTAGTGGGTACCTTAGGTACTTACACTTTGTACCAGGTCCAGTTATCCCATATTAGTGAAATGTAGTAGTGTTCTAGCAGCTTAGGCTGTTAGAGGTAGCTGTAGCAGAGCAGGACTAGGAAACATGCAAAGCTCCTGCAATACCATTATAGTTACACAGTACTTATGCACAATAAAAGACAATACTCAGTGTTGCCAAAAACAAAGATACTTTATTTTAGTGACACATGGCCAAAAAATATCTTAGAGGTAATATTCCTTCTGGAGGTAGGTATTATACATGATATATACACTAGAGACCAAAATAGTCACAGGACAGTGCAAACAATAGAAAATACAATAGAATGCAATAGGAAGAAATAGGCCTAGGGGCAATACAAACCATATATTAAGAAAGTGGAATGCGAATCACAAATTCCCCCCTAGGCAAGTGTAGTGTATAGAGGGGTGCTGGGCGTGTAAGACAACCACATAGGTGAGTAAAATACCCCACCCCAGAGCCCAGGAAAGTAGGAGTACAGTACTGCAAGTTTCCTTAGGACACACTACAGGTCGTGATTAGAGTTATTGCAAGAACCAAGCAATACTGCAAACAACAAATGGTGGATTCCTGGACCTGAAGACCTGTAAAGAGAGGAGACCAAGTCCAGAATTCACAGAAGATTCCAGGAAGGACAGGAGCCCCTGCCAACCTAGAAGATGGTGCAAAAGAGGATTCTTTGGTTGGGAGAAGTCTTCAGAAGAGCACCAAAGAAGATGGCTGCGGGTTCCTGTGTGATGCAAAGGATGTCCCACATGGAGATGTTGGATGCAGACGAGTTGCAGTGCTGGATTCCTCCAACAAGCCTTGGCTCAAGCAATATTGCGGTTTGCATCACAATGGTGCTGCCTGGACCCAGGAGGGACCTGGGGGCCTCAACTCAGACTAAGAAGGCAGAGGAGGCTCCCAGCACTGGAGGGGACCCACAGATGACCAGGCAGCACCAACAGAGGGCCTAGGGCACGGGGACAAAGAAGGTGCAAATTGCGGTTGCTGCAGCACTACAAAAGAAGGTCCCACGCTGCCGGAAAACAACTCTGTGAGTTGAGTGTCGCAGGATAGAGTGCTGGGGACCTGGGCCAGGCTGTGCATGAAGGTTTCTTGCAAATAGTGCACAGAGGCCTCAGGAGGTAGAGATGACACGGTCCACAGGGGTACTGTCGCAAACGGGGAAGGCAAGCTCTTACCTTCGCCAAATTTTGACAGCTGGACATTAGGACAGTCTGTGTCGAAGGGGTCCACCACCTGTGTTCCAGGGAGCATGCTCATCATCAGAAGAGGAGCCCCAGAGAACTGGTCATCGTCTTAGAAGGTACCTGCTGGAGCAGGGAAGTGACTCTGTCACTTCGCTGGAGATTTCTTCGGTCATTCTGGTGCAGGGTGAAGACAGGGAGTCCCCAGAGTGTGCCCACCTTGGAAACCGTTGCAGTTGCGGCTGGAGCTGAAGTTGCAGGTTCACCGTAGTCTTTCTGGATACTTTGTTGCAGTTACAGCGTTTCCTGAAGCAGTCTGCGGTTGATCTGACGGTCAGAGGATGAAGCAGGAGTTGCAGAGGATTCCTGGTGGAAACTTGCAAGCTGAATCTGAAGAGGAATCCATAGGAGAGACCCTAATTAGCCCTGAGAGGGGGATTTGCTACCTAACCAGGTATGGACCTATCGGGAGGGGTCTCTGACATCATCTCCTGGCACTGGCCACTCAGAGATCTCCAGAGTGTCCCCATACCTTGGAAAACAAGATGGCTAACTCCAGGGACACACTGGAGGAGCTCTGGGCACCACCCCTGGGGTGGTGTTGGACAGGGGAGTGGTCACTCCCCTTTCCTTTGTCAGTTTCACGCCAGAGCAGGGACTGGGGGTCCCTGAACTGGTGTAGACTGGCTTATGTAAGGAGGGCACCATCTGTGCCCTTCAAAGCATTTCCAGAGGCTCTGAGAGGCTACCCCTCCCAAGCCTGTAACACCTATTTCCAAAGGGGGAGGGTGTAACACCTTCCTCCCAAAGGAAATGCTTTGTTCTGTCTTCCTGGGACTGAGCTGCTCAGACCCCAGGAGGGCAGAACCCCGTCTGTGAAGTGGCAGCAGCTGTAGCTGCAGTGCAAGCCTGGTTTGGCAGTACTGGGGGTCCAGGGTGGAGCCCCCAGGATGCATGGGATTGGCCCCCAATACCAGATTTGGAATGGGGGGGACAATTCCATGATCTTAAACACCTTACATGGCCATATTCGGAGTTACCATTGTGAAGCTACATATAGGTATTGACCTATATGTAGTGCACGTGTGTAATGGTGTTCCCGCACTCGCGAAGTCCGGGGATTTGGCCCTGGACTGCGTGAGAGCACCTTTGATAGTACAAGGGTGCCCTCACACTTAGTAACTTTGCACCTAGCCTTCAGTAAATGAAAGTTAGACATATAGGTGACTTATAAGTTTCTTAAGTGCAGTGAAAATGGCTGTGAAATATTTCACGCAGGCTGCAGTGGCAGTCCTGTATAAGGGTTTGTCTGAGCTCCTTATGGGTGGCAAAATAAATGCTGCAGCCCATAAGGATGTCCTGGAACCCTAATGCCCTGGATACCCAGGTACCATATACTAGGGACTTATAAGGGGGGTCCAGTGTGCCAATTGGAATTGGAATTTGTAAGTGAAGTCACTAAACTGTAGTGACTAATTTGGAAGCAGAGAGAGCATAAGTACTGAAGTTCTGGTTAGCAGAACTTCAGTGACACAGTTAAGCACTACTGACAGCACACACATTGGACCACAAACGATGAGCACTGGGGTCCTGACCAGCAGGATCCCAGTGAGACAGGCAAAACATACTGACATACAGGTAGAAACTGGGGGGGGGGGGTAACATGGCAAGAAAGGTGATACTTTCTTACACCATCCACTGCTGGAAAATTGACCCAAGAATAAAATGTTTCTGTTCTATAGGCAGGGTGAGCCTCAGCTACAAATGTTACAGCCCCCCTGGGCTGTAAGGTCATTAGCTAACAAATGAGCAGTTAGGGGAGGTCGCATGTTTACTGCAATTACTACCTGTAGCAGGTTTGCCATGATAGATACACCTGTTTAGAGATAGGGACACCAAATATGGGGATTGATCCTTTTAAGGTTCTACCTACCAAGCTGAGGAGGAAATCCTCATTACCACGGACGTCTCCGTGTATAGTATTGAGGTGCCTTTGGCACGTAGTGAGACAGAGATACTCAAGAGGATCCGAAAATCAATGCCTCACCATGCTGCATTGGCTGATTGTACCAATGAGGCTACTGGATTTGGGCGGTAGCATCACCTGAATTGTGGAGAACTATGTCCAACCTCACATCATGTGTCAACTGTCGACCTAATATGTTTCCAGTCAGCTAGCAGTGCCTCATTTCTGCCCAATAGCAGTGACGAACTATGCCATCAGGGCACATGACATTGTGACTTCTCAGGGAATTGTAGTGAATCAGATCCCACCCTTTTCTCTTAGTTACCATAATCTCACACATGCAAAGACAGAGGCAGAACATAGTTCAATAGGATTTATTGAATCAGCTGTACCTTAGATAAAATGCATGAAATGAAATAATTAGAATGATGAAACATACTAGAAGCAAAATGGTGACAAGAAAAGTGAAACACAGGAAAAGTCCACCATACTGTCACCATCTATCACACAATATATGTAATTCCTACCTAAGCTATATAAAAGCACAGCAGGATCAACCCTAATCCTCCCTTCAGCATACCCCCCTGGGAAGACATCATCCCCCATACCTGAGTATGACAGTAATGAAAAAACCTGTTATCTATAGAGATACCATCCCCATATGGGCCAGGGAACCGGTGGTCTCAGCGAGCAGCTGTAACGAAGTCAGAACTGTGCAGTCGTGATCATCTGGCTGGAACCTCCCTCTAAAGTGCATGGGACAGGGAAATGTTTTCATAATAAAGCAACTGATGTTCTGATAAAGTGTTCCTACATACAAATATGTGTGTCTCTGTGAATGTTAGAGAGACTGTGTATGACTTATACTGACAATCCTATCTCGCTGCAGCCTTGAGGAAAGCACAGAGTAAAAGAATACGGTGCTAAGAAATGTAATGGTTTCCTAGTGCAAAAGGACAACAAGATAAAGATAATAAAACACCACCACAAATGTGGCTGATTCTAAACTAATAAAATAAAATGTTACTTGGGTAAAGGTCAAAAGCAGATAACGTGCCCAGGGGCATCACTAAAATGGTTCTACAACACCCTCAATTCTTAATGTGAGTGGCCATTTCTTCAGAACACACATACCTTTTTCCAGCTATTGGACAAGTTTGTAATACATACCAAAGCCCTTACTACTTCTGCCTATTCTTCATTTGCACATCTACACCCATAACTACATTGGCTGAGGCTGTAGTGAGCTCTAGGAACTTTGAAGGAAATACACACTGAAACATTTGACATTATTAGCCAAATCCTCAGTTCACACTAACCACAAGACCCAAAATGTCAAGTGTCCATGAAAACATATAGCATGTTTATGTTCATGATTTAAGAAAGCAAAACCGGTATGCTATTTTCAACTGCATTCCTAAACCCACAAAAATATTGGCCTTGTGTCTGGAGTACACAAAGACCATTCCTCCTATTGGTGATGTCTTTGGAGCACCCACTGAGTTTACAGGCTAATGCACAGCTGAACCTCTAATGACCCAAGCTTTTTATCAAATGTGTGCCTAAAGTGTGGATGGTTGCTACTGTCCATTTCGTATTAATTCTCTCAAATATTCTTTGAAGATAATCCCCAAGTCTCCTACAATCTTGTATTAACTTTCAATTTAATGTTCAGAAATGTTATGGGTCCAATGTGCTTTTGATGCAGCATTTTCTACAATATTTGACAAAAACTCCTTTAAAGGGAGAACCCTTAGCCCACACAGATTTTTCCATAAATGTCTTCTGTTTGTCACAAAGATGGTTATATACTTTACACACAACAAAAGACTTGCATTCTCCTAACAATTCCTTGGTGAGAATACTCTTCTGGTTAATTATTTTAAAACTATGTTGTTTTGACTTACATGCTTTGATATGTACTATTTTTCACAAATATTTCCCAAAACTCATTGATGCAGAACACTAACGAAGTAAAACAGCTGCAAAAGAAATTGTACTGTATGCTTTAAAACCTGCCTAGCATTTCAGAATTAAATAATAAATAAATAGGAGATAGCACTACCCTTCCCCGAACCCTCCTTATTTTTGTTGTCACTGGGGGCTAGAACAAACAGCCTTGGCTATGACCCAGTATATATATATTTATCACTTAAGTCGTAGTGTACAAGAGAGAAAAAAACACTCTCTCCAATGCACTACTTTGTCTCATTCTATACCTCTCTCAATCTATCCTCTATCTTCACTCTCTGACTCATCCCAAACCTCTACTACTATGCTCCCCAAAATAACCCTTGCTAGACTCTTACCTCCTCTATCCCTCATGGTGCATCCCAATCCTCAGTTTACTACAAGAATCTCCTGATACTAATACTATACTCCTATTTCCCTATACTAATCCACCACTAACCCTTTTGGGTTCCAGAGTAGCATGCTACTGGCTGAAAAGCACTTTGACGTTTCGTCAGGGGTAGTAAGCGCCATATAAATACAATTTACAATCACAATATAAATACTGCATGTTAATACAACCATCGCTGCACATGGTCTTTGGCTGTGTGCAGTAGGGGAATGGTGTGTGAGTTTTTTTTTTCCCATTTGACTTTGGATCTCCAGGTGTCCATGGATCCAGGTCCCTAGATATCTATATTTCTTTTTTCCTTTAATAATTTCAAAACTACTGAACGGATTTTCACCAAATCACAAAATGCATACTTTCTGGACCAAGATGTAGCTTTCTGCCAAATTTGGTGTAATTCCAACGGTTTGGACTGAAGTCCAGTCTAAAATCCCTGTGGGAAATGGCATGGGACAAACACATTTTGCCCCCCCCCCCCCCCACTGCTTTTGCCAGCCACCTCTTGACAAATCACCCCAAAACTTTCCACACAGCGTCTGAACTGAGTGGCAAACTAGTTTGGAAAATGTTGTCAAGATTCGTCAAACAGCGCCAAAGTTATAGGCAAAAGAAAAAATGCTTTCTTATGGAAACTAGGTCCTTACTATAACTACCTAATATTATAACTTCCTGGCAGCTGCCAGTAGAAAAAGTGTTTTTTTTTGCTAATAACTTTGACGCCATATGATGAATCTTCCTGAAATTTTCAACTGATGTGGCCAGGGAAACAGATCAACAGATTGCTCCCATCCAGAGGGAGCAGTGTAATTAGCTGCTTCCTTTGGGCGGAAGTGATGCAGAGTTCACACAACATGTGGGGAGCCGGCTCCAGCTGCTGGGCCCCTGTTGCTCTTCCCGCTGCCCCCAAGGTTGTGCATAGTTGGTTCCATGGGTCCCCCGGTCCCAGGATGCTTGTTTCTGGTCCAGGGAGGACCTGGCTTGGCAGTTCGGGCTGGACTGTTACCATGGTGAACAGGGCCAAAACTGATATGCATATGTCTGGGTCCAAATTGGGGTGGCGAGGTGGGTAAAAAAGAAACAATGGATTAAACCCAGATTGTTGTGACTGGGGTGAATGCTTGCATTGTTCAGCATTCCATCCATCATCTTTTCTTTTTGCTTTTGTCGCCCTAATTGGGAAGGGTATGCCCAGACGTGGGCCCTGTTCTCACTGCATCACTGTATTCAAGCTAGCCTGGTTGATGAAGGGTAATATCCTAAAACCAGTCCCGGGATGCTTGTTTCAGGTTCAGGGAGGACCTGGCTTGGCAGTTGGGGCTGGACTGCTCCCATGGGGAACAGGGTTAAGACTGATTTGCATATGGGTGGGTCCAGAGGTGGCATGGTGGTAAAAAAAAACAATGGCTTAAACCCAGATCTTTGTGACTGGAGGGGAATGTTTGCATTGTTCAGCATTCAGTCTATCATCTGTTTGTTTTGCTTTTGTTGACCTAAGTGGGAAGGCCATGCCCAGACACGAGTCGCATGCTCACTGTGCCTCTGGATTCAAGCTAGCCTGGCTGATGAACGGTGATACCCTGAAACTGTTCCTAGGATGCCTGTTTCTGGTCCAGGAAGGACTTGGATTGGCAGTTCAGGCTGGACTGTTCCCATGGGGAACAGGGTCAAGATTGATGGCTGGGTCCAAGCTGGGGTGGCGTGGTAGGCAAAAAAAAAAAAGATTGATTAAACCCAGATCTTTGTCACTGGGGGTGAATGTTTGCGTTGTTCAGCATTCCGTCTATAATCTGTTCTTTTTGCTTCTGGGTGGGGACTGGGGCATCTACCTTTAAATAATGCAGGCCTTGGGGGATGAGGTCCCTGGGAACCGAATAGGCTCAGGAAGGAGGGGCTGCCCTCCCCTTTAAAAAATGGCTCTGGGGGATGGGGTCCCCAGGGCCTAATAAGACTAGGGGAGGGGGACCACATGGTATCTCTTCCCTTTTTTTTTATTGGTTTGGCCCTGGGAGATGGGATATCAGGGGCTTAACAAAGTTCGGGGAGGGGGGCTGCAGGCCTCTTCCCCTTAGATTTTGGCCCTGAGGAATGGGGTCCCCAGGGGCCAAAAAGGGTTGGGGAAGGTGGCTATATAGCCCTCGCCAATTTCCTTTTGCATTTGGCCCAGAATCCTCAGGGCCTATGAAGGCTCAAGGAGGGGGCTGCATGTCCTCCTCCCCTGTTTAATTGTATTGGGCCCTGGTGGATGGGGTCCTTGGGGCAATTAAAGGTTGGGGAGGGGGCTGCACACCCCCTCCCCTAATATATATATGTGTTGGCTCTACAGGATAAGGTCCCCGGGGCTCGAATGTCAACCCTATGCTGTGCATGGAAAAGGCTGTGCGTGGTGTGGGTTGGCAGCCTCCTGGGGGTTTGGCCACAGGGTCTGGCAGCAGACCGAGCCCTATGATCATCCCCCCTGCTGCCCACTGTGACAACATTTAAACTAAAAAAATTCAAATATTTACCGGTGTCCATATATAGTTAGCAGAGCTAACTATAACTTCTGCCCCTGCCATGTACAGCTTATGACCTCATATATCCACTCACAAGCAGTGCATGGCAGGTGTGCAAGTTATAGTTAGTTTTGCTAACCATAACTGATGAATTTCTGTGTTTGTTTTAGTTAAAAAGGTTTAAAACGTAAATGTTGTCATGGACATATTCACCTAACTATAATGTCACTTTAAACTTTATTTTTTTTCAGTGAAATGCTCTTTTTTTTTTTTAAAACAGACCTTTTTATTGTGGTGAATCCGTTTTAGTTTCCGAATGGGACGCAGGAGTTAGCTTAGCCTTTGGCTTGCAGGCCTGTTTCCCTCATAGTATGCTTGTTTTATTCCATTTCTTTTAGCTCGCTGCCATTACTTACATTTTATAAAAAATGTTTTGATTTTCATTATCTGTGCCATTCTGAGAAGGCATAATTATCGGTGTCACTATAAATGATACACATAGGTATTGTCATCATGTCCCTTACTCACTTACGTGTGACAGGAATATCATGCTCACTTGTTAGGGATTGTTTATGCAATTGCTGACACAAGTCTGCCACTTTATCAGTTGTTTAGGAATACCTACATCAGGGATCCTACATGATCAGTATAAATACACCTCACACAGACAAGGTCATTAGAGGGGTTCCTTTCAGAGGCCATCTTCACTGCACGTTACCTTGCTGCAGAATTCAACCTTTGTGTCTTCATGGAGTCTGACCTAGAGACCTCATTCCAAGGTAACAAGGGCTGGGGGAAGCTTCTCATGGACATGGTACTGGCAGAATACGTTTATCATACCTAGCTCTCACTAGGGTATGGATTAGGCATTCTTGGTAAGGAACTTTAAATCTCATGTTTAATATAAGATGGTAGGCGTTTTTATTTTCACAACTCTCATCTTCACAATTTTTCTTTTATTACAGTTCATTATCCTAATCACTGCAGCGCAGGAATTTTATCATAGATTGCAGTCTTTTTAATAATATACTGAAAACTCTCCTGCATCTCCTTCATTGCCTATGTGTGTATGAGTCTTGCTGCTACCGAGAGAAAAGGGTAACTTCCGTTGCACCATGACTTCCTTGAGAGTTCTTATCTAGAGTCCGTGCGTAAGGCTGCCAGAAATCACCTTTACTGTCTGTGTTTCGGTGAGTTACTGCTTGTGAGCCAGGAGGGTTGGGCAGGCAGTTGTGACTTGTTGTAGGAGTGATTCAGTCATCTACAAAAAGAAGTGCTGCCACCCCTAAAGCAGCAGTCTCACTAGGGAGCTAGAGTCCAACTAAGACATTATCACCCTTAATTATAACGTTACTTTAACCTTTCGTTTTGTCTAGTGCATACTGTACACCACAGCTGCGTAAAGGACAATGAGGTAGTGTATCCAGTGATCTTGTGTGTATGTAATTTTGGCAATGTGATTGTTTCTCGAGCGTCTACATACAGAAATCACTGACAATCCGCATCAATGATAAACTACAGACAAAGAGTAGAATCTCCACCAAACAGGGTACTTTCTCTTAATTATATGTGGTAAGTGCTTTTATTTTCATGGATATGACGTCTGCATCAAGAACGCCTTATCAAAATCGGTGGGACACATGCTGGGATCACTTTGGTAAGTTGCGCTGTCCATCAGCCTGGCAAATGGTGGGAACACCGCTTTAATCTACTAATGTGAAAGGGGCAGGGCCAAACGGGAGGAGCTAATAGGTGATTTGGTGCTTTGCATACTCAGCAGTAATTCAAAGGGAGAACCGTGGATTCTTCCCTCAGTCCAGGAGACAAGAAAGAACCCACTCGTCTTGGACAGTCTCTACAGAAGAGATTGAACTCCAATAAATTAGCAATGCATTCACCTCCATCAAGGATTTCAGATTGTTTTTCAACGTGCAGTTTTAGAGAAAACACACTGTCCATTAGACAGGAAAAATGGTGGGATTGCCATTGCATACTAATGAAGTGGAATTGCAGTGGCCAAACGGGTGAAGCCTGTTGGCAATTCGTTGCCTTTGCATACACAGCAGCAATTAAAAGGGAGAACCGCCATCAGACCAGGAGACAAGAAGGAACTTACTCATCATGGTCGGTCACTACAGGACACATTGCGCTTCAATAAATCCATGTTGCATTCTGTAGGAGGCTGACCTGGTTTGTAGTGGGCACCTTGGGTACTTACACCTTATACCAGGTCCAGTTACCCCTTATTAATGAAATGTAG
The DNA here is from genome assembly GCF_031143425.1 of Pleurodeles waltl. NCBI lineage: Eukaryota > Metazoa > Chordata > Amphibia > Caudata > Salamandridae > Pleurodeles > Pleurodeles waltl. The sequence continues at coordinate 595,481,310 of NC_090444.1, read as the reverse complement.
TAGTGTTCTAGCAGCTTAGGCTGATAGATGTAGCTGTAGCAGCGCAGCTTAGGCTGAACTAGGAGACATGCAAAGCTCCTGCAATACCACTATAGTTACAGAGTACTTATACACAAGTAAAGACAGTACTCAGTGTTACCAAAAATAAAGGTAGTTTTTTTTTAGTGACACAAGGCCAAAAATATCTTAGAGGTAATACTCCTTCTGGAGGTAAGTATTGTACACAATATATACACTAGACACCAACATAAAGTAAGTAATTAGTCATAGGATAGTGCAAACAAGAGAAAATACCATAGAATGCAGTAGGAAGAAATAGGTCTAGTGGCAACACAAACCATATACTAAGATAGTGGAATGTGAACCACAAATTTCTCCCTAGACAAGTGTAGTGTGTAGAGAATCACTGGAAGAGTAAGCAAACCACAAAGGTGAGTAAAATACCCCACCCCAGAGCCCAGGAAAGTAGGATTAAAGGACTGCAAGTTTCCTTAGGACACACTACAAGTCGTGATTAGAGTTATTACAAGAACCAAGCAAGACTGCAAGCAAAAAATGGTGGATTCCTGCACCTGAAGACCTGTAAAGAGAAGAAACCAAGCCCAGAAGTCGCAGAAGATTCCAGGAATGACAGAAGCCCCTGCCAACCTAGAAGATGGTGCAAAAGAGGATTCTCTGGTTAGAAGAAGTCTGCAGAAGAGCACCAAAGAAGATGGCTGCATGTTCCTGCATGATGCAAAGGATGTCCCACGTGGAAATGTTGGATGCAGGCGAGCTACAGTGCTGGATTCGTCCAACAAGCCTTTGTTAAAAAAATGTAACGGATTGCGTCAAAATGGCGCTGCCTGGACCCAGGAGGGACCTGGGGGCCTCAACTCAGACTGAGGAGGCAGAGGGGACTCCCAACACTGGAGGGATCCCACATATGACCAGGCAGCACCCACAGAGGTCCAGGACACGGGGACAAAGAAGGTGCAAATTGCGGTTGTTGCAGCACTACAAAAGAAGGTCCCACGCCACTGGAGAACAACTCAGCGAGTTGAGCGTCACAGGATGGAGTGCTGGGGACCTGGGCCAGGCTGTGCACGAAGAATTCTTGCAAATAGTGCACAGAGGTCTCAGAAGGTGAAGATGACGTGGTGCACAGGGGTACTGTCGCAAATGGGGAAGGCAAGCTCTTACCTCCTCCAAATTTGGACAGCAGGACCTTAGGACAGTCTGGATCGAAGGGGTTGATCACCTGTGTTCCAAGGAGCACGCTCATCGCCACGAGAGTTGAAGAGAGCTGGTCGTAGTCTTAGAAGATGCCTGCTGGAGCAGGGAAGTGACTCCATCACTCCACAGGACATTTCTTTGGTCCTTCTGGTGCAGGGTGAAGACAGGAAGTCCCCAGAGCATGCACACCCTGGAAACTGTTGCAGTTGCTGGCTGGAGTTGACATTGCAGAGTCGAAGTAACCCTTCTGGATACTTTGTTGAAGTTTCAGCGGTTCCTGGAGCAGTCTGCGGTCGATCCGAGGACAGAGGATGAAGTAGTAGTTGCAGAGGATTCCTGATGGAAACTTGCAAGCAGAATCTGAAGAGAAACCCACAGGAGAGACCCTAAATAGCCCTGAGAGGGGGATTGGCTACCTTATCAGGTATGGACATATCAGGAGGAATCTCTGACATCACCTGCTGGCACTGGCCACTCAGGGGCCTCCAGAGTGTCCCCACACCTTGGAAAACAAGATGACTGAAGTCTGGGACACACTGGAGGAGCTCTGGGCACTACCCCTGGGGTGGTGATGGACAGGGGAGTGGTCACTCACCTTTCCTTTGTCCAGTTTCACACCAGAGCAGGGACTGGGGGTGCCTGAACTGGTGTGGACTGGCTTATGCAAGGAGGGCACCATCTGTGCCCTTCAAAGCATTTCCAGAGGCTCTGGGAGGCTACCCCTCCCAAGCCTATGACACCCATTTCCAAAGGGAGAGGGTGTAACACCCGCCTCCCAAAGGAAATGCTTTGTTCTGCCTTCCTGGGACTGAGCTGCTCAGACCCCAGGAGGGCAGAACCCTGTCTGTGAGGTGGGAGCAGCTGTAGCTGCAGTGCAAGTCTCAGTGAGCTGGTTTGGCAGTACTAGGGGTCCATGGTGGAGCCCCCAGGATGCATGGAATTGTCTCCCTAATACCAGATTTGGAATGGGGGATAAGTCCATGATCTTAGGCACCTTACATGGCCATATTCGGAGTTACCATTGTGAAGCTACATATAGGTATTGACCTATATGTAGTGCACGTGTGTAATGGCGTCCCCGCACTCACGAAGTCAGAGAATTCAGCCCTGGACAGCGTGGGGGCACCTTTGCTAGTTCAAGGGTGCCCTCACACTTAGTAACTTTGCACCTAGCCTTCAGTAAATGAAGGTTAGACATATAGGTGACTTATAAGTTACTTAAGTGCAGTGAAATTGGCTGTGAAATAGTGTGTGCACTATTTCATGCAGGCTGCAGTGGCAGTCCTGTGAAAGGGTATGTCTGCGCTCCTTATTGGTGGCAAAAGAAATGCTGCAGCCCATAAGGACCTCCTGGAAACCCAATGCCCTGAGTACCTAGGTACCATATACTAGGGACTTTTAAGGGGGGGGGGGGTCCTGTGTGCCAATTTAAATTGGTAAATGAAGTCACTAGCATATAGTGACAAATTTAGAAGCAGAGAGAGCATAAGCACTGAGGTTCTGGTTAGCAGAGCCTCAGTGACACAGTTAAGCACTACTGACAACAGACACATTAGGCCACAAACTTTGAGCACTGGGGTCCTGGCTAGCAGGATCCCAGTGAGACAGGCAAAACACACTGACATATTGGGTTTTCACTATGAGCACTGGGGTCCTGGCTAGCAGGATCCCAGTGACACAGTAAAAACACACTGACCCACACTCACAAACAGGTCAACAGTTGTGGTAACCATGCTAGAAAGAGGCTACTTTCTCACACATTCACCCCCATCAAGGATTTTAGATCGGTTTTCAACTTGCATTTGTAGAGAAAACACACTGTCCATCAGCCTGGAAAATGGCAGAAATGCTGTTTAATACTACTAACGTGGACAGAGTGGCGTCAAACGAGCCAAGCTTGTAAGCAATTTTGCTCCTTTGTATACTCAGCAATTTAAAGAGAGAACGGTGGAACCTACACTCAGACCAGGGGACAGCAAGAATAAACCCACTCGGCTTGGACAGTCACACAGAAGAAATTGTGTTCCAATAAATCAATGATGCGTTTACCTCCATCAAGGATATCAGATCTTTTTTGAATATGCAATTGTAGAGAAAACACTCTGTCCATCAGCTTGGAAAATGGCGTGAAAGCCATTGCATACTACTAACAAGGAAGGGGCGAACCGTGGAGCTGTATAGGAAATTTGGCACCATTGCATACTCAGCAGAAATAAAAAGGGAGAATCGTAGACTCTGGATTCAGACTATATTTTACAGGGGGCAGGTGCTCCCCGCTTATTATGACCTCACAGACCCTATCCCCCAGGGACTACCTTTAAAATCTTTAAAATAGGTGGGTGACCAGCCAGGGCACACACCGGACACTCATTGGGGACTACAGAGGAAGCCACAGGACCCCAGCTAGCTTCCGCATGATGCGGGACCTGGCATTGCTCCCACCCCCAGGGAGAAGCTATTTATGCTGCTGCCTCCAGGCAATAGCAGTCACAGCTGGCAGGAGCATTGTTAAAGCTCCTGCCTGCTGGGAGCAGATTTTGTGTTTGCTTCTATTTGGTGGAAGATTTGAAAACGCTCCCGCCAGACAGGAGCAAACACGTTTCCCTGCACATGCTGGTGCAGACAGGGAAACTATTGTGTCCCTGGGTTGGGCTCTCTAGGACACAACAAGGGAGCTGGCCCCAGGGGTTGGGGTCCCCAGGGCCATTAAAGGCTCATAAAGGCTCAGGCAAGGGTGTCAGCAGCCCCCTGCCTCTTAACAAATACATCAGACCACAAGGGATAGAGTCTGCTCTGCGAGCAGGCCGCAAGTCCCTTCCGATATTTATTAAATCGGGCCCGAAAGATGGGGTCCCTGGAGCTGAATACAGCTCAGGGAGGGGACCTGTGTGAAACCCTCCCTATAGTTATTACGTTGGGCCCCTGAGGATATGGCGCGGCTAGGTGAGTCATGCACTCTCCTCCTCATATTAATTGGGTCCCAGGGGAATGGGACTCTGGGGCCAAAACTGCTCAGTAAGGGGGTTGACGTGCCATTCTCCTCATATTAATAAATTGAGTCTGGAGGATGGGGGCCTCAGGCTGAAAACAGCTCGGGGAGGGCAACCGCATGCTCCTTCCCCTTAATTAAACAATGCGACCTCAGGTGACCATTTGCTGATTTTTTTACATTTATTTTGGCCCAAGGGGCCTAGGGGGCAGGGTATCCCTATCCTGCCCCCTTATATGATTTTTTTTTGAAGTTCAGAATAGGGAACTAAGTTTCAGATTCCTGTAACGGCTGCCAGCAACATTTTTTTCATCCTGCTGGCAGTCAATCAGAGCACTCACTTTCAAAAGTAAGGGGCTGCACCTTAGTAATATCGTAAAGCGATATAGAACTCTCAAGAGCTGATGTTTGCTCCAGATCAGTAAAGGGTGTCAGGTTGCACCCAGTAAGCACTACTAGAGTTCAGGCCCACACTGGAGCATATGGAACAGACAAGGCCCATACAGTTGGCCAAGCTTGCCTGGCTCATATGACCTTACACCCCATACACAAGGGGAGAGACTTTTGAGAAGACTCTTCTGCAGCACACAACCTCCCTGGTCCCAGGGACCCCCAAGTTCCCAGGAACTGAAGATCAACCTGGCCGGTACATTGCCTATTCCCCGTGCCAGAATCTGGAGAGGACCTATCACCCCAGCCTTTTTAAACACTGCCTGCTCCCACCACAGACAGGGGACATTGTATAGCTCCCACTTTGGCAGGAGCCGAAGAGAAGTTGCTCGCACCATGGCAGGAGTAGGGGGAGATATGCTTGGGGATCCTGCCGCAGTCTCCAGTGAACACATAAGCATTTGGTTGCCCACATGGTGCACCACAAATAAAAGGGAACAAGAAAGAAGAAGACTTGTGGCGTAAGGCTCGGCTCCTCTTCTTGGGCCCCTGAGAAAATATGCATAGTTTTTGTAAAAGAGCACACCAAAACACCCCATGTGGGCACATTTTTATGTTACCTTTGCTTGTGGGCAACCCCTAAATCCCCATAGAGTAGCTTGGAACCACCAACACATTAGACGTGTTTTGGAGTGTTGCAGAAGACACACCCCACCCCCAGAACTGTTTGGTAAAAACGTGCCCTAAATCTCTAGGGATATGAAAATAATGACCCCTGAGGAGTGGTTTGCCTCCTTTCAAAGCACTTCTACAGCAAGAGCTTTTGCTTTAGGGTAAAGGCACCCCTTGTGGTTGGTCTTATGTTTGCAATATAAAGTACAAGAGGCACTCATTATAACATGAAAAATAATAGTACTCATGAGTCAGTATGCATAGGCAAAGTTTTGTCATATATTTCTGAAAATTAATAGGATTATTTCCAACATAATCCCCAATTACAGTATCACTGTCCAAATCCAAATAGTAGAATTAATTGATCTGTTGTTCCAAGTTTGCTATGATCCAAAGTCCAAGTCCAGATTTCTCTAATCAAAATTCAATCATATTCTTCAAAAGATGATATAGCTTATTATTTAAACTTTAGCAGTCGCATCCAAATTGATAGCCAGTCCAGATTTTCTCAAATCAAGGTTCAATCATATTCTTCAAAGGATGATATAACTTATTATTTAAATTTTAGCAGCCACAATATGTCAAGCTCAATCGTATCCCATGGGGATTACGCTCCCAAATTTTTCCTACATATGATGACTTGGACCCAGATTTACTGACTCTCTGGGACAAAGAACTAACCTCTAGTTGATTAAAACTTATGGATATTCTTATCACTAATTCCGAAAGGAAGGTTTCTAACTTACAAAAAGAAATTGCCACACTCGAGACAGAAATTAAGGCGCTTAACCTTCCCGAGGCTACAGAGAAAAATTACAAAATCCTAGAGGAGATTCTCTCCTCATTTCAACAAGAAATTACTCAGCGAAAGGCAAGAAAATTAAGAAGGGATGAAAGGGATTACGAATCAGGAAGAGTATTTACTTTTGCTCGAAAATATGATCATTTGGTACAATCGAATCTCACTAGGCAAGTATCACAGTCTTCTTTTAACTCAGGTTCCACATCCATTAGTGCTCAGATTTCCAGTGACAGCGACATTGAAGGTGGTGGGGGAAGTGTACCACAAAGTAAACAGCCTGGTAGTGGTGGTTTTTTACAAGAACTTATGAGAATAAAGCAAAGCAATCGTGATCTGAACATGAAGAAACAATATTCAGGAGGACCAGAAGGGGTAGACGAGGGGGGAAACATAAGGGAAAAAAAGGCATGAAAACAAGATCCTGGGACAAGAGGGTATAAACCAAAGCACAACTGACTCTATAAATGTTGTTAACCTATCCAGTTTGACTCTCACATGAGGACATTGTTGGAAAAGGGCCTTAATTTTTGCCCCACTGATCGAGGAGATGTAAATAAGTTGAAAATAGATTTATTTAAATTTGTTCGCAAACTTAAACTGAAGAAACATTTCTCGCTTTATCAATCTGATATACAGAATCAAGACAATGTAATTCAGAGTTTAGATTTAAATTAATTTTCAATTAAAGATATTCAAGACACAGCAACATTACTGTCTATCTCTGAACATGAGGAATTTCCAATTATTTTATCTCAGGTGGTAAATGATCTTGACATCACACATAATATCAGTTTAAGTAGTGGTCTTAAAAGTAAGTCCAAATGGGTTCCTAAGTTTATTAATAAGTTAGACATGTTCTTTGATTTAGTGTGTAGAGATTTGGATAAAGCTAAGCCACATTTCTCAGGTTCAACCTGAGTCATGGTGAAAAAATGGCCCTGAAGGATTTACGACAGAATAAAGAAATTATCATCAGACCAGCGGATAAAGGGGGCAATGTAGTGATAATGAATATAAATGACTATGAGACGGAAATTGCTTCTCAATTACAGGAAAAATGTTGTTATGAGAAACGTACATATAACCCAATTCCTGGATTGATCAACTGTATACAGAAGAAATTGAAGGATTGGTACGAATCAAAATTACTGGATAAAGATGAATATCAATATTTGTTGAATGCCCGGCCCAGATATCCATGTATTTACACTTTACCGAAAATACATAAAGCATTACCATTCCCCCCAGGAAGACCTATTATTTCGGGGCTCTCAGGACCTACAGAAAAAATATCTGAATTTGTAGATGTTTTCCTCCAACCCATGGTCAATAATTTACCATCATTCATTAAGAATACTACACACATCCTGAGTATTCAAAGTGATTTTGAATGGGATACTAACATGACACTTGTCACCTTAGATGTGGTTGCATTATACATGTGTATAAAACATGATTTAGGTTTGAAGGCCGTTGAGGCATTTCTTAATAGAAAATCGATCACGTTGTGGCAACACACAAGAATGATACTAGATATGATAGAGTTAATTTTGAATAACAACTTTTTTCTGTTCAAGAGAGACTGGTACAGACAGAAACAAGGTGTGGCAATGGGCTCGAGATTCTCCCCCTCTTACGCACACCTATTTATGGGTTGGTTTGAGGAGATGTGGGTCTGGGGCCCAGAGGCCGCCAAGTGGCACTCGGACATATTGTACTGGGGTCGTTATATCGACAATTGTCTTATGATTTGGACAGGAGGTGTGGAACAACTTACTGAATTTTGCAAATACCTTAATGCAAATTATACGAATGTTCAATTCACTTACCAGCACAGCAATACTAGCATTTACTTTTTGGATGTACAACTATATATTGAACACAATAGTATTCAAAGCAGGTTGTATAGGAAGTGTACTGCCTGTAATTCTATCTTACATGCAGCAAGTGCCCACCCTTACCATCAGATTTCTGCGATACCATATGGTGAAATGGTCAGAGCTAGGCGCAATTGTAGTAAGGACGAAGAGTTTGAGACATGCATTGAAGATATGTGTAAGCGCTTTGAACAAAGGGGATACCACAAGCAGCTTATTAGTAAATCAAAACAGAGAGTTAAAAAAATCCAAAGGGAATATACATTGAAGCCTAGTGTACATGATAACCAAATAGAGCAAGGAAAAGTTAGATTAATAACAGACTACACACAGAATTCAAAAACATTACGTAATCTTGTATTTAGACATTGGCATATTCTGTTGCAGGACGAATCCTTAAAGGGTATTGTCGGTGCTAAACCGGAAATTACATTTCGTAGAGGTAAAAGCTTGAGAGGCATCTTAAGTCCGAGTTATCCCCTAGATCTCAATAAGGGGAACTGGCTGTCCAGCCACACAATAGGCTTTCGGAACCGTGGGCATTGTGGATTATGTAAATGGGCAAGCCGTAAAAGGATAGAATTTAGTGATAATTTGGGAAAGACCTTTAGGATCACAACACATATTAACTGTGGTACCCCGTTTGTGATATCTATGGTGCTTTGTAAATGTAACCGGTACTATGTGGGGAGTACAATTCGTCCACTAAGGGCTAGGATAGGTGAGCATGCCAGGGCACTTGCACGTGAGGATTGTAGATATCCTTTAGTAGCACATATAATATCATGTGAAGTTCAAGGACCTTACAAATCGTTTGAGTTTTTTGGAATTAAGCATGTAGGAATTGATCCTAGAGGAGGTAATAGAGAGTTGATACTAAGGAGGAAAGAGGCCATGTGGATATTACGATTGAAGGCAGTTGAGACAGGTTTAAATACGGATAGGGAACTTGAATACTTTCTTGGTGACTAGGGAAAACATATTTTACATCTTAACAGTATTCAGCAGTGGTAACTTATCTCAATATTGTCAATATGATATTTGACTAAATTTTGTCATTAATATAAGTTCATATAAATCTTGTAAACTGACATCATTTGGGTATATTGAGATTCTGGTCTAATGTGAAATGTAATTCACCTTAACTAATGTATCTACTGTTCAACGATAGCACGTACTGGCGATGAAATTTGATTTTCTGTGAAAGTAGTGTACATCCAATTTTGTGATCCATGCTTTGTATTTGGTAGGATTATTAACGAAATGATGCAATGTAACAAACTTTGCAACCAATTACATTATGAAGTTTAGATATATAATCTCTGGGGATATATTATTCAAATATTACTAATATACTGACTGCACTTTCCTTATATATTACTGATTTTCTTTAAAACTATTTACTAATCTTCACTGTAGATGGTTTGTTGTTTTACACTCATTGCTAATAACACATAAAATTCTAATTTCGGTTGGTATTTGAATTTTATTTACGACATCTCATTTTAATATGAGCACTCCTATTAGGGTATATATTACAATGCTCTCTCCAGGTCTTTATTGAATAGTTTACTATTGGAGATATAATCATTTGAAGATAGTCGGTATATAAGGTAGTTCCTCTCATTTTTTGACCATTGTTATAGATCTTTGTGAGACTCCCTCCAAGATGGCCGCCAGTATTGTAGTCCTTTCTTTATGGTTACTTTTTACATTTCTGTTTGGAAAATGTGATTCACTCTAAAGATGGCCGCCATACCTCTTGGTCCTTCTTTTATTTTTATTTCATTGGTAGCGCGAGATTTCGTCTGTGGTCTCATATAAGGGACCCAGACATGAACACTCGAGTTTTGATACTTCATCGATACACATGCGTACTCGCGCTTCACGTTTTGACTCATTGGAAGGTGGATTGATTTAACTGATATCAGGTAAGCTACATGCTTTAGGTATAAGTTTATTCAAGATTTCAGGATAGGACATAGTAGTAATGCTTTTTTTTTTTTTAAATAGGGACTTAGGAGAGAGATATGATTACGATATACTTATATACTTGGCCTATTTTATTTATATTGGAGGAATTTATTTAATAGGGCATGTTAATTTTGATAAGAACTCTGATTAGATAAAGATGGGATTTTAGGGTTCACTATGGTTCTGATTTGTTTCGTGATATTGGTTTGGTTGGACGTGTTTGATAGTTATATTAATTTTTTTTTACATAGCAGATAAGTTGCTTAACGGAATTATTCTGGGACTCGCTTGTAAGGAATACTTATGATATAGGACGCATCTACATATATGTTTAGGTAAGAGCATGGCTCATTTGCACGTGTTTTTTAGTAGCAAGGGACATCACTAGGGTACGGGGTCAGCTCATATTCAGTAAATAAGAGCGATTTAAGTAAGTTAATTTTTTTTTTATACTTATTCACTAATTCTTATATCCTAACACCATGTTCACCTTTCACTCAAGAATGGGTGACATAGTATCTAATAATAATATATGATGTTTGATACCTATGATATTCTCACATTTTGGGAATTAATAAGGTGCACTGATAACTAACATATGTCTGCATCCCACCATTGTGTTCACATTTTATTCCACAACTTTTCATTCATTTTTATATTCCTTTCATATATTTTCTTCACCCCTTTTTTACATTTTCTCATATATTTTTTCATGTCCATACACTGGTGGAGGTCTCTCCTTTTTAATTAGGAAATATGGATACACATATAATAATAGGTACCTATATAATTTACAGCCCTGATGAAGTCATTGGGAAACTCCCGGACGAAACACATGTTGGCTATCAATTTGGATGCGGCTGCTAAAAGGCTATCAATTTGGATGCGGCTGCTAAAATTTAAATAATAAGTTATATCATCCTTTGAAGAATATGATTGAACCTTGATTTGAGAAAATCTGGACTGGCTATCAATTTGGATGCGGCTGCTAAAGTTTAAATAATAAGCTATATCATCTTTTGAAGAATATGATTGAACTTTGATTAGAGAAATCTGGACTTGGACTTTGGATCATAGCAAACTTGGAACAACAGATCAATTAATTCTACTATTTGGATTTGGACAATGATACTGTAATTGGGGATTATGTTGGAAATAATCCTATTCATTTTCAGAAATATATGACAAAACATTGCCTATGTATACTGACTCATGAGTACTATTATTTTTCATGTTATAATGAGTGCCTCTTGTACTTTATATTTGCAATAGTGCTTTTAGCATCTATCAAGACCTTTTGGGTGTGGTCTTTCAAGAGTGCACCATTTTGAGATTCAACATTCTTCGTTGATATTCACCTCGCTACCCAGAGCGCCTAGTTTTCTCCCAGTACAATACACCCACACGTAGTTATGTTTGCAATATGTGGCCTGTAGAAAATCAAAAAAGACTCTAACACACGTTTATTGTTGTTTTGAATTAATGAAAACTCTATTAATAGTATTAGTAATAGAATGTTGACATTTTTAATGAATGTCTTTAAATCATCATGTGGTTTCTGTTGGTTCTCCATACGTATAAAATGTGGCTGTTTTAATAATGGAGTTTCACCTTGACAAAGCCAGCCCGCCTTCCTTATAGCTAATGATTAGCTTATATTGTGATTTTGCATATGGTATGGTCGGGGGTATTGTGAATATGGAGTTTAGGAGCCCCCAAAGGGTAAAATATGATATGAGTTTGTTTCATGCCAATGAACAGGGATTACTAGTCCACTTCACCTCCCTCTGAGTAGGACTTGGACCACTCTGCCCTGAAAGAGTCAAGTGCTACAATAAGGTACTTGATTCTCAGTAGCAAGACAATTGCAGACCTATTACTTGTGAAGAGCTCATATGTTGAGCAATGAATATAACCATTTCTAATAGATTACCTATAGCCCTGTTTGATAGTTATGCAGTTTGAAATCATTGGCCTGTGGGTTTATGAAACATTGTTAAAGAAAAAGGGCAGAAGGGATTTACCAATTGCTTCCACAACTCTAAGGTCAGTAATATTCTCTGCACTTAGCAATGTTCTAGTCTTGGTATTGCCATCTTATTTATGTGACTGACATTTGCAACATTTGTTATAGCCAGGTATGTGCCAAAGTAGGGCTGTACTGGACGTATGCGAGCTGTTCTGTTTGAAGTGTTCTATTGTATGTTTGTATACAATATGTTGTTGGGAAGTACTTTTGTGAGAGCCTTGACGTACCCCTACCAGGCTGTGTCATTTGATCCCTTATTCTGTATTTGAAAATAAAACTTTTAAGAGGGAAGGAAGAGATTTCAGGTCAGTCAATTTTAGTGTCTGGCTTAATGAGCCTGTTGTTAGCCATGGGTGATTGTTGTTGGAGTACCATTTGATCAGGATTGTTGGTTATTGCGTGACATGATGTTGGAATTCTTCCAAGTAAAGACCCTTTGCTCAAAGCTCAACCCCAAGAATTTATACTCATTCCATTCACTATGCTCCATCTAAACGTTTGAAGACAATAGCTAAATCTTGTTATTACTTTTTGCTTAAGGAGTAGGTTCATATTTACCATTTGTTCCGTAGCACCTGGCCTGGAACCCTGAGAGGCCCACTGAACTCTGATAATTGCTATATATTACTCCCCCGGCAGCAATGAAATGGTCTATTTTCCTTCTTTGTACTAATGCTCATGGCATACTTGCTACAGAACTATCATGGAGTTGTCTTGTTGGCAGTGTGGGATAACTATTACTAGACCGAACAAGCTAGTGAAACTGGGATCCTGGTGGGAAACTTTAATGCCCTTTGGATTCTTAATCTTGTTGCTAGGGGTTGGCGAGTCCCAGGAAAGCTTGAGCCAGGCACAAGCCGGATGTTGTCTCTGGCTCAGCTGAAGGTCCTGTTGGAATGCCAAGCCTATAATGAGCCAAGCTTTCATGTGGTTTCTGCCTGCCGCCCTAGCTCTGCCCGGGATGTGGTATTACTGCCAGAACTGCTGACTTTGAAACTGAGGAACCCGGTTGGAGTCTTGGTGATGGCTCAACACCCTATGATTTTGGGCAAATCACTCAATTTCCCCATGCTTAAAAGATTAACTTGACCTTGTAAAATGTAGCGCTCCAATACCTCTCGGTTGAGTGTATGCTATATAAAGACTTCAGAAAAATTAAAAAAGAGGTAAAAATAAAACATTAACATAAAAAGAAGCAACAAATAGGTATCTTTTTAGTGACTTATTTGTACAAAAATTAAACCAAAAAACCTGGATAAATTGCAGCCTTACGGTTTAAATTGTGTGATCTTAGACAAATATTATATTTTACCAAAACATGTTCGTTTAGAATACCAGCTGTACAAAAACCTACTGTGTTTGCTTTAATAGACTGCAATGCTACTCTGTAATAATCTGGCCCACATACAGAGTTCACATTACAACTGTCTTGCCTTTTGGTTTACCAAAGGCACTGTTGCCAGTGTGAGGGGTTGTCGGCAACAGTCATTGTCCAGTTTGTGTAAAGGCTTGATTACAACAACATTGCTTACCTTGTGTTTCCCACGCAGCTACTAATCTCTCTACAGACGGCACAGAAAATCACAGACAGCCTTCTTTTTGGTTTTAAGAGAAGAGACTGTTTAACACTGGCTGTCACTTCTCCTTGATGTTTCAACAGTAGTAAGGATATCAAATTAATATCTCTTTGCTGAACACACTATTCTTTCCATTGTACAGGCCCTGGCTTCCTTCCCATGAACTTTACACCTTTGCTTAATCTAGATTTCAGATTGGCACTTGATCCTCTTGTAGTTGCTTGAAAAATCCAGGAGCAGTACCTTTTTGTATCAAGTAACCATGCCTCACTTTCACACTCTGAAAGGAAGTGGACCACATCTGTTGCCCTAAAGCAAGCAATATCTGGCCATTTAACAAGTAAGATGAAAGTGTCACGTTTACACATTGCGCAGCTTTGCGTTACTTTTGATTACAATCAAACCCAAATCCCGATTTGCATTGGATTATTAATTCAGTTTTGCATTAAAATGTAAAGCAAACCCACTGCAAAGCCTTTGTAAATCTGGGCCTTGTTGTTTAAAGTATATATACCCAAGTATAGCTCACCTGATATTAATTTTGCCATCTCCCCCTCATTCTTGAATTCCATTTTAGGACATCCTCATTCCTCCCTCCTCCTCCCTACTTCTCATTCATCATCCCTACTTCTCATCCATTATCCCTACTTTTCATCCATCATACATCATCCCTACTTCTCATCCATCATTCCCACTTCTCACCCTCATCCCTGCTTCTCATCCCTACTTCTCTTCCATCATTCCTATTTATCTTTCATCATCCCTACTTTTTATCCATCATACATTATCCCTACTCCTCATTCATCATCCTTACTTCTCTTCCATCATCCCTATTTCTCATCCTTGTGTCTCATCCCTGCTTCTTGTCCATCATCCCTACTTCTCATGCATCATACATCATCCTTACTTATCATCCATCATCCCATATTCTCTTCCATCATCCCTGCTTCTCATCCATCATCCATACTTCTCATCCATCATACATTATCCCTACTCTTCATTCATCATCCCTACATCTCTTCCATCATCCCTACTTCTTATCCCTGCTTCTTATCCATCATCCCTACTTCTTGTGCATCATACATCATCCTTACTTCTCATCCATCATCCCTACTTCTCTTCCATCATCCCTGCGTCTCATCCATCATCCCTACCTCTCATGTTCATACATCATCCTGACTTCTCATCCATCATCCCTACTTCTCATCCCTCATCCCTGCTTCTTAAGCTTACTTTTCACCCATCATTCCTACTTCTCATCCATCATCCCTACTTCTGTTCCATTATACCTGCTTCTCATCTATTAGCCCTTCTTCTCATCCATCATCCCTATTTTGCAGCCATCATACATCATCCTTACTTTTCATCCATCATCCCTACTTCTTTTCTATAATCCCTACTTCCCATCCCTACTTATCATCCCTGATTCTCATTTATCATCCCTACTTCTCTTCCATCATCCCTACTTCTCTTTCATCCTCCTTACTTCTGATCCCTCATTTCTGCTTCTCATCCTTACTTCTCATGCATCATTCCTAATTCTTATCTATCATACTTCATCACTATTTATCATTCCTACTACTCATGAATCATCAATTATCCCTGCTTCTCATCCCTATTACTAATCCATCTTCCATCATCCCTACTTATCATAACTCATCCATCATTCCTGCTCCTTATCCATTATCCCTACTCCTCATTCATCATCCTTACTTCTCTTCCATCATCCCTATTTCTCATCCTTGTGTCTCATCCCTGCTTTTTATCCATCATCCCTACTTCTCATGCATTATACATCATTCCTACTTATCATCCATCATCCCTACTTCTCTTCCATCATCCCTACTTCTCTTCCATCATCCCTACTTCTCATCTGTCATCCCTACTTCTCATCCATTATACATTATCCCTACTCTTCATTCATCATCTCTACTTCTCTTCCATCATCCCTACTTCTTATCCCTTCTTCTGATCCATCATCCCTACTCCTTGTGCATCATACATCATCCCTACTTCTCATCCATCATCCCTACTTCTCTTCCATCATCCCTGCTTCTCATCCATCATCCCTACTTCTCATGTATCATATATCATCCTTACTTCTCATCCATCATCCCTACTGGTCATCCATTATCCCTACTTCTCATCCCTCATCCCTGCTTCTTATCCTTACTTCTCATCCACTATCCCTACTTTTCTTCCATCATCCCTACTTCTCATCCATCATCCCTACTTCTCTTCCATCATACCCGCTTCTCATCTATTAGCCTACTTCTCATTCATCATCCCTATTTTTCATCCATCATACATCATCCTTACTTTTCTTACTTTTCATCCATCATCCCTACTTCTTTTCCATCATTCCTACTTTCCATCCCTCCTTATCATCCCTACTTCTCTTCCATGATCCCTACTTCTCTTTTAGCATCCCTACTTCTGATCCCTCATTTCTGCTTCTCGTCCTTACTTCTCATGCATCCACCCTACTTCTTATCTACCATAACTCATCCCTAGTTATCATCCGTACTTCTCAAGAATCATCAATTATCCACGCTTCTCATTCCTACTAATAATCCATCTTCCATCATCCCTACTTCTCATAATTCATCCATCATACCTACTCCTTATCCATCATCCCTACTCCTCATTTCTCATCCCTCAGTCATACCACCACATGTTCAGTTTTGTGAAACACACCTTCACATTTATTGGTTGGCAACACCCAATCAGAGTTAAGAGAAAGAGCTGCATTCTCTTTCACCCAAAAAACAGCCTTCTCATTTCCTGTGCTGGGTGAAGTCTGAGAAGAGGAGGAAATACAACTGTGTGTTTGTTTCCAGTGAATTCAAGGCTGTACAGCATTTCATTTTAATTACATGTTTTTCTGCTTTCACAGGCCTCTGCAGAAAGCTCTGCTGTGTTTTGGGAGGCAAGGAGGAGGCCTGGATTGGTCCATAAATCAGTTCTTGGAGAGAGGGTTATGTAGTTCATTGAAAACCTTTATGGTTTCAGTTTCATATGTAGCAAAGAAAATGTGTAAAATCAACACTGGAGACAGTGCAATCCAATTAAGCCTTTTCTGGGTTCATTTTTATTTGTAACAAATACAATGTTTAAGGCTGATGCTGCCTTTAGCTCTGAGAGTTGTCTTTTTTCTTTTCTTCCAGTCTGCAGATTTCAGGCCCAATTGAGCTTCAGTTGTGTAGGAAACCAGGAAGAGCAAGGCCTGAAACTAAGGGAAAGTTCAAGGTAAAGGCAGATTCAATAAAAATAAAAGCTAGCATGCCTTTTAAAATGTTTCATTTGCAAACCCTTAATGTCAGAAGTTTGCACTGTCAGCTAATATCTATTATTTGCTCGTAAGTAACATACATTTAGGGGGTCATTACAATCCTGGCGGGCGGTGTTAAAGCGGCGGTAATACCACAAACAGGCCGGCGGTAAAAAAAAGGGAATTATGACCGTGGCGGAAACCGCCAACAAAGTCAGCCACTTTAACACTCCGACCGCCACGGCGGTACAGACAAACAGCGCGGCGGTCACCGCCAACAGACAGGCGGAAGACAAAGTACCGCCCACTGTATTACAACAGGCCAATCGGCCACCTTTTCCGGGGCGGATTCACCGTGGATAAAAACACGGCGGAAACAGCCATTCCAATGGGAAAACGCTCACCTGAACAAACTCCACGAGGAAGGAGGGCACCATGGAGCCGGAACTCCAAATACTCCCTGCGATTGTGTTCCTGCTCCTCTATGACCATCAGCAACGGCGGCGCCTAGACAACTGTGAGTACTGCACCTACGACATAGGGGAGGGGGGAGGCAAAAGTCACGGACACACACATGCAACACCCCCACCCCCACCCCGACCCTCACCCACTACAACACACACACCAATACATATCCAAACATCACAGTAACACCCCCCCCAGAAGAATGCAAAGACAAAAGGAAATGAGTACAACCATTGTAATGTAGCACAATACAGTAAGCCAATATATACAGAAATATATACAAATGCCAAAAATAAACATCACGATCAGTAGTGCAGGTATGCGCCATCCAATGTCCATGGACCACTGGGACCAAAATGCATGGGCGAGGCCCACACGAGATACCTGTCCTGAAATGGAGAGAACACTGCAGGGGCATCAGATAGAAATACAACAGGCACCTCAGAGGGAAGGGAAGGGGGGCACCTCAGCCGGATGACAGCACCACGCCAGATTCACGACGGGGCTTCATGCCCATTGATGTATCCTGGTAAGTGCAAAGCCACAGTCTCACAAGTCTTTTCAGTGGGTGGGTTGCCCACTGTACCATCCTGGGGAGTGCAAAGCCACAGTCTCACAAGTCTTTGCAGTGGGTGGTTTGCCCACTGTACCATCCTGGGGAGTGCAAAGCCACAGTCTCTCAAGTCTCTACAGTGGGTGGTTTGCCCACTGTACCATCCTGGGGAGTGCAAAGCCACAGTCTCTCAAGTGGATAACAGTCTCATTGGTTCTGGAGGGGGACTGGTGCCCAGAGTGCTTCATCCTGTGAAGGACAGACGGAGTGGATGCATGTCTCCACTGGTTCTGGAGGGGGACTGGTGCCCAGAGTGCTTCATCCTGTTAAGGACTGAGGTAGTGGATGCCTTTCTCCACTGGTTCTGAAGGGGGATAGGTGCCCAGAGTGCATCACTCTCCCCGTGACGGTCCCAGTTCCGTCATTGCCCCTGCCGCACATGCCTGAGTTGGCGGTGCTTGCCCTGTTCAGCGGTGCTTACCATTGCGGTCTTTGCCCAGTTCAGCGGTGCTTGACCTGTTCAGCGGTGCTTGACCTGTTCAGCGGTGCTTGCCATGGCGGTCTTTGCCCAGTTCAGCGGTGCTTGCCCTGTTCAGCGGTGCTTGACCTGTTCAGCTGTGCTTGACCTGTTCCGCGGTGCTTGCCATGGCTGTCTTTGCCCAGTTCAGCAGTGCTTGCCCTGTTCAGCGGTGCTTGACTTTGCTGTCTCTGACCTGTGCAGCGGTGTGTGCCATGGCGTTCCCTCATTGCCCTCCTGGGCACTGACTCCGGCGGTGGTCTCCTGACCAGTGACGATTGTGCTGCCCTCCTGGGCACTGACTCTGGCGGTGGTCTCCTGGCCAGTGATGATTGTGCTGCCCTCCTGGGCACTGACTCCGGCGGTGGTCTCCTGACCAGTGACGATTGTGCTGCCCTCCTGGCCACTGACTCTGGCAGTGGTCTCCTGACCAGTGACGAATGTGCTGTCCTCCTGGGCACTGACTCTGGTGGTGGTCTCCTGACCAGTGACAATTGTGCTGCCCTTCTGGGCACTGATCTCCTGACCAGTGACGATTGTGCTGCCCTCCTGGGCACTGACTCCGGCGGTGGTTTCCTGACCAGTGACGATGGGGCTGGCGGTGGCGTCCTGGGCAGCGGGGATGATGGCGGCCTTCTCCGCCATGCTGCTCCTCCCACACTTTGGCGCTTTCTTCTGCCCCTTCTCCACCTTGGGAGGAGTCACAGCTGACTCGACACTCCCCCCGGGACCCTTGTGAGCGCCTTTGCCGGCAGGAGTCTTCACCCTTTCCCGTCGGGCACTGTCCAACTTCTGGTGCTTCACAGGGGGGGGACTGGCTGTGCTTTGGCTCCGTGTCACACTGGCTGCCCTGGTGCTCGGTGCACTCCACATACCTCTAACAGGCACCACTGGTACCGGTTTATTTTTGGCTGAGGTGCTACTATGGGACCTATGAATTGGAGGGGGGGTGGTGGTGGGAAAGAGGTCAACGTTGCTCAGGAAAAGTTTATGACGAACACTGGGACGGGTAGCTGGAGGGGGTCTGGGAGTGGAGGATGAGGAGGTGGTTGTAGGAGGTGTAACTTTTGGTGATTTGGGTGCAGGTGCATAATCTGGAGGCTGTTGTGAGGTGGATGGATGTTGGGTGTGTGTGTGGCCACGTTTGTGTACTTTGGGAGGGGGCGTCACAGACACACTTGGAAAGGACACAGGGGACGTGTAAATGGTAGTGGGGGTGGTGAGTGCAGGTGAGCGGGGTGTGGTGGTGGGTGTTCTGGTGCGAGTCCTAGTGGCTGTGGTGGTAGTGCATGCAGGTGAGAGTGTAGACGACACTGGGAGGGAGGAGGGAGACGACGACGAGGGGGACACAGTGGAGGCAGTGGATGTTGCTGTGTTGGTATGTGGGTGATGCTTGTGTGAGTGCCTGTGGGATGTGTGGTGCCTATGTTTGCCTGAGCTACCCTTGTGTGTTGAGGTGTGTGCAGGCTGGTCTAATGGTGTGCTTGGGATAGGTTGAGGTACAGGGGATTGGGTCCGGGTGGAGGAAGTTGGAGGGAGGAGGCTAGACACAGGGACAATGGCTGCCATCAGAGCTGAGGCCAGAGATTTCAGGGTTCGATGATGGGCAGCCTGACCAGAATGAATGCCCTCCAGGAATGCATTAGTGTGTTGCAACTCCATCTCTACACCCTGGATGGCATTCACAATGGTAGACTGCCGTGAAGCTCCCCTCCCACTGGTGTACTCAGAGTCCGTGGTGTGGCCCTTCATGGCCATGTGGGATGCAGCCCCCTCGTGCTCCGGTGCCACTGTACTTCCACCTGATGATGCTGATGCACAAAAGAACAGGGAGACCACAAAAAGGGGGTGGGAAACAGAAGAATGACAGGTTGAGTGCATGGCTTACCGCTACCATTGACAGACAATACAGACACAGCAGCCCCCTGTACTACGCCGCTCTCTTGGCCTCTACAGATGCAGTTCCTGGGATATGGCCTACATGGCTATGGTGGACATCTGCACACATAGATGACACAGGGGCATGTATACCTGTACTTGGCATTCTACAGGGGTGGGGTGGAGTGCCACATGGCCTGCATTACGGAGGGGCCTAGCCTACGGAACTCGCCCTGACCTAGAGAAACCCACAGCCCTCCTCCCCCACCCAGACCCCTCCACTGCACGCAAAGTCAGCAGAATGAGAGTGTACTCACCCCCTTGTGTCTGCTGTGATGCCCTCATGTGCCCATCCAACTCAGGGTAGGCCACCGCCAGGATCCAGAACATCAGGGGGGTCATGGTGCGACGGGCACCCCTCCCACGTTGGGAGGCCATCCCCAGCTGAGCCTCCGCCGTCTTCTTGCTCCAGCGGCGAATGTCCTCCCATCTTTTCCGGCAGTGGGTGCTCCGTCTGTGGTGGAACCCCAGGGTCTGGATGTCCTTGGCGATGGCACGCCAAATATCCTTCTTCTGGTGGGCGCTGACCTACATGACATGTACAGGGGAAGAAAAGAAGTCATTACCAACTGCACCGTCGAAGTGAGTGGCCCACATCCCTGCACTTGCCATGTGGCACATGCATTCACACTCATTCATGGTCGCAGAACTCTGCCCCCTTCCTTCTTACATCCAGCCCTCTCCACCCAGGCATAGCCCATACAACTAGAACCCTATGTACTAACCTGTTGGTCTGGAGGACCGTAGAGTAGCTTGTACTGGGGGAGGAACCCGTCCACGAGCTTCTCCAACTCCTGTGCAGTGAAGGCAGGGGCCCTTTCCCCAGACACACGTGCCATTGTCTCTTCCAGACCGAGGTCACAGCAGCACTTGCGGTGTAGGTCCTCTCCTGTCGAAGATCAGGTATTGAGTGATTGCACAGATAGAAAATGGCGGTCACGTCCGCGGCGGTGCGTATCATCACCGCCGGTGCACTTCCTCATTGGCTCCTGGGACCCATAGGGTCCAATGATAACCAATGCATCATTGCGCCGCGATCTCCGACCGCCTACCGCGACAGTGTACAACGCCAGCGCAGTTACCTCACATCCCATTGTCCCAGTTTAGAGGTCAGGCAGCCGCCATTTCAGGGGCCCACATGGCTTCATTTTCAACTGCGTCACACATACCTAGGCCTGGACTCAACACACATACATACAACTTTTGGGAATTTGTTTCGTGTTCTGGGTTGCTGTGGGTACATACCTCTGAATTGCTTGACTCTATGGTCACTTTTGTCCTTCCTAGGCACCGTCCGCTGGGACATGTGAGGAGATTGCAGAATCCTCCGGTGTACCGACCGCTGGTGGACCTGTTGACAATGGAGGAGCGACATTTAATCATCACCTACAGGTTTGACCGTGCCACAATCCAGGAACCGTGCACCCAGTTGGAGCCAGACCTGATGTCACCAATCCGCCATCCCACAGGAATCCCCCCTCAAGTGCAGGTGCTATCAGTGCTCCATTTCCTGGCAAGTGGGTCATTTCAAACAACAGTGGCCATGGCATCAGGGATGTCCCAGCCTATGTTTTCCAACGTGTTGTCCAGAGTGTTGTCTGCCCTGCTGAAACACATGAGGAGCTACATCGTTTTCCCTCAGGTGGAGGATTTGGCTACAGTTAAAGGTGACTTCTATGCCCTGGGACATATCCCTAACATCATAGGTGCCATTAATGGGACCCATGTAGCACTGGTCCCCCCCCACAGGAGTGAACAGGTGTACAGGAACCGGAATAGTTATCATTCGATGAATGTACAAATGGTATGTTTGGCAGACCAGTACATCTCCCAGGTAAATGCTATGTTCCCTGGCTCTGTGCATGACGCCTACATCCTGCGGAATAGCAGCATCCCTTATGTGATGGGTCAACTCCAGAGGCACCGGGTGTGGCTATTAGGGGACTCTGGTTACCCCAACCTGTGATGGCTACTGACCGCAGTGAGGAATCCCAGGACAAGGGCAGAGGAACGCTACAATGAGGCCCATGGGCGGACTAGGAGGGTGATTGAACGCACCTTCGGCCTCCTGAAGGCCAGGTTCAGGTGCCTCCATATGACAGGTGGTTCCCTATTGTACTCACCAAGGAAGGTGTGCCAGATCATCATCGCCTGCTCTATGCTTCACAATCTTGCTTTGCGACGCCAGGTGCCTTTTCTGCAGGAGGATGGTCCAGATGACGGTGTTGTGGAAGCTGTGGAGCCTGTGGGCATTGATGAGGAGGAAGCAGAAGAAGAAGACATTGACAACAGGGACTCAGTCATACAGCAATATTTTCAGTGACACACAGGTGAGAACACTTTCTTTACTACTACTTTTACTTTCATACTTCTACCTCTATCCTGTCTGTCTATTTCAAGCAGTATTTGGTAACTGAGTTATACATTTCCATTACGGTTTCACAGGTGTGGTTACCAACGTGTGTCATCTGCTTGCATCCTTCATGGACTTGTGATGTGTGACATAGGTATGTTGACATTACTATTGTGAACGGATTTTGTCATTGTTATAGCTAATACACATTTTTGAAAACACAGACTGACTCCAGATTGTTTTGTGGTTCAAGGGTGTTTATTGAAGTGCTAAATATGGGAGGGGTTGGTAAAATGGTGAGGGGTGATGGTGGAGGAATGTCCATGGCAGAGTCCAGTCTATTAGTCTCACAGGTGCACTGCCCATATGGGCATAGGAAGTGGAGCTGGGACAGTTCCAATCTGGACAGGGTTACAAAGTGGGACAGTGGGATGACAATCAGGGTGGTCTCATTTCTTGGCGGGGGTCTTGCCATCTTGCTCTGTCCTGTTCCTGGATCTCAGGGACCGCTTGCGGGGTGGTTCTCCATCTGCAGGGGGTGGGGTGCTGGTGTGGTGGTCCTGTGGCGGGGCGTCCTGTTCACTAGCGCCGGCAGAGGTGGTGGGCAGTTCATCATCCAGGCTAGTGTCAGGGGCCCCTTGGACTACCACGGTGTCCCTCATGGTGTTCTGTATGTCCTTCAGCACCCCTACGATGGTGCCCAGGGCAGAGCTGATGGTTCTGAGTTCCTCCCTGAAGCCCAAATACTGTTCCTCCTGCAGGCGCTGGGTCTCCTGAAACTTGGCCAGGACCGTAGCCATCGTCTCCTGGGAGTGGTGGTATGCTCCCATGATGGAGGAGAGGGCCTCGTGGAGAGTGGGTTCCCTTGGCCTGTCCGCCCCCTGTCGCACAGCAGCCCTCCAAGTTCCCCTGTGTTCCTGGGCCTCCGTCCCCTGGACCGTTTCCCCACTACCACTGCCCCCAGGTCCCTGTTGTTGTTGGGGTGGTGGGTTATCCTGGGTTCCCTGTAGTGGTGGACACACAGCTGATTGACGTGTCCTGGGTACGGAGGTATGGGCCCGCTGGGTGGGTGCTGTACTGGTGTTTCCAGAGGGTGGAAGGTCAGTGTTGGGCTGTGCCTGTGCGAGGGGAACCGACTGTCTCGAGGCCAACGATGGTCAGGGCTGGTCATCTGGATCCAGTTGGCCAGAGCTGCTGTCATCACTGTGGGCCTCTTCTGTGGGTGGGGTGGAGATGTCTGGACCCTCCTGTCTGGTGACGTTAGGTAGTGGTCCTGCAGGGGTATAAAAGCATGATTATTGCATCTGTGTGTGTCATGGTGTGCAATGGGTGTGTGAGCTTGTACCCCAGTGCTAGCATTCCTGTGTGGGGGCTTGTGTGATGATGGTTAGGGGTTGTTATGGTTATGTGCAGTGGGAATGCTTTAGTGATGGGTGTCCATGCTTTGTTGTGTCATGCAGGGCTTGGTGTTGGGATGGGTGGTTTGTGTTATTAGTACATTTGTGAGGAGTTGGAGTGATAGGGGATGAGGCGAGGGTGGGGGTGTGTGATAGCATGCAGGTAGGGTGGGGGATATGATAGTTAAGATTTGACTTACCACTGTCCATTCCTCCACCGACTCCTCCGAGGCCCTCAGGATGCATGATGGTCAAGACTTGCTCCTCCCATGTTGTTAGTTGTGGGGGAGGAGGTGGGGGTCCGCCGCCAGTCCGCTGAACCGCGATGTTGTGCCTGGAGACCACGGAACGCACCTTCCCCCGTAAGTCGTTCCACCTCTTCCTGATGTCCTCCCAATTTCTTGGGTGCTGTCCCACTGCGTTGACCCTGTCGACTATTCTTCGCCATAGCTCCATCTTCCTAGCTATGGAGGTGTGCTGCACCTGTGATCCAAATAGCTGTGGCTCTACCCGTACGATTTCCTCCACCATGACCCTGAGCTCCTCCTCAGAGAACCTGGGGTGTCTTTGGCGTGCCATTGGGCGGTGTAGGTGATGTGTGGGGTGGTGTATGTGGTGATGAGTGTGGTGATGTGTAGTAGTGTGTGGTGTTTTGTGCGTGGATGTTGTGTGGGTGATGGTGTTGTGTGCCTCTGTGTGGTGGGGTTGTCTATTGCTGTGCTCGCTCTCTCTGGCCTTCGTCTCGAATTTTTGGTCGTAGGGGTTTGTGGGTGATGTGGATGTGTGTTTTATATTGTAATGGGTGTGTGGGAGTGGTGTTTGTATGTGTATCAGGTGTGTGTATTTGGAATTGTCCAATGTGGCGGTGTTTTGGAGATGTGTGTGTATTTTGAGCGCGGCGGTGTGTACCGCCAATGGAATACCGCGGTTGAAAGACCGCCGCGTGGATTCATGGGTCGTAATAGCATGGGCGTGTTTCTGTTGGCGTGACGGTGGAGGATTTGTTTTTGCCAGTTTATCACTGACGTTTGGTGTGGCGGACTTGTGTGGGTGTCTGAATTTCGGCGGATTCGGAGATGTGGGTCATAATAGCTGTGGCGGAATTCCGCGGCCGCGGCAGTATGTTAACGGTCTTCTGCACGGCAGTAAGCGGCTTTTTCCGCCAATGTTGTAATGACCCCCTTAATTTGTTGTTAATGTATTTAAAGTAAAAATTGAGAATGTTAGCCATTTAATGAAACTCTTACCTTCATGTTGTCCTTTTTCATGTTAACACGCTGCACCTGAATGGTGTTTTGATCTCTTCAGCCCTAATTGCCACATAGTGTTTTTCTTTTTAAGTACATGTTGAAAGACTGTAATGACATGCATCAAATTATTAGTAGGCTCCAAATATATACAAAGTATAGCAATTTTATTAAACCTCACATCTCCATGTTTTGATATTTTCCCCGTATATTTCAAGTTTTTGCACCAGCTAATTGTATCGATATTTTTAGCTTCCTTTTCATGGGTTTGTTTAAATCTAAGTTTAACATCACAGAAAGATTTGGTTGATTTTTTTTGCCTTTTTATTATTTTTGCTGCTGTATTTGTGGGATTGCACAATGCTTGAGAAAGAGATATTTACATTTGTTGGTGTTAAATGGTCTCTGAGGTATTTTATAAACGTTCTATATTGAATTATTGCTAGCAAACCTTCACAATTTGCAAGCAACATATTTGAATGCTGTAATTAAAATACTTCCAACTTACATCTGTTTACATTATCCTGACAATTGCCTCGCACTCAAAAGTTGTTTGCATGATTATCTCCAGTGCTTATTGTCTCTCGGTAAAGGATGTTCAATGCACCCCAGTAGTGCACTGAAGAACCACCAGTTTCTTTATTACTGTGAACACCACTCATCAACAGGGAACCCCAATGCTGCAGTGGACCACATCCTATTATTTTTATACTGTGCCCACATACCATCTTGCAAAGTCAACTTGCTAATGATGTATATCATCTGTTACTATTCAACTACTAGCAATCTTGCTCCTTATTTGACAAATTCAGGAGTTCCTATAATTAGGTATAGTGCCTTTAACAAACACTATCTGGTTTTCTCCTAAAAGACTAATGACTACAATTCAAGAGACAATGCTTAATTATAGACATGAATATACTGCAGCTCTGGAAGACAGTATAAATAATCTCAGACGCGTCCCACTCAGACCCAAGACACATTACACATTCACTCACTCATCCCTGTTTAGGTAGTCCTTACAGCAGTCACTAAATATACCGACAATAATTTTGGATATTGGTTTGATAATATGTAGTTGCCCTCAACTATATCAACAAACACCATTGTTCTAGACAGAACTAAAAAGGCTCTTTCTCTGACAGCATAACCTAGACAGATCTTTACACTGTGGTAGGCACACCAGCATCCCCAAGACATATAGGTCCTGATTTAAGTTGGCTGCAGTAGTATCACTGGCTCTGTCTGGTGTTTCTACACAAGCATTTTTAGGGTCCAGCAACATTGAACCTGATTCTACCAGCCCAAAGATCACTTAGGTGATGGGCTGCAAGACAGCCCAGCTCCATCCCTGGCAACTGCCTGATCTCTTTGTGGTGCATTAGGGAAT
Source organism: Pleurodeles waltl (assembly GCF_031143425.1). Classification (NCBI taxonomy): domain Eukaryota; kingdom Metazoa; phylum Chordata; class Amphibia; order Caudata; family Salamandridae; genus Pleurodeles; species Pleurodeles waltl. The sequence goes on along the minus strand of NC_090444.1, from coordinate 595,454,654 downwards.
GTCTAAGGCTCCCCCTGCCAGAACACATCCTCCTTTTCCCTCGGCCGCTCTTCTCATCTGCCTCCATGCACTCCCCAACTGAACCTCCTTCCATTCATTTAGCAACTACTAAAAGCAGATTATAAATTAGGTGTTAATCTCCAAACAATGGGGAATTTCAAACAGAGCTTCTCCCAAGAAACACTGTGCTAAACCATTTATTCTCCTTTGCAAAAGGATTAATTTGTAATAACCTGATTTATGTGCAGGGATAAGTTTGAAAATATTATTTTCAGCTATGCTTTGTCCCCTCACATATATGTATTTACTTTGCAATCAGGACCATAGTTGGCAAAGTGCTACCCAACCAACAGCACTTTCTTCAAAGCAGCAACATATGCTCTATAACGACTCTGATAAGAAGGAATAAATGTTGCACATCACCAAGTATTCAATGCTGTCTCACAATTATCTACCTTGATTATGTTGCATATATGGAAAGCACCTTAGACCTTCCAGAAAATTGACATTGGACAACCCAATCTGAAAATGGACAAGACATCAAGTGTAGCAATCTGTACATATAAAACTCAAAAGAAACTCTCCCACAAGTCATTTCTAAAATGAGTGTTGAACAAACTCTCTACTAACCTTACACTACCTACATCAAAGTTTAAGTGACACAAATATTTGATGGAATATTTATGACAGTTAAAAAAGTAGCCTAGAGAAGGCACTACTGTGCTTTTAAAATATCTGTAGGCTTTACACAAATGCCCATAGCATAATACATCAAAAGATCATTGTGAAACTCCACACACTTTTGGATTTTTACATTTACAGTATTATTTAGGCCTCACCTGGCCTCCTATAATTCTGCCAGGTTGTTAGAGGGTAGTACCTCTTCCACAATGGAAGATGAACGTCATCCATATTTAGACATCTCAGACGGTGAATCTTGCATCCCTGTTGGGGACTGCTCTGCTATAAAAGGTGCCTACATTATAGTAGGTCCCTTCACAAGAGTGATGTTTGATGAACGGGTCGCATGTTTAAATTGCCAGCTTGGCAAAGTTTTTTTGATCCAAGAAAATATACTCTCAAACCAGATTCTTTTCCCCTGACCAAATTCCTCATACACGCATGACATTTATCCTACACGTGGGGGCCATTTAACAGTTTCTGTACTCATGCCTGATGTACATTGCATGACGGACACTTGCAGGGAAATGATTGCTGGTGCCCAGCAGTCCTGTTGTGGAAAAGCTCCAGATCAGGGATTACTATTAGTAATGTAGGTATTGCCCAACATATAAATAAAGGGGGAGAAGTGCTGGATTGATGTAACGGGAAGAACGCTGGTTTTTGTTATTCTTCTGATCCTGAAAATATGTAAATATGGCCTTTTAGTGTTGAATATAATGTTCAAGGTAATAATATTGTAGACAGTATAGTTTCCATAAGAATGCTTAGGCACACAAATAAAGTAATGACTTTCAGGTGGGCAGAATGTACCCCTCAATTTAGGCCAGATTGTAATCCAGTCCAGCTAGAGATATAGGGTAGTCCTCCTGAACCTGAATACATGAGTGCATTTTCTAAAGTAATGTTTTCTCTGCACTGTGATGGCTGAATTGAAATGCAAGCACTTGATTATGGTTGGATTCTCCAATATATTTGTGTTTCTAGGCCCAGTGTATCTAATTTAGTAATTTCAAATTTTAGTTTGTGTTTCAGAAAGCATGAAATACATTTATAAAGGGATTTACTGAGAACTAATATTGCATCTCTTATGAAAGTGTTTGTGTCCAATGGACGTCATTTAGGGGTTCCCCGGGGGTTGGTAATACAACCCCTGGATTGCCCCTTTTAACCTGTGGTACTGCCTTTACAACCCCTAGCCTCAGATTTGACAAAATCAGTGGCAAGAACAAAGGGACTGCTCCATTATTCTATTTGATCTATTTTTATTATGCTAACAATGATTAATTGTATATTGTTTGCTATTACTCTAATGGAAAATGGAGCATCAGGAGCTGGAATGGGACCTTCACTGGCAGTTGAGATAAGTAAAAATGTTTTTTAAAGTTATGTTACGTGCATGATTGCTGGTGGGGGGTGTTTGTGGGATAGAGGGAGTGTTTAGGTGTAAGTGTCTATGTTTGTATGTGAGCATGTGTGTGGGAGTGAAAGGGACAGGTAGTGAGTGAAAATAATTGAGATTGTATGTCAGTAAGTGAGTATGAGTGAGTCAGAGTAAATGAGAATGAGGGAGAGGGAGTGGGAGTCATAGTGAGTGCAAGTCCGTGTGAATACGTATGAGTGAATCAGAGTAACAATGAGTGAGTGTGAGTGAGAACAAAATGAGTGGTGTTATGCTCGCAAGTTGACCTTTGCCATTGCATAGTGAAGGTAATTCTTGGTTTATAGGGCCACCCGTGGCAAAATACTGGGAAGGCCACGTGGGCATACCATAGCTAGTTCTTAACATAACTGAGAACTGTGACAAAATACTGTCACTGACATAGTAAGAATAACACCTCACATATGGGACCTCCATGACAAGAGGCTGGCACTGGCATACTGGAGGGAATTTTTGTTATCGGGCATCCAGCGAAAAATTGTGCTGCTGGCATATTGGAGGCAATTCTTTTCATAATGGACAACCATGATAAAATACCACTACTGGCTCTTTGGATGTGATTATTGGCATAAAAAAAGGACAGCTGTTGCATAACGCAGAGATACAACCATGACAAAAAGCTGTCCCTGTCATACTAGGGGTAAGGTTTAGCATAAGGGCCAACCTTGGTTTATGGCTAGCACTACTAGCAAAATTATGTACAGGCATTATACTATACATCTACTTATTGCTATATGTGGACACCCATAGCATATTAGGTTCACCTATGACAAAATTTTGGCCCTGGCACAAAGGAGGTTATTTTTGTCATGTAAGGGCACCAATAGGATATTTTGAGAAAAAGGCAGTAAAATCCTGGATATCGTCAACTTTCACTGACGTGGCACATTCTGCTATATATTTAACGAGTGCCCTGTCAGAGCCCATGGCTTTTTCAGCAAATTTATGTGAAAGATTTTCTTTAAAAGGCCTTCATTTTTCAAACATTTTTCAGAGTGAGAAGCCCTACAAACCCTCTAAGAAAAGGCATAGCCCATTCTTTTTGCTCACTATCATTTAGGACAAGTACTGTGTTACACATCACCACTTTTAAAGATCATGACAGCACCCAAAAATGGTCTTCTGGTAGCTGTGGATCTCGTTGAGAGCCACTGACCTGGGCTGCTAGCAGTGAGCTTTCTTGACTCTACCAGTGGCCGGTGTGCTCATGCAGGCAGTGTTAGTAGGCAGCTGTTTGTGAGGCACTTTCCTTCCAGTGGACTTGCCAGCAGTCTGATTTGCACATGCCGTAGTGAGTGCATGAGCTGTCTCTGTACAACATACAAGATAGAATCATGGTCTATCCAAAAGAGACATTAGGGTTTTTTTATATTAGTCACAACCATATTATGGATCTTTAGCTATGTCAATTATTTTGATATCATCCAGGTTAAGTTCAAGTTACATTACTTCCTGACAAGACACTGGGTCAAAGATAATATGATATCACTTCCTTTGTTGTCATTAGGCTCAAAGGGTGTGTGATGTTACAGCTGCTACCCTAGGCATTTTGGTGAATCAACAACCATATTGTGACAACACACAAATCTGTATCTTTTCCAGTATTCAGAACACATTTAACAGTAGTTACAGCCCATGCTCCTGCACCCAAACACAGCAGACAGACACCTCCTACAACCACTCCCTCTTCCTCCACTCCCAAACCTTTACCCTCTTCCCACACCAGTGTGCCTAAGAAGCTTTTCCTCTCCACCCTTGACCTCTTTCCTACCCCTCCGCCCGTCCTTCACGTCGGCCAGGGTTGGCAGAACTCAGGCCAGCACCTCAACCACCCAGTCCACGGCCATGGAGGTTTCGGCAGCTACTGCAGGTGTGAGATGCTCCAAGGAGACGCCCATCAGCACTGGCAGTGTGCCTGCACCAGCTGCCAAGGGGAAGGGCAAGGACGTACCACCAACTGCCAAGGGCAAGGAGGCACCACCACACAGCAAGGGCAAGGGGGCACCACCACACGGCAAAGGGCCTGCCCCTGCAGGCAGGAGGGACAGGAGGACTGGTGCTGTGACAGAATTTGAACCCACAACGCCAACCATGGTGCTTCAGCCATCCGAGGCTGCAGGGGAAGGGCTGGAGCCTCCCCCCACCACTGGCAGCACCGCCACCTGCATCGCCATCAGCACCGCCACCAGCACCACTGGCAGCAACAGCAGCCCAGTGGGCAGCTGTCCGAGGCTGCAGGGGAAGGGCTGGAGTCTCCCCCCACCACTGGCAGCACCAGCACCAGCACTGGTGGATGGACTGTAGTCCTGCCTCCATGGAGTGTTATGCATCCTGCCCACTGCAAATCTTGTGGGTCTGACACCCAAGTGAGAGACTGTGACCTTGCACTCCCAAAGATGTGCATCACAGGGCACAAAGCCCCCTCCAGAACCAGTGGAAGAAGGCATCCACTCATCCCCTCCTTTCCAGGATGAAGCACACTGGGCACAATGCCCCCTCCAGAACCAGTGGAAGAAGGCATCCACTCACCTCATCCCTCCCAGGATGAAGCACACTTGGCACAAAGACCCCTCCAGAACCAGTGGAAGAAGGCATCCACTCACCCCATCCCTCCCAGGATGAAGCACACTGGGCACACAGCCCCCTCCAAAACCAGTGGAAGAAGCCATCCACTCACCCCATCCTTCCCAGAATGAAGCACACTGGGCACAAAGGCCCCTCCAGAACCAGTAGAAAAAGGCATCCACTCACCCCCTCCTTGCCAGGATGAAGCACACTAGGCACTTGGCATGGGGAGTGCAGGGGCCCCCCGTCCAGCACCCTTGCAATGTTCACTGTCTGCTTTTCCATCTGGCAAACTTGAAATCGGGCACCTTATTTTTTCTCCATCACTTTGTCAAAGACCGCTTAAGCCGCTGCAGTCAACAGACCACCATATTAAGAGACCTAAAAAGGCATCTGCCTGTTTACGGGAGGAAATCTGACTCCATCAGCCTGGCCGACGGAGTTAAAGAGGCAATTCCACCACCAGCACTGCCACGGCATCAATACACCGCCGGCCGTATTACGATATGTAATATGGCGTGGGGGAGTCCTGTCAGCGGTCCAGTGCTGGCGGTGGAAAATGCCAGGACCCATCCTCTCCCGGATGACCACCTCACTAGAAAAGGTAAGTTGATCATCCGAAAGGCGGGCTGAGGGGTGTTGGATGCATGTGTGTGGTGTGTGCAGGTGCCTGAATGAGTGTGTGTATGTATGTGTGCGTGGAGGCTGTGTGTGTCTGCATGTATGCTGAGAGGGAGTGTCAGGGTGCGAGTGCGTGCATGTTTGTATACAGAGGGATAGGGGTATCTGTCAGACTGCGTGTATGTGTGCAATTGGGGTGTCTGAGTGCATGTTTGTGAGCGAGCAAGTGGGGGTATCTGGATGTATGCACGCGGTTGGGGGTTGTCTGCATGTATATGCAGGGGGGTGTCAAGGTGTGAGTGATTAGGTGTGTGTATTGGAATGCACATGAGTGGGGGTGCTTGTGTGCAAGTCTGCAAGTGAGTGGGGATGCCTGTGTGCAAGTGTGCAGATGAAGGGGGTGTACAAGTGTGCGGATGAGGGTGTGTGTGTGTGCAAGTGTGCGTATGCAGAGGGGAAGTGTGTGAATGTATGAGTGCGTGGAGTGGGTGGGGGTGTGCATGAATGCAGAGGGAGGTGGAGGTGTGAATGATTTGCAAAGGGGGGTGCGTATGTGTGAGTGGGGGTGTGTGTATGTCAGTGTGAGAGCGGGTGGGAGTGTTTGTATAGATATGTGCGGTTGGGTAGGGGGGGTGTTTGCAAGTGTGTGGACAGGTGGGGTGCATGGAGTTGTGTGGACGGGTAGGGGGTACATGGAGTTCTGGTGATGGTTGGGGGTGCATGGAGGGGTGTGGAGGGTGTGCTGGTGACAGGATTCGGGATTCCTGTCGCCAGATGCGTTTCCACCAGCGTTTCCATGGTGGCTTGACCACCATGAAATTCCTGGCCGATTTCTGCCTCGTAATGCAGGCAGCGGCCCGGAGGAGCTCACTAGCGGGCCAAGCGGTATCGTGGGGGGGTTTGACTTCAGCCAAACCCCACAACTTGTAATGCAGTAGTCTTTACCGCCGGGTCTGCCAGCCTTGTAATGAGGGCCTATGTGAATAATGTGATACAAACCACAGTTGTGACAGGTTGTGGTCCTGTGTGTGTGCGCCGTGGGACAGTTGATGTCCTGGCCAAAAGCTGGAAGCTAGAGTGGTATATCCATAGGAGGGGATTTAATGAAAGATCTGATATAATTGATTTCTGGAAGTTGTTTTTGAATGCTTACCTATTTGGTTCTTCTCTGTAGATGGCCTTCTCCCACTGTTCTAGGCCCTGGAATTTAGTTTCCACTTTAATTAGTAATGTGGTTTAAACTGTGGAAAGTTGTATTGTTCCATTTGTTGTAGATAGTGCTTCATACTGGGATTTATATTTGTTAAATTTCTATATATGAATGACTGTGCTATGATGGTACACAACTTCTATCCCTGCTGTTATTATACTCTACTTTGTGTCATATAGTGCATTCTTTGGTGGACTTGAAGACAGGGCTGCTTCTCACAAGGTGAATGAAGAACTTCAAAGCTTGGAAACAATCCTCTTTATTAGCCTTTTCAGCATTAAGGCACATGTGCAACATTTACACCTTTGAAATTATATCTTCCAAAGCCGTTACGATATTCTTATTTTCCATGACCATATTTTAATAACTTTGATGGGACTGTTTGTGGTAGTCAACTAAAGCCATCTTATTAAGATAATACATTTCAGTACATTATTCAGCAAAATCATCACAAAGGTCTTTATTATAATGCAATAGAATTCATTTATTTTGGTGAGTTCCCAATGTGGCTAGTTATCCTAGTGTTTAAGATACTGTAAACACCTTCTCTTCCTAATGCAGAATTGCTGTGTGTCCAGTGTGCCTCATCTTAGCAACACTTCATACAACATCAGCTAATGTATGGGATTCTAAGAGGCAAAAGCTACAGTATTTCTTTTACTTCTCTTGATATTTTCATTGTGGTCATAGTGTTAAAGACTCTACCTCATACCTTTGTATCACAACACTTTGTTTTAAGATGCTGATCCTCCTTTTTTTACCATTTCTGACCTTCAATCTTCCCTATTTGATACTCTGCATTATTCTATATCTGTGTATGTTTTTCACTCCTGGGTTTTATCCATGGCCTTTCCATTACTAGACCAATGACTACTTTTTCACTTATTTACCTTTTCAGTGCTGCCAGGGCTGGCTCTAGGGCAGTGTGCCTGGTGCCACCGCACCGGTCACTGAATTTGGGGGGGGTGATTTAAAGTATATTATGGTTTTAAAAGCACCTGCTACCTCGTTCCTTGCCTCTAGCAATTTTCAGGCAAAAAATAAAATGTCAAGATAACTCATGTGAATAATGAACCTGCTGGAGAGAGCAGAGTCTTGTCTAGTGGAAGTTTGACTCCTCATAAAGTAGTGCAGAGAGTTAATATACCTGCTGTAAAGCATGTGTACCATGCAGATCACAAAGTTCATATAATTCTAAATAGCTTAGCGGGTTATTGATTTTGTCTGAGAGAGATTCTTTTGTTACTTGCAATTGATACAATAAAATCCTAACATAGAACAGTGAGCTATTAGCTATCATCAAACAGCTGCTTGAAAACTGCAAGGTATAGGTTAGAGTGTTATGAATTCCCCTCCAGTCTTTCATTATACTAATGTTGCAAAACAGGGTTTATTTAGGAAAAATTCAATTTTTATTAGTAAAGACAACCCCCAACCATGGTGTTACATTTTAAATTCTGCATGAGTGCTTCTCCAGCCCAGGCACTCTTAAACTACACTACCTACCAATATGGATGATGTGTGACTCCTACACCATATAGTCCTCTCTCTTATGTAACATATCCTTATGCACTGTTTTACACATGTATGATTTATTGTCTCTGTGTAATGTATGTGATGTAAAGTGCTCTGACACCCTATTCTGGTAAGAGTGGCGCTATAAAGCAAAGAAATGCATGTGAGAAAGAGTAGTTATGGAGACTTGAGGGCACTGTTAAAGGGTGGTAGTGAGGGAATATCTGGAGAAGGAGGTCTTTGGGGAGCACCAGCAAACACTGTTGCACCGGGCACCACCAGCGCTAAAGCCAACCCTGAGTGCTGTTTTCTTCTCTGTATTTTTGCTAGCCTTTACTTACAAGGTATTTTAGAAAAATTATAAATCTTAATTATTTTTAATTTGTCAACATATAAAACTTTGTTGCTACTATTACACATCAATAAACGCATTGGTTCAATATTATAAAGTAGATTATCAGTCATGTAGAGGAGTATCACTTATTTACATTCCGTTAATCATTAGCCTGCATATTTAGTTACAAAACAGGGTGTGTATCTTATTTGTTCTGGTTTGCATTCTGTATGTCCTCCTATATAATATAATTACAAGTGAACACAGAAGACCATGAACCGTGATGCATAAGAATGGGCAGATTTAGTTCAGATTCAAGTCATTTTGCACTTCCCCTGTTCTTGATCAGGGTTGTAATGTATCTTGTGGATACAGCAGTTGTTTCATATAGGTCCCTAGTACATTAATCCTTGCATCACAGCATACAAGTACCACCAATAAGAATTTTGTAACCCTTTTTAAGATATTTGATAATCGTATGACCAGTGTTAGACCTGGCATCCTTGGTGTGGTTTTCCCTCTAACTCTTTGCCTTCTGACCTCCTTTTTTGCTGACCATAGAACTCTGTACACTTTACCACTGCTAATCAGTGCTAAAATGCTTGTGCTTTCTCCTTAAAATATGGTTACATTGGCTTATACTCAATTGGCATATTTAATTTACTTTTAAGTCCTTAGTAAAGTGCACTACCTGTACCCAAGGCCTGTAAATTAAATATTATTAGTGGGCCTGCAGTGCTGACTGGGCCACCCACTTAAGTAGCATTTTAAACATGTCCCAGGCCTGCCATTGCAGCCTGTGGGTGCAGTTTATAAACTGCCATTTTGACCTGGCAAAATAAAGCTTTAGCAAGCCCAAAGATTCTTTTTAATACAAAGACGTCACCCCTGGGGCAGGCCCTGGAGAGTTTAGAGGGCATAGTGCAATGTAAAAAGTAGGATATGTACTTCTATGTTTTACATGTCCTAATAGTGAAAAGCTCTTAAGTTCAGTTTTGACTACTGTAAGGCCTACCTCTTTTATAGGATAACATTGGAGTTAACTTATTACATTTAATAAGCTGTAATTTCAAAATGGGAGAAAGTAGCCAGGTCATGTTTGGTGTCTTTGGAATTGTAAGGAAAAATCCTAACTTATAGTAAAGGTGGATTTTAAATTACATTCCGAAAACTTAACTTTTAGATAGTTAGCATTTTGCTGCCTTAGCCATTTAGTGCCTGCCGCCTGTCTCTGGCTCACATGCCTGGCTGTAGTTGACAGTTGGGCTTTGTGTATTTCTCCTAGACAGCCACATAAAATAGGGAGCTTAGGGGTGCCTGGATGGGCCATCACTGGCAGGAGAGGAGAAAGGAGCTGAGCCTAGTCCTACTTACACTTCAATAGGCTGTGTCCTGCCTCCACACAAAGGGCTGCATATCCCCTGTAGTTAGTCTGGAGCCCGGGGCAGGAAAGTAGGGCACCTGTGCACTTTAAAGGTCTACCTATAGAAGCTTCCACTACTTCAAAGGCACAACTAAGTATAAATACTGGCCCCCCGACATCAACTCTTCAGCACAATTCTGGACCTGTGGATACTCTGCCAGGAAGAAAGACTTCTGTGCTGCTGAAAGGACTGCCATTATGCTGGTTTGCTGCTATCAGCTAGCCTGGCTGATGAGGGGTGAAACCCCAAAACCGGTCCCAGGATGCTTGTTTCCGGTCCAGTGAGGACCTGGCTTGGCAGTTCGGTCTGGACTGTTCCCATGAGGAACAGGGTCAAGACTGATTTGCATATGGCTGGGTCCAAACTGGGATGGCATGGTGAGCAAAAAAACGATGGATTAAACCCAGATCTATGACTGGGGGTGAGTGTTTGACAATGTTCAGCATTCCGTCCATCACTTGTTGTTTTTGCTTTGTCGCCCTCAGTGGGAAGGGTATGCCCAGACGTGGGTCCCGTGCTTCCCATGCCACTGGATTCAAGCTAGCCTGGCTGATGAGGGGTGAAACCCCGAAACCGGTCCCAGGATGCTTGTTTCCGGTCCAGTGAGGACCTGGCTTGGCAGTTCGGTCTGGACTGTTCCCATGAGGAACAGGGTCAAGACTGATTTGCATAAGGCTGGGTCCAAACTGGGATGGCATGGTGAGCAAAAGAACGATGGATTAAATCCAGATCTATGACTGGGGGTGAGTGTTTGACAATGTTCAGCATTCTGTCCATCACTTGTTGTTTTTGCTTTGTCGCCCTCAGTGGGAAGGGTATGCCCAGACGTGGGTCCCGTGCTTCCCATGCCACTGGATTCAAGCTAGCCTGGCTGATGAGGGGTGAAACCCCGAAACCGGTCCCAGGATGCTTGTTTCCGGTCCAGTGAGGACCTGGCTTGGCAGTTCGGTCTGGACTGTTCCCATGAGGAACAGGGTCAAGACTGATTTGCATATGGCTGGGTCCAAACTGGGATGGCATGGTGAGCAAAAGAACGATGGATTAAACCCAGATCTATTACTGGGGGTGAGTGTTTGACAATGTTCAGCATTCCGTCCATCACTTGTTGTTTTTGCTTTGTCGCCCTCAGTGGGAAGGGTATGCCCAGACGTGGGTCCCGTGCTTCCCATGCCACTGGATTCAAGCTAGCCTGGCTGATGAGGGGTGAAACCCCGAAACCGGTCCCAGGATGCTTGATTCCGGTCCAGTGAGGACCTGGCTTGGCAGTTCGGTCTGGACTATTCCCATGAGGAACAGGGTCAAGACTGATTTGCATATGGCTGGGTCCAAACTGGGGTGGCATGGTGAGCAAAAGAACGATGGATTAAACCCAGATCTATGACTGGGGGTGAGTGTTTGACAATGTTCAGCATTCCGTCCATCACTTGTTGTTTTTGCTTTGTCGCCCTCAGTGGGAAGGGTATGCCCAGACGTGGGTCCCGTGCTTCCCATGCCACTGGATTCAAGCTAGCCTGGCTGATGAGGGGTGAAACCCCGAAACCGGTCCCAGGATGCTTGTTTCCGGTCCAGTGAGGACCTGGCTTGGCAGTTCGGTCTGGACTGTTCCCATGAGGAACAGGGTCAAGACTGATTTGCATATGGCTGGGTCCAAACTGGGGTGGCATGGTGAGCAAAAGAACAATGGATTAAACCCAGATCTATGACTGGGGGTGAGTGTTTGACAATGTTCAGCATTCCGTCCATCACTTGTTGTTTTTGCTTTATCAAGGACTGCTGCCCTGCTGTGATGGCCTACTGCGTACTGCCCCCTTGCCAGGGTGAGAGGTACTGGATCTGCCATTCTTAAACCCAGAACCCCAGATAGACTCCAAGGGCTAGTTGGCTGGCCTCCTGATCTGAAGACTCAGTGCTACAACAGGCTTCCAACAACCTTGCAGTTATTCCTAGCCGTTTGGAGTCTACCCTGTCACATTGTCCCCCAGTCCTGGAACCCTGGAAGTGTGCTTAAGGCACTCTGTCAGCCACTGTGATCCAGCGGAAAGGACTCATCTACTCTGCTGCATAGCGCAAACCTGAGCAGATCCAATGCATTGCTGCTGCTTTATGGCTTGCATCAGTTGCAATGACCTGCATGGCATCCCAGCCCATTGGAACCTCCACTGCATGATGCATCTTTGATGCAGACTGTGGCATCGCTTATTGATGGCAGCCTCAACAACAATGCCGGACTCCGCACCGCAGCCTCTAGGAACCAATGCATTTCCTTAACTTTGCAAAGCACCTTCCACACTAGATTTCGCATCACATACCCTCGTCGACTAGATCCTCAACGACGATGCAGGACCTGCACCGCAGCCTCGCTGTATCTTGGAACTGACACATCGCTTTGGCTGCAAGATGCATTTTCCACACAAATCCTTGCAACGTTCTGCAAACAAGAATGAAAGGTACTTTGTTCAGTGTGGCTAACTGGGTCCCTGTAGACAGCCCGTGCTCCATCCCGGTCAGCCTGAACTTGTGACTTTGTCCCTGTCCAGCATGACCAGATATTCAGAGCTGGTGCTTTGTGCTTTTTGGTGCTATTTTCGTTGAAATCTTCAAAATTGCATATCTCCTGTTCAACTGATTTGATTTTTCTAATTTTGGTCTTGTGTTATTTATGAAAGATAACTTTATTTTTCCAGCTTGGTGTGGGATATTTTTTCTGTACTGTTTGTTACTTTATTACTGTTTGAAGTGTTGCACTTATACTTTATGCATTGCCTCTAAGATAAACCTGTCTGCTCTGCAACAAGCAACGAGAGGGTTGAGCACAGGCAAATTTAGGCTTGCCTTGTGCCTCACCCTGACAAGGGTTGTGATTCCTGCTTGATTAGGGTTCACACCCCAGTCAACCAACAACACAATTTCTTACAACTAGGTATAATCTATCTTTGTCAGAGTGCAATGTATTTATATTTGGAGATTTAAATGCTAATTCAATAAACCTATTGTTATGAGGCTATTGTTCTGCAGGGCTCTTAACATCCATGAGGCCAACTACAATAGTGAACCTATGATTTGCACTTTCCACAGCAGAGGTTGTATATTCATAATTGATTACATGTTTGCCACTTGGGGGATATTCCAGAGACTGGTGAAGTGTTAGATAATGGATGTTAGGCATGGAGATCACAACCCCTTGCTAGCTATCTTTGACTTACCTCTGGACCTTGTGCATGTTTCAGAAGATATAACTTTTTATCTTGTACCCCAACATAATGGGCTCAGGGCTGGTCTGGAGTTTGCCTAATCCTATAGAGTTTTTGTACAGGTGAATAAAACTAACATGAATAATTTAATGGGCAATCTGCAAGATATCGGGCATGGTAAAAATATAGGTCCCCAGTTTAACAGGAAACCGTTACTCAACTTTGCACGCAGATCAGCCAAGGTTTCACATCACTGTAGTGACAGCTGTTGTTCATGCACAAACAGGGATTTGTACAGGGTTTTGTTCTCTGTACAAAGAAATCCTTTAGAAATTTGAATGGCATGCTCTGCATATAAGGGGGCTCTATCGAAAAGGAAATGCGAAATTTGCAGAGATAATTGGGATTTCTTAATTGTGCCAAATTTCTTAAGAATTCTTATATGTTTTGGAAAGTGAATAATGCCCTTAGAGCGCAGCACAACTTGGTTTCCCTTTTGAGTAGTCATATCCCGTGAAATCAGAGGGCAAAGCATTTTAGTACTATTTGCTGTCCGATTCCCAATATTAGTGCTACCAATTCCCTTATTAGGTTGTATTTTACAATTGATGAATTTGTTATCAATCTCAAACAGAGTTCTCCAAGTAAAGACCCTGGACCAGATGGGGTACCAATTGATGTTTTCAAATGCAAGTTAACTTTTGGTCCCATTACTTGCAAATGTAGTTAACATTCTTGATACATCTGATTTGCCTCCATCTTGGTCAAGTTCGTAAGTGTCCCTGCTTATAAAAAAGGAAGCTGTTCTGATTCCAAATGTTATAGACTTGTCAGGTTAATTGACTCAACAGTTAAAATGTTAAGGAGGGTTATTTTTAACAGAATTCAGGAATGGGCAAATGATAACATCTTGTTTCTTTGCCAATATGAGTTTAGAGAAAGGCTAGTCACACTGGAAGGTGCCTAAATTTGCATTTGTTTATAGGCAAATACCACATAGCTAGGCACAATTCTCTATACCTGTCCATTATGAACTTGTTCTCTGCCAAGGACAACCGGGCCAAGTTATGGGGACTCTTGCTAGAGATGTGCCTAGATGCGACTCTAGATCACTTTATGTCAATTGTACATCAGAACTTTATCACCAGGGTCAGATTTAGAACTAACAGGGAAATCTCTGACCCGTTCACATTGTATTGTGAAGTCAGGAAAAAGTGTGTTTTAGCTCCCTTGTTGTTTATTCTGGACATAAACAAACTCAATGGTTATACTCTAGATGTCCTTGTGTTAACTCCACCCTCATACTGGTACTCCTATATGCGGATGATGCTGTGCTGTTAGCTCAAACTCCTAATACACTGAGGCCCTGATTTATACTTTTTTGTCACCCCATTACCGTCATTTATTGGCGCAAAAGCGGTGCAAACATACAAAATACAGTTGGGCCATATTTATACTTTTTGACGCAAAACTGCGCTAACGCAGTTTTGCGCCCAAAAAATTAGCGCCGGCTAATGCCATTCTGAAGCGCCATGCGGGCGCCGTATTTATTGAATGCCGTTAGCCGGCGTTAGCCGACCGGCGCTGCCAGGTGTGAGTGAAAAAAAACGACGTACACCAGGCAGCGCCGGCGTAGGGAAAAATGGCGTTTGGGCGTCCCAAAATGGGGCAAGTCAGGCTGAGGCAAAAAAATCGTCTTAACCCGATTTGCACCATTTTTTTTGGGCGCCCAGACGCCATTAACATGACTCCTGTCTTAGCAAAGACAGGAGTCATGCCCCCTTGCCCAATGGCCATGCCCAGGGGACTTATGTCCCCTGGGCATGGTCATTGGGCATAGTGGCATGTAGGGGGGCACAAATCAGGCCCCTCTATGCCACAATTTTTTAAAAAAAAAAATACTTACCACAACTTACCTTTTCTTCCCTGGGATGGGTCCCTCCATCCTTGGGTGTCCTCCTGGGGTGGGCAAGGGTGGCAGGGGGTGTTCCTGGGGGCAGGGGAGGGCACCTCTGGGCTCATTCTGAGCCCACAGGTCCCTTAACGCCTGCCCTGACCCAGGCGTTAAAAAGAGGCGCAAATGCGGGGTTTTTTGCCCCGCCCACTCCCGGGCGTGATTTTTGCCCGGGAGTATAAATACCACGCACATGCCTGGGAGTCATTTTTTAAGACGGGAACGCCTACCTTGCATATCATTAACGCAAGGAAGGTGTTCACGCAAAAAAATGACGCTAACTCCATGAACTTTGGCGCTAGACGCGTCTAACGCCAAAGTATAAATATGGAGTTAGTTTTGCGTCGAATTTGCGTCGAAAAAAACGACGCAAATTCGGCGCAAACGGAGTATAAATATGCCCCAGTTGTATTTTGTAAGTTTGCGTCGCTTTTGCGTCATAAAAAAAGTTAAATCAGGGCCTGAGTTGCTTGATTATGTCCTTTTCCGATTTCTTGACAACCTTTATTTGTCTACTAATTTCCATAAATCTCATACCATGGTTTGTGATCCTAAACATAATTTATGACATACCCTTTTCAACAATGGCAAAAGATTTATCAGTGTGGCTACTTTCCCATATCTCGGACCTGTATTTGAGCCCAGTGGTTCCTGAGCTGGGAATATTTAATTTTGCTCTCTAAAGTTTTCTCAGGCTGTCAGTTCGATTTTTAACCTTTGTCAAGCAGTTGGGGGTGAGCCTATCTTGTCTCTTTTAGAGATTTATATGAAACAATCTACATTAAGTGTGTTATGAATATGGCATATGGGGTAATGCAGATTGTGGAGCACTCCAAACAGAGGACAATAGATTCACAGGCGCCTTCTTCATCTTAAACATTATTTTGTCAAGAGGAGCTCTCCCTACCTTTCCCTGAGGATATTATTAAGGTGGGGCCTCCTTCTTCAGTGTGGTCTAATCCCCAGGCTACTTTGTATCATGTTATTTTCAGTGATTGTCTAAATTGTGAGCATGGTATGGGCATCCCATGGATAAAATATGTTAAGCGGAATTTAACTGAATTAGTTTGATCTTCCTTGTTTGTTAATCAAGCATTGATATCTAAGGAGGACAAATAGATTGTTAAACAGTTATTTCCGGAAAGGTGTCAGACTCAGGTGGAAGGTGTAGAATTCAGAAAGCCTCTCGTTCGACAATCTTTAAAAAATATTCAAAAACAAATATTAACACGGAACCCTATCTGTCCTTTGTACATACCAATTGGGAGAGGGCCTCGTTTTTGAGGTTTAGAGCAGGTACAGTTTGTTATTTATTGTGCTTTCCTTTGGGGGATTTTGGTACATTAGCTGGATTAAAGTGTGCTTGTAATGGCTTCTCGGCACAACTCTTCTGCACTTAACACTTTTTTGCAAATTGTATAGAACGTTCAGAATGACATTTTTATTGGCACTCTTAAAGATGCATAAATGTAAACAATGTAGGGTTGCCCTGCATTTCTGACAAATGTTGCTGAATGAGGATGTGTGTTTTAGAATGGTTTTTTTTCTTAAATCATCTGTTTTGATAGGAAATAATTGAGTTCATAGATATATGTGTATTGAATACAATGTTTTACATGTGCGTGCTTTTATGACTGCCTCAGACTTTCGAATAAAGTTAATTGAATTGAATTAATCCTTACATCAAAGTATAATGTTTACAGATAATTTTATGTGGATTTCTACTGTTAGCAACTACCTTCACTGTTTGTAGGCTATTGGTGTATTGTATGGTCCCCAGGATGCATGCATTGAGTAGCTATCCCTTACTCATGAAACTAATTGTGTCCTCTGGACTGCTCTTTGAGACTGAGGGCCTGATTTAGAGTTTAGTGGAGGGAGTTACTCTGTCACAACTGTGGGGGATATCCCATCAATCGCATTATAATCCGATAACAGCCAATGGAGGTTGTAGTACGACGGAAGGGATATCAATCACGTTTGTGGCAGAGTAATCCGTCCGCCAAACTCTAAATCAGGCATTCATTTTTGTGTAGGTTTACCATGAAAGGACTTAGGACCTGAATAAGAGTATGGCAGTCCTGAGGTGGTAGACAGATTCCAGCTTCCTTGGTGGTCCGATGGCCAGATTTTGAAGCTGGCGCCAGACTGCCACAAGACTGCCGCAACTGCCAGGAACTTGGATCCCACAACAGAGGCGGTCGGGGAGGGTGTGATCCATCGCAGCAGTACCGATGCTGGCACCGCTGTGCTGATCACGACCTGCCTTTCTGCCAAGCAGTTCATGGTGGGGACACCACCATGAAAAGCTCTGCAGAAAGACAGTGAATGGGCCCCAAACAGCGCCCCAGGGTGGATTTGCTCATTTGGCCAGTGTGGCTGGAAGCACATTTTGTGCCCCCCATGCCTGCACTGTTGGTGTACACTGTGTGCCTTACACAACATTGTGCATGCCACACATAGACCCGAGGTGCATGTGGCGCTGCATGCGGCGTCATGTGCTTCCGCTCACTTCATGAGCCAAAGCATACTGCTGCAGTGACGCTACCACAAACACTACCGCCAGCCTGGCAGTAGTGCTGTAATACAGCAGTGGGGAATCTGCCTGCATGCAGTGTCCTCCCGACCGCCGTATTGGCGGTCCGGCGATCAAACCACCAATATCATAATCAGGCCCTTTCGCTTACATGAGTTGTCTGTGATGATAAGAAAATACACTAAGTAATTGAGGGAGAACTACATGAGTAAATTTGTTTTGGCATTTACCATCACAATAAGATTATATTTTTGTGTTGATAAGCCAAAATAAATGTGATAGAATAAAAACATTCTATCACATTATTATTGTCTATAGATATTGTTAGTTCATATAACCAATACATTTCCATTTTAATTTAATGTGCCAATTTATTACATGTTTCTTCACTTACAAAAGAGGCAGCAGAAATATTTGAAAAGTTGCGAAAAGCACTGCATGGAAAGGCTGGTGGCCCAGTAAAGAAAAAACAGTATCCTTTAACAGCACAAGGGAAAGAACAAGTGTTAAAGGTAAACATGAAATAGTCTCTTAGCTTGCCACATTTCCTATTGCTTTTTATTTTCAAGATAGTGGCAGACCACACCCTCTGCGCAAGACTCCATGATGCCAGCATTCACGACAAAGCCCTAGAATGGATCTGCTCCTTTCTCGCCAGCCGAACTCAGAAAGTCAGACTTCCAACGTTCTACTCAGAACCCACAGAGATCAACTGTGGAGTGCCTCAGGGATCCTCCCTGAGCCCACCCTCTTCAACATCTACATGGCCCCACTTGTAGCCATTGTCAAAAGCCATGGACTCAACATTGTCTCCTACAAGGATGATACCCAGCAGATTATATCCCTCAGAGATGAACCCACAGCCACCAAGAGCAACTTCCACAACGAGATGAAGGCAGTCGCCACCTGGAGGGAGGACAGCTACGTCAACCTTAACTCAGACAAGACCTAAGTCCTCATCCTGGATGTTAGAAATGGGGTCTTTGGTTGACAATCATGTTACCCCCCTGTTCAAGCAAGATCCCTCACTTTAGTCAGGGTAAAGGAGAATCACCCTCAGCTAACCCCTGCTTACCCCCTTGGTAGCTTGGCAGAGCAGTAGGCTTAACTTCACAGTGCTAGGTGTAAAGTATTTGTACCAACACACAGAGTAACTTAATGAAAACACTACAAAATGACACAACACCAGTTTAGAACAAAAGGAAATATTTACCTAAACAAAACAAGTCCAAAACGACAAAAATCCGACATACACAAGTCAAGTTATGAATTTTTAAAGATTAAATTGAAAAATAGCGCTTAGAAACACAAAATGCTTCAATGAGGTGTTAACATGGCGTCGTAACGGAGTCGTTCCCAACAATTCGTCACCAGTGGTGCCGGACACAGAAAACGAGACGATGCGCGAAGTCGGGGATCGCGGCGTCTATGCAAAACGATGAATCCGCGCACTTCAAGTGGCGTCGGTCACGATGTGATGCGACGACTTCCACGGAGTCGCGGACTTCGGTGGGGCTGCAGCGATGTCGGGCCTGCAAAGGTCGTTGCGTTCCAGCGAAGATCACGGAGTCGGTTGCAGGTGGCATCACCAGATTCAGCAGCGGCGTCGGTCCGAAGTCGTCCGAAGTCGATTTCCTTGGATTTTCACCAGCTTTCCTTTCAAGGGCCCCGGGACTGGATAGGGCACCACTTGTCAGAGCAGGAGTCTCTCCAGAGACTCCAGGTGCTGGCAGAGAGAAGTCTTTGCTGTCCCTGAGACTTCAAACAACAGGAGGCAAGCTCTAAATCAAGCCCTTGGAGATTTCTTCACAAGATGGAAGGCACATAAAGTCCAGTCCTTGCCCTCTTACTCTGGCAGAAGCAGCAACTGCAGGATAGCTCCACAAAGCTCTTCATCTCTTCTCCAGGCAGAGGTTCCTCTTGTTTCCAGAAGTGTTCTAAAGTCTGTAGTTTTGGGTGCCCTTCTTATACCCAATTTCTCATTTGAAGTAGGCCTACTTCAAAGTAAAGTCTCTTGAGAATGTGAAATCCTGGCTTGCCCAGGCCAGGCCCCAGACACTCAACAGGGGGTTGGATATTGCATTGTCCCTTTCAGGTGTGAGTGACCACTCCTCCCCTCCCTTCTAGCACAGATGGCTCACCCGGATATGCAGGCTACACCCCAGCTCCCTTTGTGTCACTGTCTAGTATGAGGTACAACCAGCCCAACTGTCAAACTGACCCAGACAGGGAATCCACAAACAGGCAGAGTCACAGAAATGGTATAAGCAAGAAAATGCTCACTTTCTAAAAGTGGCATTTTCAAGCACACAATCTTAAAATCAACTTTACTAAAATATGTATTTTTAAATTGTAAGCTCAGAGACCCTAAACTCCACATGTCCATCCACTCCCAAAGGGAATCTACACTTTAATCAGATTTAAAGGTAGCCCCCAAGTTAACCTATGAGAGGGACAGACCTTGCAACAGTGACAAATGAAATTAGCAATATTTCACTGTCAGGACATATAAAACACATTACTATATGTCCTACCTTAACCATACACTGCACCCTGCCCTTGGGGCTACATAGGGCCTACCTTAGGGGTGTCTGACATGTAAGAAAAGGGAAGGTTTAGGCCTGGCAAGTGCGTACACTTGCCAAGTCGAATTTACAGTTAAAACTGCACACATAGACACTGCAGTGGCAGGTGTGAGACATGATTACAGAGCTACTTATGTGGGTGGCACAACCAGTGCTGCAGGCCTACTAGTAGCATTTGATTTACAGGCCCTGGCACTTCTAGTGCACTTTATTAGGGACTTACTAGTAAACCAAATATGCCAATCATGGATAAGCCAATTGTAAACACATTTTGTAAAGAAGCACTTGCACTTTAGCACTGGTTAGCAGTGGTAAAGTGCCCAGAGTAGCAAAAACAGCAAAATCAGAGTCCAGCACACATCAACAACCTGAGGAACAGAGGAAAAAAGTTAAGGGAGACCATGCCAAGTATGAAAAGTCTAACACTGGGCTCCACCCCCTCCACCTGGGACAACTACTGGTGGCCCGTAGCATTCGGGCCACCAGGAATCGTCCCAACCTACTCCTACCTTGCTGCGAAGACAAGGAACTCCCTGCCTCTGCACCTTCACTGCCACAATTCTTGAAGAGCCTGAAGACCTGGCTGTTCAACTGAATCACAGATCCACTTCCCATCTCCACCACTCACAGCCTTGACACCCTTACAAGTGAGAAGTCTCGCTTATAAGAATCCTGATTGATTGATTGAGATTTTGTTTTTCAATTAGTATCTTGTAAAGTTTTTTTTTGTGTAAGTTTCTTTCAAATAGACTCCCCCTACTTACAATATTTACAAATCCTTTTTTAAACTATAACTGTGACGCAACATGGCAATTTGAACCAATGTTTTTTATTTTACATTTATTTTTTAGGTAAAACTGATTCCAATGGAATGGAGACAAAAAAAAAACAAAGACCTGGAAAATCTATAAAACTTATTAAAGCCACCCTTTATAATGGGTTATGAGGATGGAGTTGAACGGTACTGTGATTCTTTTCCTTTCATTTGTTTCATGTATTTGTTTATTTTTAAATACATTTGATATTGAAATGTAAGTACCACACACAACTATAAATGAACAAATCCACACATAAAATCGGAGGGTTATATTTTTCAAACCTATTTTGAATGTTCATCTTATTGTTTCCCTTTCCATACTATACCTCCTGTTTGATATAGGTTAAATGTTCACTACTTGCTCCAATTGTGGCTGAGTCATATTTATTTCCACGAAAAACACTCAGGTCCACTTTAATTCCAAAGATGCTGATAACAGATTTACTGACTCCACCAAAATGCTAACTTTTGTGGGAATACCATAGTTCTTGTGTGTTTCACTAGAAGATTACAGCTGCTGTAATCAGGGAACTCTCCAGGTGAAATGCCAGTGAATAACATGCAGTAGTTGACACACTAGTTGACACCGTAAATCAATTTCCCCATGTCACTTTCAAAAGAATTGATATCCCAATTATTTCCAACATCCTAGAATAACCAGGACCACCAGCAATGGTAATTCTGTGGAAGGAAATAAGAGTGATTACTCCAAGCAACTCTTAATAAGGTTCTATGTCTTCCTATCACTTACAATACATTGTCAATGCAACACACATTAAATGCAAAATACTTGGCTGAAGAGCTTGGCCATCAATAGTTCACAAAATTGGAGTTAGACAGGGTAGGACTTTTAAAATACAGGGCCCTTCACTTCAATCTTGCTGGTAGTCGAAACATTACTATACTACAAACTCATTTGCAAAGTACAACTCCAAAACCCAATTTATAGCTAAAGATTAGTCCCCTTTACCTCAATTTTAGTGTAACATTTTTTTTTTTTTCTTTTTTTGCATTTTATCTAAAATGAAACATTAACATATACATAGGAACAATGTAAAGGACAGTACAATATTAGGGTTATTTGCATATATAGGGGAATGTGTTATCCCTGTATGTCTGTATACCCACAGGCTAAGCAAATAAACGTTAATACGTAACAGAGCATTATTGCATAACCACAACATTACTATACTACATCTAAGGAAACCGTTTGGACAGTGCAGTGTGTGCTGTATGTCACCTGCGTAATATGATTTTGGCAGAGGACCCAAGGTGGGGGGGAAGTGGGATTCTACGTGTGGGAATATGGTCTCATGGTAAAGGAGAGATCTTCTAAAGACGGATTGCTTGTGTCGGGGATTTATGTGTATCTGTTTCAGTGGTCGCTCCGAGAGCATTAAAGTTAAATAGACATATTTGGTAAAAGGTGTACAGTGTCTATTGCAAGATGATGTCAGGCGTCCACCGGTGGGTGTAGGTTGTTATGTAAGCGGAGAATGTAAAGATCCCATGTTGTAATGGCATTGCCCCCCCCAGTAACCACTTACAGAGCACAGTTGCAAGATCAGTGAATTTCAGGTAGTCTCTATTACATTTTGTGCGTAGCAATACATCGATAAGGCAGTAAAGTGGGGTTGGAGGAATAGGGACCTCTACAATCTCGGATATCCGTGCCATTATGTTGGTCGAAGCTTGCAACAGTGGATGACATTCCCAAATCATGTGGAGAAAAGCAGCCAGTTCAAGGTTGCATCTGGGACATCTAGGGCATGTCCCGGGGAACATTTTTCTAAGCCGGTAGGTTGTAAGGTAAGTCTGATGTACATAATTGAAATGTGTGTACTTTAGACATGCGTTTCAAGAGATATGCTTAACATGTATGAGGGCCATATCGCACTGGGTAGTTCCCACCGTACCTTGCTCTGAGATGGCGGGCTACCCTTTCCCCAACAAATTGCCTTATATATGGCCAAGGTGGCTCTTCGATCCAAGCCATGTGTGAGAATACATTGTAGCCCCATATGTATTAGCGGTTCAGATGTTTCTGGGGGCTATATGCTGGCCAGCTTTGTTCAAATGGCTAAATAAGTGAGAAAAAGGCCGAACCTCATGCCATGTTGCTCTTGTAGGTCCAGGAAGGAGGGCTTAAGGCACCATTGCAGTACAAATCACCTAGGTGTAGCAGCCCAGCCTCTCTACACGGTGTGGAATTGTGCACACCCAGCAAGCCACTCATGGCCAGTAAGGGCCATAAAGGTAATTTCGACGCCTCCATATGGAGGTGGCGCTCATTTGAGATTAATATATCGTGTCCAGGTGAGTTTGGCTGTGCGGAGCAGCAGTCCAGGTCTACAGTCCCGCCCATCTACAGATAACAGCCATTTCAGAAGACTGTCATTTCTTAGGCCAGCTCTCCCATTCCAGCATCCGCCAGCCAGCACATAGGCCATTGTAACTGCACTGCAGCAAAATATAATTCGAAATCACGAACTCCCAGGCCTCCCTCTGAGCAGGATTGTTGTAGAATCACCAGTGAGGTCCTTTTGCGTGCCTATACCCACACTAGGCCGTTTCCAGGCTCTGTAGGGAGTGAAATAAGGATCTAGGTGGGATCTCTGGGAGAGCAGCCAAAAAATATAACAATCGTGGGAGTACTAGCATCTTGATTATCGATGCCCTGCTCATCAGAGACAAAGGCAATCTCATCCAGAAATGCGTAGATTGGCGTATAGATGACAATGCCCATTCAAGGTTGCCTCCCACTAAGTCCCTGGTTGTATGATAGACCTGGACACCCAAATAATGGAAGGTATCAAAGGCCCAGGGGAGGTGCCCTACCAGTAAAAGGCCACGGTGTTCTTGCACCATTTTCCGCAATGGGAATATATAGGATTTGCCCCAATTTATTGCAAGGCCCGCAACCTCCCCAAACTGCGTAAGTAGGTCGTATAAATACAGTAGGGTGATGGCATGATCTCGCAAATATATGAGAACGTCATTGGCATACAATGAGATGACATGGCATGCGAGCCCCACCTTTATGCCCCATTACGGGATCCAGGAGCATAATGCTATAGCGAGTGGTTCCATGGCCAACGCAAACAGGGCTGGCGATAAGGAGCTACCCTGCCGGGTGCCCCGTCCTAAGGGGAAAGAACGCAAAATATAGTGACCCATACATACGTGTACCCGTGGGTCTGTATATAAAAGCTTAACCCATCTAAGGAAGTTGGGTTCTAGTCTAAAAGCTCTGAGGGTTTGTAGCAGATAGTCCCAACCTATCAAATGCCTTCTTGAAGTCCAGTGAGACTGCCACTGGAAGAGTTATCTTACCGCTCAAGGCTTCAACAATATGACACAGCTGTCTAATGTCAGAGTGCGTTTCTCTCCCCGGGACAAAGCCACTTTGGTCAGTGTGAATAATTGTACTTATAATAAGGAGGAGCCTGTTTGTGAGAATTTTACTTAAGATCTTGTAGTCAAGGTTCAGCATTGTGAGCGGTCTATAGGAACTCACGTCTAAGGGATCCCTACCCGGCATCAATACCACAATGATCAGGGTCTCACGAAGCGATTCAGGTAGGGTACCACACTGATGCGCCTAGTTGTAAACCTCAAGGACTCGAGGAACTAAAGAGGTCCCGAAAGTTGTGTAGTACTCGACGGGGAACCCATCAGAGCCTTGAATTTTACCTTGTGCCATTTGTTGAATCGCTAATGTAATTTCCTCCTGCTGGAGGGGCCATTCCAGCTCCTGCTGTCGCTCTAGGGACATGTTGAGAAGCAACCCCGAAGGGGAAGGTGCCCTTGGAGCAATGTATAATTTTTTGGAGTATCTAGTGAATACTTCATTAATGTACGCCTGTGTGTTCTGGACAGTCTCTGTGTGATCTCCTATGGCACCTGTCAGGGTTCTGGGGGACTCTGCTTTCAGTAGCCATGCTAAGATACGCTCTGGCTTGTCTCTGTCTGTGTGTTGGTGGGCCACATATGTTTTATAATGTAGATCGTCCAGCCTGTTAAGCTCCTCCCAGGAGTGGTGGCATTGGGCCGCCAATTTCAGACGCACACCTGGGCAGGTGACTGCCTCTATCTCCAATGAACATAATAACCTCTCTGATTCAAGTGCACTGCGGGTGAGGGTGGAGAGGACACCGCATGTCATGGAGATGCAATGTCCCCGCATAACTACCTTGGGGGCCTCCCATTCCATCCCCCTACATGACCCTGTCCCTGCATTTTCTTGGAAATAAGCAGAGATGGCTGTGGCTAGTGTAGTGTGATATATACTGTGTCCTGTAGTGCTTCAGTTCGTAAGCGCCAGGAGGGGATTGCTGGGTGTGGTTTTCCAAAATGAAACTTGACCTCAAGCGGGTTATGATCTGATAGAGTTCTGTTAAGGTATTCAGAACTTCACATTAATGGCCAACCTTCTGAATTACAAAGGAGATAGTCGAGTCGTGTGTGTACTTGATCACCTGGAGCATAGTAGGAGTATTCCGTTTCATTAGGGTGGCCCAGTCTCCATACATCATGTAAGTCTAGGCTCTGGACCACTGTTGGAAATGTTTCATTGCATAGACACCTGCTGTGCCCGCCATGGGGGGTAGCGATCGATCCCATTCTGAGTCATGCATACAGTTAAAGTCGCCCCCTCAAAACCGCGGGACTTCAGCCGTGACAAAATAGTAGGCGATAAGGTATCCAGGAAGGTGGCTTGGGCTATGTTAGGGGCATATAGAGAGACCAAATACATAGGGTGGCCATCCAAGGTGCCTCTACCATTATATATCTGCCTTCGGGATCTGACAGTACTTTATTATTCATAAATGTTATTTCCGGTGCTATCCAGATTAAGACCCCACTGGTACCATACGATTGGCCACCCCAAAGTTTACAAACTTTGGTCAATTCACTTTTGGTGAGGTGGGTCTCTTGGATACAAGCAAAATGAGTATGCATATATTCTGTGTCTTCGGTTTAGTGTGGCTAGACCCCGGACATTCCATGTGAGTACATTGTACATTGCTTTCTTGAAAACCATGTTAACATATAAAAATGCACGTCATTATTATTGACCCCCTCTCAGCAACCCCCCATTACCCTCGTACCAACATTGCGTGTTCCAGACAGTAATGCAAAACCTTATAACACAAACATCAGAAACAAATCCCATTCCCCAGGCCTGAGTGCTTAACCACACCATGCCACCCTTAATAAAAGGAAATGAGTAAATATTCTATTAACGCCTGGTGGAACAGATCTCCAGGGGCGGAGACAAGGAAGGAGCCAGAGTGCACCCACTGTGGGCCCGTGTAGGATAAGAAAATACTATTGCTGTGCTGTGTGTTTACTGATCATATTTTCCTTCGAGTCAGATTTGGGATCTTCCCACACATGCAACATATAGTGGAGAAACAGTTTTACAGATCGTCTGCAGATCTTGGAGTAAACCCTGGCCCTGCCTGGAGTGGATTGCCAGATGACTGTGAGCCTCTTCTGTCAGAACCAGGGTCAGTCATCCGTTCAGCACGCAGGGTCGCATAAGAGTTGACAGTGCAGAGAGAGGCCTCTGAGAGCGCTCGAGCCTGCTCCGCAGCTGCTTAATCTTTATGTTGGTTTAGTTTTGGGTGGCCTTTTCCTTTGACTCCTGGATATAGGTGTCAGCCAGTCTCCAGTTTCCTGAGTCTCCGATGGTGTGTTTGCTAGGTTCTTGGCATGTAGCCAGGTCCATACATTTTACGCAGAGTGGAAGACATGACTCACTTCCCCGTCTACCACTCGAAGCTTCACCAGAAATAGCAAGTCATACTTCAAATTCGTTTCTCGCAGACGTTGTTTCACTTTAAGGTAAGAATTTTGTTGCTGCTGTACCGCCATGGTAAAATCAGGATACACTGTAATCAGAGCATTGTCATATTGCCAGGGTCCTTTGGTTCGGAACAGCTGCAGCAGAAGCAGATCTCGGTCCCTGTAATTAAGCAGCCAAGCTATTATTGGCCGTGATGGGGCACCAAGCACTGTAGGGCAACCCGGTATGCAGTGTGCTCTCTCAAAAGAAAATAATTTTGGTGTCCTGCCCTCCAACAGCATCTTTGTGAGCCAAGCATCGAGGAAAAGCTTCACTCTGGGGCCCTCGGCGCGCTCTTGGAAACCCAGGAAGTGAATGTTATTGCATCTGGAACACGCCTCCGCATCCTCGGCCCTATGCTGCAGTGTAGCCATGTCATCTTCTATTCGTTGCAATCGGGTGTGAACATCTTGCACCGTTGGCCGCATCGTGGCAAGAGTAGGCTCCACTTCTTCCAAGCATTCCACTAATTTGCGATGAGCTGCATTTAGGAGATTAACTTCTGTGGAGATTGTGTTAATATGGGATTCTGATGAAGTTTTTGTATCTTGTAGCTTGTAACACCTTGTCAAACTTCACGGAGTGTGTTTGAAGCTTAGTTTCAAGTTGACAGAGACTTTCTAGGGTGGTGTCCGATGGATTAGTTTATTGCAACACCTCACCCATCCCCACCACTGGTGGTTTAAGGGGTTTAGAGTTCCCTATCATAATTAGCATCCACATGCAGTCAGGCAGGGTGGCAGACACCAGGACCAGTTAAGCGCCTTCCTTAGGGCAGCTATGGGATGGCAGTATCCATATCCGTGAGTAGCAATTCTAAGGGTTCACCATATGTCAACAATGGGCACAGTATGTGGCGCAGTGTTCTCAAGGGTGTCTTTGTTATCACGAGTAATAGCTGATAATCCTCGAGCTTCTGTCCAGTCTTTTTGTGTTGCTGGGGGACCTCGGGTCACTTCATCATGTGGCTTTTAAAAAAAAAGACATTTTTTATAAGTTTTATTTTACTGGCTTTTCAATTAAAGTACAGTCAGGTACATCAGATACTTGGTATTCTGTACATCACACTACATAATATACATATATACGGTGTACACATCACATAGGTCAAGCGTAGTGCCATCGTACCATGTTAGTACCTTTGAGTCGCTGAAATTATCACCCCTTTATATGCATACCTACTGTATTAAAGAGTTCAGTGGTTTTCAGTAGCTTTCTTAGGTAATGTGGGACATTAAGTGGTAGCGTTCTTATTTTTGTAATCCCTTGGCTTATGGCTACCATAGTGCGCCCTTCTACATTCTAAGGGTTTCCCTGCCTGTTCATGTCTTGCGTTGCACTTCCTGTGGGGGTAATCAGGATCAAAGCCAACAAAATAACAGAACCAAAGAATAATCAAAAGAAACAATCTGCCCATGGTTCCTACATATGTATGATCAGTAGGTATGGTGCAACTGAACATGCCCAACAGCAATCAAGGACTATCTTTGGGGCTGCACCCTGGCTGATTGAGTAAGGGGGAGGGTTTATTTACTCTTGTATCTCGTCTCTTAGGCTCCAGGAGCACCACTGAATAACCCGTCCTGCCTTCCCTTCTATGGGCTCATCACAGAGCTATCAGTATCATTCCCGGAGTCAGATTCAACTCCTACGGCTCTGTTCTCCCAGCTGTCCATCACCTCAGACCACAGTGGGGCCAGTGGTCTACGCCTCATCCCTCCACTCTCCTCTCTCGTCAAGGCGCTAAGCTCCACTCTCCCCCATCTCATGACATCCCGTGTCCATTCCTGGAGGTCAGGACCCTCAGCGCTTTTCCATGCTATGGATATTCTACGTTTGGCCAGTGCCAGTGCTAGGTCTACAAATCTATTGCCTACTTTCTTGGGGCGCAGCCGATTAAAGAGTCCCAGGAGGCATATTTCTATTGAGGGTTCTAGGTGTCTATGCAGTGTACTGTTAATTTTGTGGATAGCTCCCCTCCAAAATTATTGCAGCTGTGGGCATTCCCATGTCATGTGCCCAAATCCTGCGTTTAATAGATGGCACCTTGGCCAGCCCATTCCAGCCCCTTTGTAAATGAGTGGTAGGCGCCTTGGAGTGAGGTAGATCCTATGTGAGTAATTGTATTGTATATATTTCAGTCAGGTGTTTCGAGAGACCAGAGGAGCATGTGCAAGGATTCTATTCCACTCCTCATCTGTGAGGTTTCTACCCAGGTCCATCTCCCACCTAGTCCGCAGGCCATCCATCGGATTCTGTACCGTAGTCAACAGTGACTTCTACAACCAGGAGACCAGGTGTGAGCCTCCCCCGTAAGAGCATAGTCTGTAATACCTTGTGTGTGGGGGGCTCGCCCTCTGTCCCTGTCCATAGAGTTCGGACGGCTCCCGATAGTTCCTCATAAGTCAACAACTGTCCTCGGGGCAGACCAGTCTGCTCCGCTAGGTCCTCAAACGTTATCATTGATCCCTGATTGTACAGTGGCCCCAGTGTGGTCAGGCCTGCAGCAGTCCAACAGCGTAATCTTCCCTGTGTAAAGCTGACAAGAGGGTCCCTACAAGGCATTCCTGACAAGCGAAATAGCCGGGGCATAAGGTACTTTTGTTTGCGTTCTTCTAAGGGCTCTTCGCCAGTTGGCAAGGGCCGTCTTCAGTAACACTCCTCTCTTAATGCCACGTACAGCAGGTAGGCGCAATCCCGTCACTAGTCCAATATCGTTGGGCACTCCCCCATCAACCCCCAGCTCCTCCAACCCCACTCCGCTGAGCCATCTCACCAGCCACTGCAACTGGGCCGCTAGGAAGTAGAACTCAAAGTCAGGGACCCCGAGTCCCCCAGCATCTCTGGGTAGTTTCAGAGTGGTCAGTGCCACTCTTCCATCATACCATATCAGTTCCCTGAGCAGCGTGTCCAGTGGTCAGAACCAGGAGGGGGACAGGGTGAAAGGGTGATAGGCAAATTAACAAAATAGTATAGCAGTCTAGGCAGTGCCATCATCTTGATAAGAGACACCCGTGCCATGGTCGGGAGTTGCAGGGAGCGCAAGAAGGCAACACTAGACCGTAAGGCTCTAATCGCTGGGCCCAGATTGCCCTCTCTGAGGTCTTGCGTCCCAAGATATATCTGTATTCCCAGGTAGCGGAAAGTATGCGGCGCCCATGCTACCTCTTCATGGCAAGAATGTGGTCGATTCGACCCTCGGACCAGTGGGAAAACATGGGTCTTACGCCTGTTGATGCGGATGCCCGAGCAGGCCCCAATTCCTCCAACATCCGATCCACCTGGGGCAGTGTCTCCGGGCCATCACAGAGGAAAATAAGCAGATCATCTGCGTACAGAGATACTACATGGAAAGCTCCTTGCCGATATATACCCCATTCCGGGACCTTGCCCCTGAGCCTTGCCACAAGAGGTTCTATGGCAATGGCGAACAGCAAAGGGGACAAAGGGCACCCCTGACGGGTACCTCTGTGTATCTCATAGCTATCGGATATCG
This sequence comes from Pleurodeles waltl, assembly GCF_031143425.1. Classification (NCBI taxonomy): domain Eukaryota; kingdom Metazoa; phylum Chordata; class Amphibia; order Caudata; family Salamandridae; genus Pleurodeles; species Pleurodeles waltl. The sequence goes on along the minus strand of NC_090444.1, from coordinate 595,424,433 downwards.
TTTTTCCCGTTTTAACCCGGGCTTTTGGCTGCGTGTACAGTAATCTGACCCAGGCACCCCAGTTCTCCCCTAGTCCGAGTTGTGCCATAGTGGCATCTAAGAATTTCCAGCTTATTCTATCGATGGCTTTTTCAAAGTCCACCGACATGATAATTTCTGTCGGATGTGGAGGGTTGGTGTCGTCGTGTAGGAGGGAGTATAACCGACGTAGATTGTTAGAGGTGCTGCGGGCTGGAATGAACCCATTCTGATCTCGGTGTATAAGGGCATTCATATGTGGTAATAGTCTTGCAGCCAATGCTTTGCTGAGGATTTTAAAGTCCGTGTTGAGCATGGACAGGGTCTAAAGTCCGCGACTCGTCGGTCGACCTGTGTGGTCTTGGGCAGTGGGACCACTATGGCCTCCCTAGTAGAGGCCGGCAAGAGCTTGATTTCAAAGGTATACATCTCCGCCAACCTAGGGGCTAGGACATCACAATCCAGCCTATAAAATTCCGGAGGTAAGCCATCCGCGCCCGGGGTCTTACCCGTCGCCAGTGTCTTAATGGCCTCCTTCATCTCTCCTACAGTAACTCGGTCCCCCAGCCCTTCCCCAGTTGCGTCAGTCAGAACCATTCCAGGTAGAGCTGATAGAAACCTCTCTTGTTTGGCGTCAGGGTCCACAGGCGTATAACTATACAATGATTGATAATATTCCCTAAATTTGGAGTTAATCTGGGAAGGTGTATAAATTACGTTTCCCTCCTCATCCAACAGGCGGGTGACCTGTCCCCCTCCAGCGGCCGGGCGAACGAGCCACTCCCAATAGCTTCCCAGTTTTGCCTTCTTCGTCATGTATTTTGGTCAGGTGTGTTCTATAATCGGGGCACCTAAGAGGTTCCAGCGCTGTCGCATATTTCCCCCGAAGTTCGAGTAACCTATCATGTGTGTCTGGCGAACCACCTAAGTCATTGTCGGCCTTATGTCAGTCGTTCTCTAATTGTGAGATATACCGCTCCAGGTCCCAACGAATACCCATGGACTGGCCCAAACAATGGCCTCTCACCACCACCTTTAGGGCCTCCCACTCAATACCCCTACTGGACTACAAGCCAGGATTCAGCGTCAAGTAGTCCGATAACTTATTGAGTAATTCCGTATGGAATACCTCATCTTCCAGCGCTCTTGGACTCAGGCGCCACGTCGGGATAGGCTGCCGATTCTCGGTCGTGGCCAAGTGTATCAGTATTGGACTATGGTCAGAGATAGTCCGGCCCAGGTACTCAGAGTACAGTGCCAAGCCACCAAGGGAAGTCAAGCAGAGCATTCTATCTATTCTGGTATGCACCCAATAGAGGTGGGAATAGTAAGAATAGCCCCTTTCAAGGGGATGCTGAAGGCGCCAGACATCTACTAGGTTCCAGTGTGCGATCCAGTCCCTCATGCCCTTGGCAAGCCTGACTGCAGTTGCCCCTGACAGCGGGGCAGTAGAGCGACCTAAATCCGGATCTAATACTCAGTTGAAGTCTCCCCCAAGCAATAACGGGGAATCTGCAAAACGTGCCACCCGGGTAGATAAGTTGTGCAGGAATTGAAGCTGATCCTGGTTTGGGGCATAAATACTCCCCAGCACCAGCAGTCTGCCATATAATCGCCCCTCTAATAATACATAGCAACCCTCTTTGTCAATGTCAGTGTTCATGGGCTCCAATGGGATTCCTGCTCTCACCCACACTGCCCCCCCCTCGCATAGGCTGAGTACGTGGTTGCAAACAGTTGCCGCCGCCATTGTCTACGCAGGCGGTCCGATTCCATCTGTGTGAGATGGGATTCCTGTGGCATGGCAATCTGCACACCCCTGCGCTTCATATAATCAAGTATTTTGTGCCGTTTCGCCATCGAGCCCATACCCCTGACATTCCAGGACAGTACTTTAGATAAAGGACGTGTCATAGTCTTATCTTCTTGGGGGAGTGTCAGGAGGCTCGTACCCCCCCTTCTCAGATCCCCTCAATGGCAGTTGCAGTGGCATATCACACTTGTCTGAGGCACCATAGGCAAAAACAAACAATTCTAACATTCCCCAACTCCCCATCCCAAGAGCAGGCAAGCAACTGCCTCCCGCCCAAACCTTAGTAACCAATGTACGAACAATTATTGTCGTCATCCGTCCGGAGCTTCCTGTAGGTGATGTGGGGGCAAGCATAAAGCACCGAGCTGGTCCGTCATTGCCCTTGCCGGCCCATTACGAAGCTGCTGAGAAGCGACAGAGCCCGGAGTCCGCCGACCCCTTCGAACTCAAAAGATGCCCTCTGATGTCTGAGGTGTCTCATCGAGGAGGCCCTCTGCCCGCTGGTCCTTGATTCTGTATCTGTAGTGTCTTCTCCATTCAGGGACTTAGGTTCAGATCTCAGGCCATCTTCGGAGCTTCTCGCCTCCGCCAGGGAGGCCGCTGCCTGTAGTGCGGCCCTCTTTCCCTGGTGTGCCTGTTGGCTCGTGGGCTTCGTCACTTGGCGATCTTTCTGGGAATCTCAGGTATGTCGCCTCTTACCCTGGCGGCGTGGCTGCTTGTGTTCCATCCGTTTGATATCTGTGTGTCCTTTATGATAGGCCTCTAACCAGGTCCACACCTCATCAGGCTCTTGGAAGAAGTGTGTGACGCCATCCAGTATAACCTTCAACTTAGATGGGAACAGTAATGAATAGCGAAGATCTTCCTCTCGCAAGGCTTCTTTCACCTCTAGGAAAGTGGCCCGCCGGTTTTGGACCGCCAATCTAAAGTCTGGGAAAAAGGTGGCATTGCCTCCGTCCACCTGAAAGGGACCCTTCTCACGAGCCAACTGTAGCAGTAGGTCCCGGTCACTATAGTGTAGAAGTTTTGCTACAATTGGTCGGGTGGTCTCCCCGTCTCCGGTCTCCGGTTAGGTACTCGGTGTGCTCTCTCCAGTGCGAAGAAGGGCGTCAGGGGTCGTCCAGTCATGATAGTACGCAGCCATGTCTCTAGATAGACCACTGCGTCCATGCCCTCCACGCCTTCCAGCATTCCGACGATCCGTATGTTGTTGTGTCGACTACGACCTTCCGCATCCTCTGCCTGTCGTTCCAGGACCTGAACTCGTTCGGATAAGCCTGTAACCTGGGCCCGGAGGGCCCTGTACGCGGGCTGCAGCTCTTCCAGCGAGGTTTCTGTAGTAGTTACCCTGTCCACTAACTTGTGGTGATCCGATCGTAAGTGACTCAGTTCAGAGGAAACTTTCCCAATTTCTTGGCTTAGAGTCAACTTAGGGGGTGATTCTAACCCTGGCGGTCGGTGTTAAAGCGGCGGCCAACCCGCCAACAGGCTGGCGGTCCAAAAAATGGAATTCTGACCCTGGCGGGAACCGCCAACACAGCCCGCCAACTTAACACTCCGACCGCCGCGGCGGTACAGACAAACAGCGCGGCGGTCACCGCCAACAGGCAGGCGGCAGACAATGTACCGCCCACACTATCATAACTCACCAATCCGCCACCTTTTCCGGGGCGGGAGCACCGCCGATAAAAACACGGCGGAAACAGACTACGAACGGGAAAACGCTCACCAAAACACACTCCACGAGTACGGAGGACAGCATGGAACCCGAATTAAACATCCTACCTGCTCTCGTCTACCTTCTCATCTACCACGAGTACGAAGTCCGGCGCAGACGACAACGGTGAGTACTGCACCTACGACACACGGGAGGGGGAGGACGAAAGGTTACGGGCACACACATATGCGACCCCCCCCCCCCCCCAATCATGTACTCACCAATGCAGAGCACCAAGTCACAGTGACACCACCCAAACACCCCTGAAAAATGCTAGGACATAATCATATTTGGAATAAATATTTATGTACCAAAAAGCTCCAGAAAATTAGCGTACAACCATGAAAGATATCCACAACAAAACTAATGACACACACATCAGTGTATAACTGAAGTACCAAGTCCTGCACAACCTACGATTTCAGCATGTCCGTGGGCCAAAGTCTTGAGAAACAAGGGCAAAGCCCACACAGGAGACCTGAGTCCTTTGGAGAGAACACTGCAGGGGCATCAGATGTAAAAACTACAGGCACCTCAGGGGGAAGGGAAGGGGGGGGCACCACAGCCACATGAGTCCACGACGCCAGATCCACGAGGAGCCACCATGCCCACGGGACCATCCTGGGGAGTGCAAAGCCACAGTCTCTCAATGTCCCTACAGTGGGTGGGCTGCCCACTGGGCCATCCTGGGGAGTGCAAAGCCACAGTCTCTCAAGTCTCTGCAGTGGGTGGATTGCCCACTGGACCATCCTGGGGAGTGCAAAGCCACAGTCTCTCAATGTCTCTACAGTGGGTGGGCTGCCCACTGGACCATCCTGGGGAGTGCAAAGCCACAGTCTCTCAATGTCTCTACAGTGGGTGGGCTGCCCACTGGGCCATCCTGGGGAGTGCAAAGCCACAGTCTCTCAAGTCTCTGCAGTGGGTGGATTGCCCACTGGACCATCCTGGGGAGTGCAAAGCCACAGTCTCTCAATGTCTCTACAGTGGGTGGGCTGCCCACTGGACCATCCTGGGGAGTGCAAAGCCACAGTCCATCAGGTGGATGACAGTCTCCACTGGTCAAGGAGGAGGCATGGTGGGCACAGTGAACCATCAACGGTGCTTGAGACGGCGGTGCCCTGTTCAGCGGTGCTTGAGACGGCGGGGCCCAGCGGAGCGGTGCTTGAGACGGCGGGGCCCAGCGGAGCGGTGCTTGAGAGGAAGGGCCCAGCGGAGCGGTGCTTGAGACGGCGGGGCCCAGCGGAGCGGTGCTTGAGAGGAAGGGCCCAGCGGAGCGGTGCTTGAGAGGAAGGGCCCAGCGGAGCGGTGCTTGACAGGAAGGGCCCAGCGGAGCGGTGCTTGAGACGGCGGGGCCCAGCGGAGCGGTGCTTGAGAGGAAGGGCCCAGCGGAGCGGTGCTTGAAATGAAGGGCCCAGCGGAGCGGTGCGTGAGAGGAAGGGCCCAGAGGAGCGGTGCTTGAGAGGAAGGGCCCAGCGGAGCGGTGCTTGACAGGAAGGGCCCAGCGGAGCGGTGCTTGAGACGGCGGGGCCCAGCGGAGCGGTGCTTGAGAGGAAGGGCCCAGCGGAGCGGTGCTTGAGACGGCGGGGCCCAGCGGAGCGGTGCTTGAGAGGAAGGGCCCAGCGGAGCGGTGCTTGAGAAGAAGGGCCCAGCGGAGCGGTGCTTGACAGGAAGGGCCCAGCGGAGCGGTGCTTGAGACGGCGGGGCCCAGCGGAGCGGTGCTTGAGAGGAAGGGCCCAGCGGAGCGGTGCTTGAAATGAAGGGCCCAGCGGAGCGGTGCTTGAAATGAAGGGCCCAGCGGAGCGGTGCGTGAGAGGAAGGGCCCAGCGGAGCGGTGCTTGACACGAAGGGCCCAGCGGAGCGGTGCTTGAGACGGCGGGGCCCAGCGGAGCGGTGCTTGAGAGGAAGGGCCCAGCGGAGCGGTGCTTGAGACGGCGGGGCCCAGCGGAGCGGTGCTTGAGAGGAAGGGCCCAGCGGAGCGGTGCTTGAGAAGAAGGGCCCAGCGGAGCGGTGCTTGACAGAAAGGGCCCAGCGGAGCGGTGCTTGAGACGGCGGGGCCCAGCGGAGCGGTGCTTGAGAGGAAGGGCCCAGCGGAGCGGTGCTTGAAATGAAGGGCCCAGCGGAGCGGTGCGTGAGAGGAAGGGCCCAGCGGAGCGGTGCTTGAGAGGAAGGGCCCAGCGGAGCGGTGCTTGACAGGAAGGGCCCAGCGGAGCGGTGCTTGAGACGGCGGGGCCCAGCGGAGCGGTGCTTGAGAGGAAGGGCCCAGCGGAGCGGTGCTTGAGAGGAAGGGCCCAGCGGAGCGGTGCTTGACAGGAAGGGCCCAGCAGAGCGGTGCTTGAGACGGCGGGGACCAGCGGAGTGGTGCTTGAGAGGAAGGGCCCAGCGGAGCGGTGCTTGAGAAGAAGGGCCCAGCGGAGCGGTGCTTGACAGGAAGGGCCCAGCGGAGCGGTGCTTGAGACGGCGGGGCCCAGCGGAGCGGTGCTTGACAGGAAGGGCCCAGCGGAGCGGTGCTTGAGACGGCGGGGCCCAGCGGAGCGGTGCTTGAGAGGAAGGGCCCAGCGGAGCGGTGCTTGAGAGGAAGGGCCCAGCGGAGCGGTGCTTGACAGGAAGGGCCCAGCGGAGCGGTGCTTGAGACGGCGGGGCCCTGTTCAGCGGTGCCTATCTCCACGGCGGGGCCCTGTTCAGCGGTGCTCTTCTGCACCGCGGGCCCTGTTCAGCGGTGCCTATCTCCACGGCGGGGCCCTGTTCAGCGGTGCTCTTCTGCACCGCGGGCCCTGTTCAGCGGTGCCCATCTCCACGGCGGGGCCCTGTTCAGCGGTGCTCTTCTGCACCGCGGGCCCTGTTCAGCGGTGCCCATCTCCACGGCGGGGCCCTGTTCAGCGGTGCTCTTCTGCACCGCGGGCCCTGTTCAGCGGTGCCCATCTCCACGGCGGGGCCCTGTTCAGCGGTGCTCTTCTGCACCGCGGGCCCTGTTCAGCGGTGCCCATCTCCACGGCGGGGCCCTGTTCAGCGGTGCTCTTCTGCACCGCAGGCCCTGTTCAGCGGTGCCCATCTCCACGGCGGGGCCCTGTTCAGCGGTGCTCTTCTGCACCGCGGGCCCTGTTCAGCGGTGCCTATCTCCACGGCGGGGCCCTGTTCAGCGGTGCCTATCTCCACGGCGGGGCCCTGTTCAGCGGTGCTCTTCTGCACCGCGGGCCCTGTTCAGCGGTGCCTATCTCCACGGCGGGGCCCTGTTCAGCGGTGCTCTTCTGCACCGCGGGCCCTGTTCAGCGGTGCTCATCCAGCAGGTCAAGGGAGCCAGACCTGGCCTGGACTCCCTGTTCAGTCGCCCTCGGACCGTGACATTTCTGGACCCTTCGGGGACGGACTCCTGGCCTCCTTAGTGTCCTCCTTCCCAGCTGGGATGTGGCATGTGGGGTCCACCTTCTCCGCGCTCCTGCTGCCCTTCCGCTCCTTTGATGGGGCTCTCGGGCCCTTGCCTCCCCCAGATGGTGTGGGTGGTGAAGTGGCCGCACATTGCTCCTTGGGGGCAGCCCTGTCGGTCCTCCCACGGCGGTCCTTGGTTTTGCGGGTCCTCTTGCCGGGGGGGGGGGCTGGACGTGTCCTTGCTGCTGATCGATGTGTCACTGCTGGCAAAGGGTGGGCTCCAGAACCCAGGCACAACAGTGACACCCGAAGCTGGGCTGGTGGTGGCTGCGGTGCTCTTGGGACTCTTTGAAGATGGATGGGGGAGGTCATCGGGGGGAAAGAGGTTAAGGTTAGCCAGGAAAAGTTTTTTAGGGCCAAGGTAAAGGGTAGGAGAAGTGGAGATGGAAGTGGAGGTAGAGGAGGTGGTTGTAGGAGAGTCAGGTGTGCTGTCATTGGGTGAAGGTGCTGGTGCTGTAGGCTGTCGTGAGGTGGATGGCTGTTGGGTGGGTGGCTGCCTGCGTTTGTGTGTCTTGGAAGAGGGGGTGACAGACACAGTGGGAGAGGACACAGGGGACGTGTACATGGCAGTGGGGGTGGTGACTGCACGAGTGTGGACTGTACTGGAGGGTGAGGTGGTGATGGAAGCACTGGCTGATGTTGGGGTGCATGCAGGTGTGAGTGTAGACGTCACAGGGAGGGAGGAGGGAGACGAGGAGGAGGGGGACACAGGGGTGGCAGTGGCTGTTGGCATGTCTGCATCTGGGTGTTGCTCGGGTGAGTGTTTGCGGGATCTGTGGTGCTTGTGTTTGGATGAGCTGCTCTTGGGTGTTGAGGTGTGTGCAGGCTGGTCTGATGGTGTGGATGGGATAGGCTGAGGAACAGGAGACAGAGACAGGCTGGAGGCAGTCAGAAGAGGGAGGCTGGAAACAGGGACAATGGCTGCCGTCAGTGCTGAGGCCAGAGCAGTGAACGCTCGTTGATGGGCAGCCTGACCCGAATGAATGCCCTCCAGGTACGCATTGCTCTGTTGCACCTCCCTTTGCACACCCTGGATGGCATTCAGAAGGGTCGTCTGCCCAACAATGAGCGTCCTTACCAGGTCAATGAGCTCCGCACTGAGGGCAGCAGGGGCAACAGGGGCAGGGGCTGAGGTGCCTGGGGCGAAGGAGACGCGCGCCTTCCTGGGCGAAGCGGCACGGAGCGAAGACTGAGGGGCTGCTGGGAGGGCGGGGCTGGTGCGCTGGGTGGCGGCTGTACCTGTAGAGGCGGGGGGCACGGATGTTGCTGCCACCCCTAGGGAGCTCCCATCCGAGGACGTGACGCTTTCGCTGCTCTCACCAGCGGTCCCCGTCGTGGTGCTCCCCTCGCCCTCCGGATCACTGGTGCCCTCGGTGTCTGTTCCTGGGCCCACCGGGGCCTTGTGTCCTGCAGCTCCCTCGTGCTCCGATGCCATATCTCCTCCGCCTGATGATGCTAATGCACACATGCACAAGAAGATGAAGAGAAAGGGTGGGGGGAGAAAAAAGAAGACCAGGTTGAGTGCATGCAATGTCAACACCGTTGGCGGAGAGGACAGACACAGGTGCCTAATGCACTAAGCCGCGCATTCGGGGTACACTACTCAGTACTACTGACTAAGACAACAGGCCAAGAGACGTCAAACGCGCACATGGGAGATGCTGGACCTTCAATGGCTGTACTTGTCACCCTACAGAGGTGGGGGCCGGGGGCACAGGGCCATGCCTAAGGGAGAGGACTACACTACAGAAAGCGCCCTGGCCTAATGTCACCCACAGCCCTCCTCCCCCACCCAGACGCCTCCACTGCGCAGAAAGATAGGAGAATGTGCTGATACTCACCCCCTTGTGTCTGCTGTGATGTCTTAAAGCGCCCATCCAATTCAGGGTAGGCCACCGCCAGGATCCGGGACATCAGGGGGGTCATGGTGCGACTGGCACCCCTCCTAGGTTGGGAGGCCATCCCCAGCAGTGTTTCTGCGGTCTTCCTTGTTCCGCGGCGGATGTCCTCCCACCTCTTGCGGCAGTGGGTGCCCCGTCTGTTGTGGACCCCCAAGGTCCGGACTTCCTTGGCGATGGCACGCCAAATATCGATCTTCTGATGGGCGCTGACCTATTAGACATGTACAGGGTGGAAAGGAGGAAATCATCAATGGCCTGCATGTTAGATGTAATTGCCCCCCCCCCACCCACTTTGCCATATGGCACATGCTCTCATCTGTCGGGCGTTGCACTCCTCATTCGCCCCCCACCCCACCAACTTACATCCACCCCAATCCACACAGGCATAGCCCATTCCATTAGCACCCGGGGTACTCACTTGTTGGTCTGGAGGACCGTAGAGTAGCGCATACTGGGGGAGGACCCCATCCACGAGCTTGTCCAATTCTTCAGACGTGAAGGCAGGGGCCCTTTCCCCAGTCGCAGCAGCCATTGTATCTTCCAGACCGAGGTCACAGCAGCACTTGCAGTATAGGTCCTCTCCTGTGGATGATCAGGTCTCGAGTGATTAAGCAGATAGAAAATGGCGGTCACGTCCGCGGCGGTGCGTTCCGCGGCGGTGCGTACCGCGACCGCCGGCGCACTTCGTTATTTGCTCCTGAAACCCATAGGCTTCAATGTTAACCAATGCGGCTTTGCGCCGCGGTCTTCGACCGCCTACCGCCACGGTGTGCCCCGCCAGCGCAGTGACCTCACATCCCATTGTCCCACTTCACAGGTCAGGCAGCCGCCATTTCAAGGGCCCACATGGCTTAATTTTGACTGCGACACACAGGCCTAGGCCTTGCATTGCCACACATACACGCCTTTCAACCCATTGCCATTCTTTAACTGTGCAAGCTGTCTGTACGTACCTGTGGTTTGGCTGACTCTGTGCTCCATGTTGTCCTTCCTAGGCACCGTCCGCTGGGACTTGGGATGAGAAGGAGGAATCCTCGCGTGTACCGACCGCTGGTGGACCTGTCGACAATGGAAGAACGCCATATAATCCTTCGATACCGACTTGACCGTGCCACTATCCATGAACTGTGTGCCCAGCTGGAGCCAGCCCTGATGTCCCCCATCCGCCAGCCCACAGGGATTCCCCCTCTGGTGCAGGTTTTGTCAGTCCTCCATTTTTTGGCCAGTGGGTCATTCCAGACCACAGTGGCCATGTCATCTGGAATGTCTCAGCCTATGTTTTCTAAGATTTTGAGCAGAGTGTTGTCTGCCCTGATGAAACTCATGCGGAGCTACATCATTTTCCCCGAGGAGGGTGACTTGCCCACAGTGAAGGGTGATTTCTATGCCCTTGGACATATCCCCAACATCATTGGTGCCATTGATGGGACCCATGTGGCTTTGGTACCCCCAAAAGACGATGAGCAGGTGTACCGAAACAGAAAGAATTATCATTCGATGAATGTCCAGGTGGTCTGTTTGGCTGACCAGTACATCTCCCATGTAAATGCCAAGTTCCCAGAGTCAGTGCATGACGCGTATGTGATGCGAAATAGCAGCATCCCCTATGTGATGGAGCAGCTACAGAGACAACGTGTGTGGCTAATAGGTGACTCTGGTTACCCCAACCTGCCGTGGCTACTGACCCCAGTAAGGAATCCCCGGACAAGGGCAGAGGAACGCTACAATGAGGCCCATGGGCGTACAAGGAGGGTGATTGAGCGAACCTTTGGCCTCCTGAAGGCCAGGTTTAGGTGCCTGCATATGACTGGTGGATCCCTAATGTACTCACCAAAGAAGGTGTGCCATATCATCGTGGCGTGCTGTATGCTTCACAACCTGGCTTTGCGACGCCAGGTGCCTTTCCTGCAGGAGGATGGTCCAGATGGTGGTGTTGTAGAAGCCGTGGAGCCTGTGGAGAGTGAAGAGGAGGAAGACTCTGAGGACGACACAGACAATAGGGACAGAGTGATACAACAGTATTTCCAGTAACACCCAGGTAAGAATCACCCACGCCATTTCACAATTGCTTCTAGCCTCCTGCATCTATACTTTCTGTAGTTCCCCACAGATGTTTTTAATTAATATATGCCTTTCCCTTCCCTTCTCAGTGCTGTCTGACTCAGTACCTGACTTCTGCTTGGTTCGCCCATGAAATACAGCGTATTGACATTGGTATGTTGTCATGACTATTTGACAGAACAGAAATTGAACAGTAATATGTTATCCATTTGTTAATAATACAGCATGACTCAAAACAGGTTTGTGTGCAAAATGTGATTTATTTACAGTGCTAGATACCGGTACATGTGATTCTAAGGGTGATGGGTGGGGGTGGAGGAATATCCATGGCAGAGTCCAGTTCTCAGTCTCACAGGTGCATTGTTCTTTTGCCTGTGGAAGGATGGAGCATAGGCAGTTCATGGTTGGACAGGGTGGCAATGTGGGACAGTGGGAAGACTTGAGGGGGTATGTCCTGCTGGCGGGGGTCTTGACATCCTACTCTGTCTTTTTCTTTGGTCTCAGGCTCCTCTTACGGGGTGGTTGTTCTTCAGCAGGAGGTGGGGTTCTGGGGGGCTGTCGAGGTGTTGGGACCTCCTGTCCACTAGCGCCGGCGGAGGTGGTAGGCTGTTCCTGGTCCGGCCTAGTGACAGGGGCCCTGTGTGGTGCACCATGGTCCCGCAACGCGTCCTCTATCCTGTGGAGGGCCAGGACGATGGTCCCCATTGCGGTCCCGATGATTCTCAGCTCCTCCCTGAACCCCATGTAGCGTTCTTCCTGCTGTGCCTGGATCTCAGTGAACCTGGCCAGTACCGTCGCCATCGTTTCTTGGGAGTGGTGGTATGCCCCCATGATGGTGGTGAGGGCCTCTTGGAGAGTGGGTTCCCTGGGCCTCTCCTCCCCCCCCTGTCGCACAGCAGCCCTCCGAGCTGCCCGGTTTCCCCCGGCCTCTGTCCCCTGGCCGGTGTGCCCACTCCCACTGCCCCCAGGTCCCTGTTGTTGTTGGGGTGTCGGGTTAGCCTGGGTGCCCTGTAGTGGCAGACACACCGCTGATTGAGCTGTCCTAGAGACAGAGGCATGGGCCCGCTGGGTGGGAGCTGTGCTGGTGTCGGCAGAGGGGGTCGGGTCTGGTGTGGCCTGTGTCTGGGTGAGGGGAACCGACTGCCCAGAGGTCCCCGATGGTCCGGCTGGTCATCAGGTTCACTGTCGACAGAGCTGCTATCCTCAGTGTGGGCCTGTTCCGGTGGTGGGATGGACACTTCTGGACCCTCCTGGCTGGTTTGTTGTCGTTCGGGTCCTGCATGGGGTAAGAGAGTTTGGTTATTGTTTCTGTGTGTGCAATAGCATGCGTGTTGTGGGTGCCCTTGTCCCCCAGTGCAGGCATTCCCTGGAGGGAGGTGTTGTGAGGGTATTTAGTGGGGGGGAGGGGTTAGTGCAGTGGTCATGCTTAGGTGATGGGTGCCCATGGTTTGTGTTGGCATGCAGGAGTTGGTGTTGGGATGGGTGGGTTGTGCTGGTGAGACATTGTCAGGAAGGATGTGTGCTGGGGGGTTGGGGGTGAGGGTGGGGGTGTGGGTTGGCATGCTGGTGGGGTGTGGGGGATATAGTAGTTGAGATGGGACTTACCAGAGTCCATTCCTCCGGCTACTCCTGCGAGGCCCTGAGGATGCAGGATGGTCAAGACCTCTTGCTCCCACGATGTAAATTCGGGAGGGGTGGGTGGGGGTCCGCCGCCAGTCTTCTGGACCGCGATGTTGTGCCTGGAGACCATCGATCGGACCTTCCCCCGTAGGTCGTTCCATCTTTTGCGGATGTCCTCCCTATTCCTGGGATGCTGTCCCACCGCGTTGACCCTGTCCACGATCCGCTGCCATAGCTCCGCCTTCCTGGCTATACTGGTGTGCTGCACCTGCGAGCCGAAGAGCTGGGGTTCCACTCTTAGGATTTCCTCCACCATGACCCGGAGTTCTTGGTCCGAAAATCGTGGATGCCTTTGGGGTGCCATGGGGTGGTGTGGGTGAGGTGTGGGGTGGTGTATGTGATGAGGAGTGTGTTGGTGAGTGGTGCTTTGTGCTACTATGTGGTGTGTGTGATGGTGTAGTGTGCCTCAGTGTGTCTTGCTTTGGATTGTCTGCTGTGTCTCTCTCTCCTTCTCTCAGTAATTGGGGTCGCAGGGGTTTGTGGGTGATGTGGGTGTGTGTTTTATAGTTGGTTGATTGTGTGGGAGTGGTGTGTGTATGTGTATCAGGTGTGTGTTTTTCAAATTGTCCAATGTGGCTGTGTTTTGGTGATGTGTGTGTATTCTGACCGCGGCGGTGTGTAGCGCCAATGGAATACCGCGTTTGAATGACCGCCGTGTGGATTCGTGGGTCGTAATGGCATGGGCGTATTTCTGTTGGCGTGACGGTGGAGGTTTGATCATCTCCAGTTTATCGCTGCCCGCCGATGTGGCGGGCTGGAGTGGAGGACAGATTTTTGGAGGTTTGGCCGTTGTGGGTCAGAATGACCGTGGCGGTTGACCGCGGCCGCGGCGGTGTTATGGCGGTCTTCTGACCGGCGGTAAGGGCATTTTACCGCCGAGGTCAGAATCACCCCCTTAGTGTCTTCGATCGCTCCGAGGATCTTGTTCAGTGTATCCTGCATCATACTAGGCGCTGCCGCCTCTTCCGATTCACCACTGGTCAACGGGCGATCAAGTCCCCTCTCCGCTTGGGATGATCCCTGTATCTTATGTCTAAGTTTCCCCATTGTTCAATGGGCGCGTGTAGCATCCGGGTTCTGTCGCCCCGTCAAGGACAGATGAAATGATTGAGCCTTACTGCCTAGGGCACTAGTAGCCCCTCGTCGCAAAGTGTCTTCCCCTAACTGCAGAGCTCCGTCGGGCAGGTCTTCACACAAGAGTCAGGTCTTCACCCATACGACAACCCTCTTGGGCCTCTCCAGCCCACACTGAGTCAGAGCTGTCCGCCAACCTGAGGTTTCCACGGGGCCTATCACAGCTCCAGGTGCCTCAGCCAATATCCCCTGCTTGAGTTCACCGACGTCCACGGGGGTGGGGCAGAGGGCACCCCCGACGGTCCCTAGAGGAGGCCCTCTCCACCAATTCCCTTCCACTTCTGGGCCACACTGTCCAGAGGTTTCCCTCTACCTCTGGTCAGCCTCCTCATCTGGCAATAGGGATCACTTGTTCCCCTCTTCAGTTCTTACGGGGGGCCTCCTGTCTCCACCTCACCATCAGCTCACAATGCAGGGGGCAGACCTGTGCTTGTTCTCGATGTCTCACTAGGCAAGTCCCAGGCGCCAGCACACTCCGCAATGGGGCCGTGCCCATCCTCAAAGGCAATCAGGGCCCCACTGCTTGTGTTTCACCGTTCGGGGCTGCAGGCAGTACGTCCCTGTCCACCGCTCCGTCGCGGCTCTTCAGGTGCCGGTGTGCACACTTGAGTCGCGTTCACCTCAGCGGCCGCCTCGGGCCTCCCCAGCCTGCGCCGCTCTACTGCGGCTCTCCAGGTGCCGCCGCGCACATTTGAGCCGCAGTCTCCCCAGCGCCTGCAGCCGCTCTTCAGGTCCGTGGACCACGTAGCCAACCCACTGGCGCGTCCGTCCGACCTACGATGTCTTCCGTATGGGGCCTGCAGCTCCCGGGGCCACACCGCTCAGCTCCGCAGCCTCCCCCCGCTTAGTAGGTCTCAGGGGGTCCCCCAGCCACCGATATTAACAGGATTTAATGCAGGCCGACACAGAGCTCTGATTTTAGGTGGCCGCCATCTTAGGCCATCAAGCCACACCTTCATCATGTGGCTTGTTAATGCCCCCTTTGCTGTAGGGCCAAATCACGCACATCCAAATTCCTCCAGAACACGCAAAGTTGCTTTTTAACAAACAGGAGTAGTCATCGAATAATGTCCGGGCACCCTAGCTCAAGTGGGTAGTGTCCCCTTCAGTGCGTAGGTGCTGTGGCGAGCTGAACGCTGAGTTTGGGTCACAGCCACCGGCTTCTCCTTCACCCTGGCCCAGACCCCCGTTTCTCTCTCCTCCTCTCCAGCTAGGTCCGGCTTTAGGGGGGTGGTGGGAGGAGTATTGTTTCCGGGGAGAGGTTTTGGTGGGTAATTCGGTCGCCTTGGCGCTCTTCCGGCCTTGCCCGTCAGGCCACGGGCAGCCTGACGCCAGTGGTCAGGGTCATGGTCTCCTCTCCGTCACTGTTGGCAGGCGAGGTGCAGCATGGGTCTCCCTTTTCTGCCCGTCTCCACCGGCCTCAGGGTCTGTCGTCACTCGGCTCTTGGTTACATTCCTCAAGCAGGCCCAATGGCCCCTCCTCCCGCAGCTCAGCAGCCACCTCTGTCGCCTTTTTCCTGGTAACCAAAATCGTCTCGCTTGGCTCCCTGGAGGTACCGGTGACTGGCGTCACTGATCAAAGGACCATCAGGGTGTAGACATCAGCTGCAACTGAAGGATAATTATCGGGCCCACTTGGGGCTCCAGTCTTACACAACCGGTGCGGTCCCCATCTTTGCCACGCCCCACATTTAGTGTAACATGTGGGTCAGTGGTGTATATCCGATCGCGAAAAGGGTAAACATCTACAGGCCTGCGAATTTGCAGAAATTTGCATATCCTTTACACATAATTTACCATTTTTGCTTGTAAAATGACCTACGAGACATTCAGAAGTTTCTACTGAGATTTGAAATGTGAAGGGGGCCCCCTATATTTTATGATATCTAAGAAAAAGTATTTTACAACCTGAAAATAGTTAACATCATCATACCTTTTGTTAAAGGTCGTGATGCTAGTTTAAAACTCTGTAGGTTGAATTCAAATGCAATTAGTTTTAAATATTTTTGAACTGTGATATCAGTACAAGTATCGATATCTTTAAGTGCCATGGAAACCTGTACTTTTTGGACAAATCACAAAACTGTTGTCTCAATGCTAAATTAGTGCATCATGCTGATATCTTATAAGTCTGCAGCTCTGACACTTTTAGAAGGTTTTAAGATTGTACATTTTTCAAGGCAATTATTGAAATACTCTGTAAGCAATTAATGCAACCATAGTTCTGCCTGTTTTCATGCATTCATTGCATTGATTATGACAACACTATTCATTAGTAAATTCATTAAATATCCACTTGGCATTTTAACGTTGTGACTACTATGGCAGTCTTGCATCCTCTCTGTCTCCCATCTTCTCCCTTCCTATAGCAAGTCACCCACAATTCCAATGATTTAATCTCCCTTTGATCTTATTGTTGCCTAGATTATGGATTTTCCTTCTCTTCTTAAAATGTATTTTTCAACAGGGTTCCCTTGCATGTTGAAATATGTTTCTTTAATACATGATGCAAATTTGTTTAAATAATTAAAGTTACTAACTTATACCCCAAATCAAAGATTAACATTGTGCCAATGAGATAACCTTAACAATTTTTTTTAACTGTAGATGATGCAAATTGTTCATTTTTAATTATGTACAGTAACTGAGTTATTAGAATCCTTATCATAATGATCACATGTATGTGAGATCAACAGAAAGCTTACAGATGCATGGGATGAAAAATAAATCTAAATAGGTACCACAATTAAGGGTCAAAAGCAGTGCTAAACGCTTCTGTGTCCTAAAATAGTGGTTACATTTTCCTGTAGTTTATTAAAAAGCACCACATCTTACAAAGGTTACATCTTACATTTGGGGGTTGATTATGACTTCGGTGGAAGGAAAAGGCCGCCCGCCGAAGTCCTGACGGTCAGTTTGCCACCAGTGTGGCCACCTTCCTGTGGGCCCCATTAAGAGTTTCCCACTGGCTCATCAGGAAGCAGCCTACAACATTCATCCCGGCTCATAATAGAGCCAGCATCAATGCTGTAGTGTGTAGGGTGCACCAGCAGACAGTGGACATTGCGACAGGCTGGCCCGGGGGGCACCTGCACTGCCCATGCTATATGCATGGGCAGTGCAGGTGTCCCTCCTGATGCCCCCTGAACCCTGTCTCTGACAGCAGTTAGATGGCGGTGCTACTGCTATGTAACTGCCAATGGAAAAGGGACTCGTAATCTCTTGGGCAGCGCTGCCCTGGCAGATTAGAACTGCCAGCCCCGCCAGACCGATGAAAACTCATAATCTGGTGGTGCTGGCAGTCCAACTGTGGCACTACCACCATGGTCATAATGTGGCAATCTGACTGCCACATTGGTGGCAGTCTGACCAGGACAGTGGCCCTGGCAGTCTTAAAACTGCCAGGGTCGTAATTATCCCCTTAGTCACCATTGGGTGTGATGTTTATATATATAAATGTAAAGTCTCACCTTTTTTAAAAAAACTTTCCTGGTTCTCTTCCTCTCTTAGTATCTGATTGATCTACACTTTGAACAGAGCCATCAGCTGTGTTAATGTACTTTTGTACATTTTCAGTCGAAAATTTTCTTTGTGCCTCAGTTAGAATTTGAGCTGTCTTGTTGCTTGTTCATTAAATTATGTACAATGGAATAATCCCCATTCCCTTCCCCCCTTTTGTTTGTGCTTTAAAATTATATTTATTTGCTTCATTCTGCCCTTCTCTCAGCCAGAATAATTTGACTACCCCTTATAACAGTTTAATGTCTCAAAATATAATTGCATGCACTGTTCATAATGATATTGGTTGTCTCTAACCACATCATAGATTGTTGTTAATCTTCAATGTATTATTTAGTGATACTCTAACTTTAAACTAAACAGTAGTAGAGGTTTTTAGCTGATCTGTAATATAATAACTTCATGTTTTCGTTTTACTTAGTTTACATGTTAGATATAGATGTCAACACATCCGACTCTACTTACAGTCATCAGCCCTCTGAGAGGTTAGAAAATCTTAGCGCAGGCATCTCAAAAGCACGAGCATCACCAGGCTCACCCTTGAACCAAGCAATGGTAATCATTATCTTTATATTTCACAGTTTTTTGTATAAATAATACATTTTGAATAGATGTCATCATTTCTTTATCAATCAGATATCAGCTCACCTATAATTTTCGTATGATTTATAATTAAACGTAATTTTTCTTTTTACAGAGGTAGCCATTTTCAGATTCTAAACCTCCAGTGTATAATATTAATTTGCTGGCACCAGTATTTGTATTGGTATATACATAAAGCAGGGACATTGCTTTGGTAACAATATTAGATGACCTTCAAAAGCTAGCAGACCAGTACCTGGTCTTGAAAAGTTTTGTCAGATCCATTCAATAAAGTGCCCTGCAAATGAGTGATAGGCTAAAGGAAGTATGAATCAAGGTTCTTGCTTTGAACTGGTTGATAACCTATCTGGTAGATTGAGAGGAGGCAGTGGATCTTGAGCCGTATCGATTTCAGTTCAAATCATTGTTGGCAGGGATCTCACAAGGATCATCAATAAGTTCTACATTATCCAGTCTGTACATTCTAACATTTGCTCAACTGGTGTACTCTTTTAAACTCATATTTATGAATTGAGCTGATGATACACAGGTTGCGATCACCCTAGATAAAAATAACGGCTCCGCCCACAGCTTCATGTAAGTGTTTTTATCAGTCACAAGGTAGTTAGGAGACAACTCCTAAGAATTTTATTCTGACAAGTTAGAAATTATGATTATATCTAAGTGTAATAGTCTTGCCTCCTTCTCTGACTGTTGTAGGTCCGTCTCCTGTTTCAATATTTCAGACTCTTGGTTTCTACTTCGTTTATAAGGTGGATTTGAAAATTAGGTCAATCATCTGTTCTTGGCATGATGTCACTTCTTGAAACTGTTGATAGAAATTCTTATCTTCCAGCCAACTTTTGGCCGTTATTTGGTACCAGCAATAATTAGTCAAGTATGAAAAATCCCTTTTTCTGAGATCTTCTGTGGGACTGATAAACCTTGTCTGGAAATTCTTCTGCTTCCATGGCCCTAGAGTCATCACATTGGTTATCAATCCCCAAAAGGATAGTTTTTAAATCATTCTATTTTGATTTTAAAACATTTTATATACTAGAGCCCACCTATTTTCAAGACAGGCATTGTCAATATAAATCCACATAACCACTTGGGTCTGGATGAGCCAGCTTTCCTGTGATTCCTAGAAATAAAAGGCCTATCGTGGTAGTGGGGGAGAAGGGGTTTTTACAGAGCCTTTTCTGTGAATGTCGGAAACTCATTACTGCTGAATTTTAATTTCATTTCGCACCTTCTCCCTTTCCAAAAGGCCCTGAAAACAAACCTTTATTCTCACAATGGAAAATCTGATCAACAGGTTCTCCTCATGGAATCTTTGAACTGAAAATATCTAGGTAGTCATTGACAACAGAATGCCTTCATAAGCAACAGAGAAAGTTGATTTTACAAATCATTTATGCCAATACAATGGTACTTTTTGTAAAAAGCTGCGCCAATTTTTAAGTTGATATAAAATTGTTTATTTTATTTTAGTGGTCTTCACATGTTAATGTTCCTGCATTTTTGTTCCTCCACAACAATTTACTTTGAATACAATATTTTCTTTGTATTCATGGAATCCCTATTCAGTGTACCTGATAATCTAATGTAAGAACAATAAATTTCAATTACGAATTGTTCACTGGTATATTTATTTATTAGTATTTCCTATTAATGTATCTATTTTGTCCCTGAATTACTTTTAGTGGGTTAATATTTTCTACCCTTAATGACTTACAATAGTCCTAATTGAGGCAATGTACAAATATTGACCTTAATTTTTAAAACCTGTTCACCTATTTTAATTCCAGAGAGGAATAAAACATATATGTTTCTCAACATATATTGACCTAAATGTTCATTGACAGCCTTACACAACCCACTTTTCCTGGATTCACACTCCCATACTGTTTACAAAATGTATGAATTGTATGCCATCTCCTCAACTAGTAGTTGAAGGATCCATAACTTGGGCCTTGTTCACTTTGTTGAAAAGGTGTGTATAAGTGATTATATTAAATCATGTCATCAAAATGCTAAGAGTTAGTTATTCATATACCTGATGTCCTTAGCATTTCAAACGGAATAGTGTTCTACAGTATACAGTAGGTTTAATGTTAATGGCTTATCTAAATTTGTTCTGCTGAATAATTGTGAACATATTTACTTTTTTGTTACATTTTGGCTAGAGAGATACTTTGATAACATTTACGATTATTATAAGGCTGATGTCTGAAGATTATTAATGTAGGCAGTGGTGAACATTATATGTGTGCAGGGCATAACAAATCAGAAAAGAAGCTGGACACTTTGAAGTAGTATTGAAAGTTTAATGAAAAGTACAAGTTGTGAGCAGCTGTGTCATTAATATCATGATTTTTCCCTTATTTCCTTAATTGTTATATTTTTGCTATGGGCCCATTTCTGTTATCATAAACTGTAATTATTGTTAATAACAAATAAGTAATTTGACTTTCCAAGAATTCACCAGACAATTAAAAATAAATTATTTCATTTTACCTATTGTCCTCGTATTCCTTATATCTCATACACGCTATGTTTTGCATTATAAATCTTTTGAATTATGTTATTTTGTATCTTGTAGATACCTTCAAATGACATTCGTGTATATATTTAACCTCTTTTATTTTTACTCTCCAGATTACGCACAGTGAGTGTCTTGTCTTATGTCTTCCCTTGTAGACTCTGCACCATTATTGTAGGTCTTGTTAGAATGATCTGAAGTTGATATATACCATTCATAGGAGACGACCACTTCAACTGCTGACAATATATGAGATAAATGCAATCTTCTGCACATAGGTATCACCACCTAATTTATCTGCTTCTGCTTTCTATCCTTCATATTGGTAGGCCAATTGTTTCCCAGGCTTCTCGTTTTTTTTCATGCAAGAACCAAGAAGAACTATTTTATTAGGTGAATTGAAGAACATAGCACTCTCGCAAAAGAGTTATTTTAAATTGTGAAGGAGCTTGCTCAGATGACTTTTCTATTGCAATAGACTCCCCCTATTAGGCCCTCCATGAGGAGTTGGGGGATTATTTCACTGATAAAATCCACAAGATATACTCGTCTTTTGAGTTTCAACTACCTCTCTTCCTCCCGAGGAAGACCCTTGGGGCCATATTTATGCTCCGTTTGCGCCGGATTTGCGTCGTTTTTTTTTACGCAAATCGAACTCCATATTTATACTCTGCCGTTAGACGCGTCTAGCGCCAAAGTCCATGGAGTTTGCGTAATTTTTTAGCGTGGACACCTACTTTGCGTTAATGATATGCAAGGTAGGCGTTCCCGTCTAAAAAAGTGACTCCGAGGCATGTGCGCCGTATTTACACTCCCGGAAGGAGCCCAGAGGTGCCCTCCCATGCCCCCAGGGATCCCCCCTGTCACCCTTGCCCACCCCAGGAGGACGCCTAAGGATGGAGGGACCCATCCCAGGGAACATAAGGTAAGTTCAGGTAAGTAATTTATTTTATTTTTTTGTGGCATAGGGGGGCCTGATTTGTGCCCCCCTACATGCCACTATGCCCAATGACCATGCCCAGGGGACAGAAGTCCCCTGGGCATGGCCATTGGGCTAGGGGGCATGACTCCTGTCTTTGCTAAGACAGGAGTCATTTTAATGGCGGTTGGGAGCCAAAAAAAATGGCGCAAATCGGGTTGAGGCGAACATTTTGCCTCAGCCTGACTTGCCCCATTTTTTGGCGCCCAAGCTCCATATTCCCCTACGCCGGCGCTGCCTGGTGTACGTCATTTTTTTTTACGCACACCAGGCAGCTCCGCCGGCTAACGCCGGCTAACATCATTGAATAAATACGGCGCCCGCATGGCGCTTCAGAATGGCGTTAGCCGGCGTTAGATTTTTTGACGCACAACTGCGTTGGCGCAGTTGTGCGTCGAAAAGTATAAATATGGCCCTTGGTTTTTCATTGGCCCCACCCCAATGTTACTAACCATTCAGGAGCTATTGAGCCGTTCACAGAACAACAGGTCTTAAAGCAGATGATAGAGGTCAAATCTGGCTCCCCTTCTGACCCCCTACAAGCATTTTATTTATTTACAGGTAGCAGTGATGCTTTACCCCTATTTTACACATATTTTAATCAGTCCCTTGCAGAGGCTACCCATCTAGAGGCTTGGAAGGAAGCAATATTGTTGCTGTATCCTAAGAAACCTGGAGTTGAGGTCTCCTGCCTGTCCAACTATCGGCTGATATCACTACTTCCATACATGTCAAACATTTTGGAAAAAATAGAGATTAGCCAATTGACCAACTTTTAAAGAACAACAATTAACTTGACCCCTCACAAACTGGGTTCCAAGCCAATAATAGCACTGAGTCTATGCTGTTAATTGTACTTGATGACCTTAGGTTTGTAGTTGATCAGGGCAAGGCTGCTGCCCTGATACTACTTGACCTTTTTGCGACTTTCAACATTTTCTCCCGTAGCCTATTGATCAATAAACTTTATGACATTGGCTTTCATTCTAAAGCTTTTCAATGGTTTGGTTCTTTATTAAAAGAGAGATTGTATACAGTTTAACTTGGAACTTTTAAATCCCATTACCACGAATTTATGTGTGGAGTTCCACAAGGCTCTTCACTTAGCCCTACCCTTTTTCATATTTATGTGGCTTCTTTAGCAAACATTGTAAGAAAATGGGACTTTGATATCTGCTCCTATGCCGAAGACACTAGGTGAATAAATCACTAGGTGAGAATCAAGACAAGCCTGATGCAAGTTACATGAGTGCCTTGTAGAAGTAGCAGATTGGATGATCAAGCACTGCTTAAAATTAAATGCAGACAAAACAGAGATCCTGCTGTTTGGTGGGGGCCCTTTGATTTGGGATGCCTGGTAGAGGCCAAACTCTCAGGGGAACCTTGGCTAAAAATCTCAGCATTCTCATGAATGTTTTGCTTTCTATGCAAGAACATCTGAAGGCTACCTGGGATAAATCTTTTAGCACTTTCAAGCTACTGAGAAGGATGTTTAAGTAGATACCAATTGCCTGGTGTAAAACCATAGCCCGGGCCCTGATTACAAGCCGTTTGGACTATGGTAATGTCCGTTTTGTGGATATGGCGGATTACCTTTTCACAAGATTACAGGTAATTCAAGCTGCCGCCATCAAGCTCATCTGCAACATGGACAAATCTGGTTCTGCATCCACCTGTCTGACTTCCCTTAGTTGGTTTCCAGTACAGAAAGGAGCGGGTTTCAAACTCTTATGCCATGTGCATAAGGATCTGTATGACACCAGACCAGAAATTCTACGGGCCACAGTTCAATTCTTTAAGCCTGTTCGTAATTTGAAATCTGGTTATTTGGCCTTAGCCAAGGCCATACGAATAAGTAAAGCTGGATCAGTTGGCCTTCATTTCACGTCAGCCCAGTGGAATTCTTTACCACTGGATCTTTGCCTTATTGACAACTATTTAACGTTTAGACAGAGACTGAAAACCTGGATGTTTTTACGCTAATTACCTTTTTGCACTTGTGATTGTTGGCTTTTGGTGGGGTTTCTTTTCAGCTGAATGATAGGGGGCTTTACAGCAAGTGATATCCCCTTGGGGATGAGTGAGGTATTTTATAAGTACCCTATATAAATAAATATTGCATTATTAGATACTGTTTATAAATTATCATGGCCAAATAAATCCAGTTGTAAACTCAGCTATTGAAAGCATTGCCCACTCAACAAGAATTTCTCATTTTGCTTTAAAATATGACACATTACAAGCAATACCTGCTGTCCTGCATAAAAATGTAATACAATTGCGTTTGTATTCCTTATGGATTAATTATGGAAGCTAGAAAAATATGTTGGTAACAATATTGTTTGCTTTGTGTTGTACTCTGTATTTAAGTACATAGGGGCATATTTATACTCCGTCTGCGCCGATTGTGTGTCAAAAAGTTTGACGCACAATCAGCGCAAACGTTGCCCCGTATTTAAACTTTGACACCCGAGCCCGCGGACAACAAAATTCCGCCGTGTGCGTCATTTTTTTGATGCGCCAACCTGCCTTGCGTTAATTATATGCAAGGTAGGCATTCCCGTCCAAAAAATGGCTTAAACGGCCGTGCGTCGTATTTGTGCTTTTGGCCAAAAATGACGCACGGCCGGGAGGCGGAGCCAGAAAATGACACACAGCCCGATTTGCATCAAAAATTAACACCTGGGTCAGGGCAGGCGTTAAAATGGGGCAAACACACCTGTATTTAATCAGAACACACAGAACAAACAGCAGAGCAGCAGAGCAGCAACAGGCAGCCATGGAGGTTATACTAATCCAGCGTGCACGCAGACGCAGAGCCCAGCAGCAACAACAGCAGCTACAACAACACCAGCAGGGACCCCAGAGGCAGCGCAGAAGGCAGGAGAGGATATTCCACCCAAGAACCACCCTTCAGGGCCTCAGGGAACACGACATCATACAGAGGTACCGGTTGAACTGGCAGGCCATTCAGCAGCTGCTGCGCAACATTGAACAGCAGTTGGCCCCCACTTTGGTGACACCCCGCACCATCC
This sequence comes from Pleurodeles waltl, assembly GCF_031143425.1. Lineage (NCBI taxonomy): Eukaryota > Metazoa > Chordata > Amphibia > Caudata > Salamandridae > Pleurodeles > Pleurodeles waltl. The sequence goes on along the minus strand of NC_090444.1, from coordinate 595,400,026 downwards.
AACAGAAACAAAGCTGCTTGCCTTACTTCATATGCTGGCAAGTGGCTCTTTCCAAACAACTGGTGCCCTGGTTGACGGAATATCACAACCATCATTCCCTGCCTTTTTGCCCAAAGTACTGGATGCCATCATTCGACTGACACCGCACCACATCTGCTTCCCTAACACACTGCAGAAGCAGCAGGAAACAAAGCAGGGGTTCTACCTCATCAGTGGCTTCCCACACGTCCTGGGTGCAATCGACTGCACACATGTACGCCTTGTGCCACCTGCTGCAACTGAACACCTCTACCGCAACAGGAAGCACACACATTCCATCAACATGCAGGCCATAGTCGATCACCAGGGATTGATCACCAACATCGTGGCTAAATATCCTGGGAGTGTCCATGACTCATGCATCTTCCGTCACTGCACCATCAATGAACACTTCCAGGATGGACGGTATGGCAATGGACTACTTGTTGGTAAATACAAAAACCTACTTATATACACACTGCATAGCAACCCTCTAGGACACACAACACATACACCACAACAGCAACATGTCAACAGGAACACACTGAGGTCCTGACATCACTAGCCATGTTTCTTAAGTCACCATTGAACCTGTCACACATCGGAAATTACTGTACAGCCTAATGTTAAGACGACAATGAGTGCGGTTGCCTAAATGTCACCTTGCAAATTGTAAGTGGCCCAATGACCTTTACATTAATCCATTGCATAAGTTTCAAGGTATGGGATGTCCAGGGTACTTTGATATGAACGTGCTAACAACACTTTCAATTTTAACTGTGCATGGAACTATCATCTCACCCCCAGTGAAGGCACAGAGACACCAGTATCAGAAGTCACAATGCTAGGGAGGGCACACTGTACTGCAAATCCCAAAACATACTGCTGACAAACGGTTAGCAGACAAACACTCGTTCAGCCAAGGAAACAACACAATGCAGATGGTACAGCCTTCAAGCAGAGGATGCCACATTAGTACACAAAAGAGTAACAGACAACACAAGACAACTACTGCCATGAAAGGTCTTTTCAATAGTGCCAGCTACATCAACATGATCCCATTCATTTTCTCTTGCAGCTGATCAGGGGTATGGCATCCAGCCATGGATTATGACACGATTTAGCAAGCCAAGTACTGCTGCAGAGCGTGCATACAACAATGCCCATAGGAGGACACGCAGCATTGTCGAGCGGACCTTCGGCATCCTCAAGTCAAGGTTCCGCTGCCTCGACATCACTGGTGGTAGCCTCCTATATTCCCCCGAGATGGTCTGTAGGATCATCCTCACATGTGCAATATTGCACAACATTTGTATCAAAAGAAACATTCCCCTCCTGGAACCAGAGCCACACATGCCTGAAGAGGAGGAAGAGGAGGATGCTGGCCTGCAACAGGAGGGGGAACTACAGAACACAGCTGCTGGTATACGCAGGCAGCAACAGATTGTAAATAATTTCTTCTAAGTATGATCACCTTCACCACTTTAGTTAACGAATTTAAATAAACACCTATTCTAATCACCATATCATGGTCTGGCTATTCCTTTTTGCACACCTTCATTTCTACTTATCAGAATAAGAGTGTTGCCTCATGGAGCATTGCTGAGATACTGAGTAGGACACGGAACATCCAAGAGCTAATGTGATGCCTAACATACAATGGTCACATACACACACACTCTTAATGACATATATCATGTACATATCTCCTTTGAAGGCCAATAGCAGAGGACCACAACTATTTCACACATACATGTTGAAAGCAAGGTCCAACGCAGCATATGGCACACAACTAAGACACCATCACTCAATAAGGGGAAAACAAGCCTCATACATGAGGCAGTCAATGTGCTTTGGCATCAGTAACAGGAATGCCTGACCAGACCCTTGACAGCAGTTAGTCCTACTGCATCCAATATTTGCAAGGACTATCTGTGACTAGAGTTCCATAGAAGCAGAACATAGACAGCACAAGTGCCACACATATGACATGCATTGCGCACATGACATTCCATGTACATGTCAAGCCATTTCCTAACTCATTACACACCCATGCACCTGGTCACAACCCACCTGTCGGAAGAGATCCCTGGAATACTAAGATGTGTACCCTGATAATACCTCCTCTACACACACAGACCAACATTAGCAAACCAGTGTGCTACACCCTTTCCTATGGTATGCCATTGTCATAGAACATCTGACTGCAAGGACGTCAGGTCAATTTATACACTGTCTTCTAGTTTCAAAGCCCTGTTAGCACATGTAGATTGCTTCCCCTTGTGAAAATGTCTGTTGGCCCTTAGAATGCAAGTCTCACCTACAGGACTGGTGAGAAACAGATGCAGCCCACACCTATGATCACCTCCATGCACACCACCCATTTCAAAAAGCACTGCCCCTGATGATGCCTGGAACAGCATAGGAGTTGCCATCATGTCAAATACACCGTCAACCATTGATACTAATTAAGCCGTGTAACACAGCCCTTGGGTTCATTTGTCACCTTCAAAAACACAGGACGTACACAGTTTGACATGTCAACTGTCTACTTTGTCCTCAAAACAGTCTCAGTCAGACCACTGATTGCGTAACTTGTCAAGTAACTGGATCCTGAATCATCTTGCATTCTGTCAGCCTGACTGGCAACTGTCTGTGCATCACACTAAAGTATCCCTGTGTTAGCAAACCTCTCATTCATAAGGGGGCATTGGGCATGGGCTTCTTCCATGCATACCCAAATACATTGTATAGCATCATCTGCCTTTTAACTGTACCATTTGAGTTACATCCTCTTGGAAAATCAAAATTCATGGCCCATCCCTTGTCTGGGTTGCATTTATGCATGAATGACAAAGTGTGACAGTGTCCCAGGGCCGTAGGCAGGGATTGGGTACGGGGCTTTCAGCACAACCAGCAACCTCTGATAATGTCCATGAATAATACACAAATGTCACGACCATGACAGTTCACACACAGCATCACAGTGCGCACAACATAGTGATGGGCCGTGTGTGGTGAATAGCTGCGAGAATAATCAGCACAGAGGGTATGATGTTCCCAGATGCAGTGGGAAGTGCAGAGGCCAACCTGTGTACAAATGTTGTTATGACACCTGCCGGAACATGACACCTGAGACATTATCTCACTCAGCACACCAAGGTTGCCCTGTTGACTGTCTCATTACACGTCTTTAGTGACAGGGTGGGACCATCCACATGTTGGTCCACATGTCCACATCTACTTTACTCACATTGATCAACCAAGGATACTCAGTAGATACAGGAATAGCTGCCACTGACTCATGATGAGTCCTGGACCGAACTGTGACAAATTACACCCCAAACAATCTACAGGATCATCATTGGACCACACACATGAACAAGACACCTATGTGCAATTGATCACTGGAAATATGTGGACACGTGCTGTCTTGTATGCTGGTCCACCACAGCCACTTGATAGTTGGGGCTCACTTCTATGGCCTCAACTGTGGTGTCATCATACATATGAGATTCACCCTTGTCTGTCTGTGCAAACAACATGGTACCCACTTCCTCAATGCATGTGTATGACTCACTGTGGGATTCTCCAAGTAGTGCCTAGGAAGCTCTTACCAATACTCTAGGACATAGGATGTAGAAAATGTGGACCATTGACATGAACAAGCGTCTGCCATCCATCTGGTGCATGCTATGTCACATGTGGTGTCTACGTGACCCTAAAACTTGGAAGTACACTTTACGGGTGTTGTTACATGTATGACTAACACATGCCCTTGCTCATTTTTAATTTGACTTGCATCTAAGGATTGGACACATGTACGTCACATTCATACAACCATATGTACAATTATGCTTCATGTGATACACACACACTTGGTCAACCAACACATTAGTTGTCAAAGCACACGCTTTGAGCCAAAGGCATTTAGGTATTGTACATATGTGCGTCACATTGCTATCCTCTCCTTATGCCAAACATGCACAATTTGTGCAACACATATATGTAGGCCACACTTATGACCATCTATTGCGTCAGCCAACTGTAAAAATACTGTGAAGGGTGTAGTGGATGATGTTCCGCTGCAGTATGATGTCACACATGTGAACATATACCATCAACACCATACTGTCTTCAATTAGGCATTCTCTGATGTGTTCCAAATGTAAAATAACAAAAAAACAAGTAAAAATGCCCCAAACCAGTTAATGCACTGTAATTTTGACGTCCCTAGCGGTGTGCGTCATTTTTTGACAACCAAAACTGCATATGCGTCATTTTTTGGGATGCACAGGAGTGAAATTTAGCCCGCATCCAGATATTTGTACAGTCCATGTATCATTATGTGGATGCGGGTTAATATTCACGTCGGTGCGTCAAAAAAAATGACGCAAATACAGTTTAGGTAAAGAAAAAAGGGCGCATAACGTGAAAAAGGCGGGACTTTTCATACAGGAAGTGATGTAATAGGATATCCTGTTTACAGATCATGTACAGTGGGTGTACTTTCACTTTCACTTTGCAGTCTATGATCCTTCTAGACTGTGTGGCTGTGTAGAGAGTGTTGTCCTGAGATTTTGTGCTGTTTTTGTCCTGTGTGCTATCTGTAAAGTCCATTTGTGAAATAAATATCGTTTGTGTATACTGTTGTACTGTGTTTTGTCTACATTTGTCCATTTATCTTGTGTTTTTCTTGTTTGTGGGAGTCTGTTGTGGGTAGTGTTAGTTTAGGGATAGTTGGGCTCTTTTAGTGTTTAGGTTTACTTTTTTTCTGTCTTTGTACCCCTACTTTCACCCTTTTCCCCTTTCTATTTCTTTTACCCCTATTCCTTATCATCACTTATAAGTGTGTCTGGTAGGCCACGTCTTGGCAGGATGGGGGAAGAGGAGTTGGGGGGCTTCATCTGGCTGGTGACGCATTTCTTGCCGCTCATGATCCAGGCAGGGGGCAGGGTGATACAGGGGTATCCGACAGAGGGGCGCAGAATCCGGTGGGGAAAGGTGCTGCATCACCTGCAGCGTGTGTATCCCAGCCAGAGGAGTGACCACCAGCTGAAGCACCGGTGGGCTGACCTCATCACCAGGGAGCAGGATCTCTTGGACCACCTGGGAATCATGATTGGTGGCACTGCTGGTGAGTACGACTTATGTTAATGTGCACGATTAAATGCTCTGTAGTGACATCAGGGGATAAGTGCAATGTCTGCCAGCTAACTTGCTGACTGTGTGTAATGCTGGGGAAATATAAGGGGATCATTGATGCACTATGGTAAGGATCACAATTGCTAGCTGTCAGGTAGCACGTGCTCAGCAAACTTACAGGTTACTTTTCCATGAAGGAAAATGGTGCAGCCTTTTTGTCAGAATAGCTAACAAAATAGGAGCCAATCATGTCTATATAGGGTACTATTGACAGAGAAGTACAGATGTACCAACATTTAGGCCAACTATGTTGACGCAATTGCTAGACTGACTTTAGAATCACTACATGATGCTGAAAATGAGTGCTGCCTTCACGTCAATTGATAATAGCAAAGTGGCTCAGACATATGTCTCATGTGAGTCTGGTGAGTGTGGAAGGAAAGCGTTCACAGAAGTACTATGAATGTGTGGGATTATTGTGTTCCTTCATCTTTTTGGATACATGTCAGTTCTTGATTTGAAAACATTGTGAAAAGGTGTAAGGTGCCCTCAGCTAACATCTTAAGATGTTTGTTGGAATTAGTTGAGCCACAATCCAAATATGGATGGCAGTCCAAGTGTATGCACATGCCTTCACATCTCCATGGTTGGTGCAAATCACCATAGCTGGGCCACATCAATTGACTATACTGTAACAACCGGATGGCTTACAAAAGTCCCTGCCCCTCCCTCTGTACATTGGGCCTATGTGCAATAAAGGTGTCATGGACACAAGGCATGTTTGACTGGTAATGCAGTCCTCAAGTAACCAGGCTTCGTATGTCTCTCTTGGATGCACATGATGAGACGATTACACTCCATATTTTTTAGTGCTCACCAACTATGGGGCATGTTTGCAACCACATGATAGTTAGGGCCAATGTATGTGGCAGATATGTGTGTAACTGTCACAGGAGACCCATGCTATGTACAAGTTGGCCGTGATATATCAGATCCAGTACCATCATGTCTGAATGGCTGCCATTTCATTATTAAGCCCACACATTGTAAATGTTTATGAAATTGTTGCACTGTGCACAGATTTTGAGCACATTTCTTCCTTCCATACCTTACAGGTGGACCGGCACCCTACACTGTAGGAGAGGTGGCGACATTTGAGGACCGCGACCACTCCAGTAAGTGTTGATATGTCTGTTATGTGTTGTGTTTGCTGGTTATGGACTCGTGTGAGTTGGACGCATAGCAAGGTGTGATGCGTTGGGCAAGCTTTTCACTTGCTCCATGAGTGGGAATGCAGTTCTCACATGTTTTGAGTTTGCCAATGCGTATCCAATGGTATCATGTAGGGATTGTAGGACATCCCTGAGGGCCCACTGTGAGTACAGGGGATAGTCATGTGTATGACACTTGTGTCACCAAGAGTCGCAATGGAAGTCAGCCCCAATGTAGTCAGCCTGTCAGACCCACATTCTCTAAGATTGGTAGAGCTAATAGCTTTCCAATAGACATCTGCTTCCCTATTTACCTACGTAATTTTGAAACAGTAGGTAGAACCTCCTAGCAGCATGTACTTCCACATGTACTGCATCAAGTCTGTGGAACATGAGTGCAATGGCCTAGGTGTGCATGCAATTCATGATCATGGGTGTTCTAGCAACTCTGTGTCTGATGTAAGTCAGGCCTCACTGGAAGTATATGTTGTGTACCTTACCTGTGGTGTGTCTGTAGAGACAAACATGTGTGGAGTTTCCTATACACTCCTCGTGTACATGTTGTTGGCAAATTATAGTTGTGTATCCACTGCCCCCCCTCAAACACGGCCATAGGTTTGTGAATGGGGTACCTAGTACTGATGCTACCAGTATGTTACACATACATGTGAATAAGTGACGGTTTGGTTGCATACTAGTATACACACTCAGGTTTGGCACTTGGTACTATACTGGCAAGTCCAGTTACAACTTGCAGACCATGTGGCTTTAGTTTTGCTTTCCGTACACTGACATTTGTAGCCCAGCTCATGGCGGAGGATATGCAGCATGATTCTTAGATGATAACTGTCAGAACTCAGATTGCAAGTCAAAGCCAGTTATTACCCATCTTGTAGGTTATGGATGTGCTTTGTGTGATGTGACCTTTGTAGTCTGGCCTGCCATATACTTCCTCAGGGACATTCAATGCTCTGTATTGTGATATGAGCTGTAACAAGTACAGTAGATGTAATGTCTGATTAACTTGCTGTGCCGTTTCACACAATGCAGTTACTAATGTAGAATATCTGCATTTGTCTTCACAGCTGCTAACATGACTCCAAACCAGGTCCGTGAATTTCAGCGCCGGGCCATGCGATATCAGCACATCCTGCTGGTGGAGTCGGGGTTCCGGAGGATGGCCCGGCGATATCGCCATGAACGGGCCTCCGGGGCATGGCGAGCCT